>NC_083114.1:36171878-36471878 GCF_949774975.1 Lagenorhynchus albirostris
TGAGGGCAGGGATGGGGGCAGAGAACTTAGGCAGGTGGACATTGGCCTGGAGAGAGATGCTTAAACGGATCACTGTCTCCCGCAACGATGCTCTGGTGACTCACCTCTTCAGATGCTGGAGGTGGCCAAGAGTGCTGGACTCAGAGACAGGAAGCCCGGGCCCTGGTTCTGCTTTGGACAGCATTGTAACCCTGGGCAAGGTTCTTAGATCCTGGGCTTCTGCACCTGTTGAAATGGAAACAAGAATATGTACCCCGCAGGGTGGTAGGACAGTTCAGTGGGCTGGTGTGCAGAAAAGCCCCTGGCTCATGGCGACCCTCTATACAGGTATCCTCAGACTAGATGGAAATCAGACTCTCACCTGGAACCACACACCTGGTTAGTCCTCTACCTGAGCCTGCACACAAGCAAAGGAACAAAACCCACTCACAGAGCCTCACACAACAGTTGGACTTCCCCAGTCCTTCCGCCTGCCTACGTGTACCCCTCCCCACGCCAGACACCCGTGTGTTATACCTGCGACAGCAGAATCCCTGAACTCCCCTTTTTACACACTCTGACAGGGGCATGCAGCTCCCCAGCTGCACCCCCAAATAGAGGCCTGCAGAGCCACCCCAACCCCAAGCCATGCTGCAGGGCACGTTGCTGCTCACTGTACACAGCCCCCTCGATGGGCAGAGTGCTCAGCTAGTATAGACTCATGGCTGCCGAAGCGCGCACACACCCATACAGACTCCTGCACTTGCCTAAAACTTCGGAAACGAGGCCGAGATATTGTTGAGGTCAGCCCCTGATTCAAGAATAGAGACCATTCCACGCTCTCACAACAGATGATTGTCTAGTCATTGGAGATTATTACCCGCACACATATTATATACATGTCCTCACACGCACACTCCGCTGTTGGTGCATTTGGCTAGTACAGCAGTTGGTCTCCTCCCCTCCACATCCCTCCTTATTCCCATCTGGTCCAGCATAACGCTGTCTGATTCATCTTCCCAAGACTCAGCTTTCCCTGTGTCTCTCCATTGCTCCAGACACACTACACGGTTCCCCACTGCCCTCTAAGATGAAGTCCAAGTGCTTCATCTTCCCTCTTGTTTTTCAGTGGCTTCCTCAGCTTCACTGGACACCTTAGAAGACATCAGTACTAGAATTCTTCGAAGAATTCAGTCTGTGAATCCCGTTTACAAGTTGTTGTCAAGCCTTCCTTTGTGGTTGCAGTGAGGAAAACTCACTACCTTCTGAGCTAGCCCATTTCATTCCTTGTATTACAGACAAGCTGTATTTATTTTAGCTTAATGCAGTGAAGGCAACCCAGCCCAGGGCAGCTTCTGCCGCCTCCTGGAAGTTTTCTGTAGCCTCTTGCTCCGAGGTTCTCCCTTGTGCATCCCCTGCCTTCATGCTGGCTGTTGTTTCATGCCTTCTTTTCTTTGCCTCTTGGGCACAAGGTACTTGAAATCGCATAGATGCTCAGTAATTGGGCACCCGTTCGATGGCACGTGCCCACGTGCACACCCATGTTCAGCTGAACATGTGCCTACGTGTGTGCAGGCCTGTCCCCGTGCATTCTGGGTACGCACAGCACAAAGACTGCAAGTTCTGACACAGGTGGGCATCAGAGATCATTTCAGGAGGCTCCACTGGCCTGAGATTCAGACGCTCCAAATTCTCCACTTCTGTTCCCATCTCCCTCCAGGGGAGTGAGCATAGCTGAAGGAGGGATCAGAGGTCCCTTATCTACTCTCCTGGAGCCCCCAGACTGTCACAGCACCAATTAGTTTTGTGACGTAATTGCAGCCACGCTCCTACTCTCTGACTCCCTCCCTGTGTTATTTTTCTCCACAGCACACATCCCTTTCTACAGGCTATATCACTTGCTTATTTCTTTTAACTACTTTCTGTCTCCCTTTTCTAGAACGTGAGCTCCTTAAGGGCAGGGATTTGGGACTGTTCTGTTCATTTCTGTATCCCAGCCTAGAATAGACCCTGGCGCACGGGAATCATCATCTGTTGAATGAATGAAGGTAACAGGTTTCTGCTCCGTCACCAGCCCTGGACAGTCAGCTCCAGGGCGGCAGAGTCCATGCCTGGACCTGTGTGCTCAGTGTCCAGTGCAGCGTCAGGTGCACACAACGAGCTCAAGTCCATGCCTGTTGGCCGAATGAACAGGGGTCATCAGCAGAGTTCCTGTCCGTTCACGGCACATCCAGAGACACCTGCCAGCGCAGCCATGGTGGGATGGGCAAGAGGACAAAGGCTAAGAGGAGGAAACCGGTTCCTTCTCCGGTGGGTCTGCATACACCCAGCTCCCGACAGCCTCGCTGGCTGACCAGCCTGCAGTCTTGGGATGTGGACAGATGGGGAGGGGTCATGGCAGGGTTCTTAGGGGTTCCAGGAGAAGCAGGAGGAGCCGATGGCCATGGCTAGAGGGACTGGAGATAGGGTGGAACGGCTCGGCTTTGTGTTCTTCTCACGGGCTGTGGAGTCAGCCCCTTTGTCACTTTCCAATAGTGTGCTGTTGGGCCTCACTCAGCCTCTCGGACCTCGGTTTTTCCAGCTGAAAAATAATAATCGTACTTGCTTGTAAGCGGAGCCACTGGTACAGAGCAAGCACTGAAATGTTATCTGTTATTGTTCTGAGGATGCTGGTGGCAAAGGTTCGTGATGATGAAAAAATTAAATAGGTAAAACAAGGGACCCAGCCTCTCACTTCCTAGTGCTGGGGGTCGTCTCAGACTCCTCTTCCGGCTGTTGGGTTAAAGGGATCAGGATCCCAGGGGTCTGAGCCTTAGGGGAGCTGGAGGCTCGATAGGGGCTCAGGGACCCAGAGAAGAGACGGCTGGGCCCCGGGAAGCAAGACCCAGGGAGGCCAGGCTCTCCAGTCCATGGGAGAAAGGGGAACTGAGGCGGAACTGAGCCCTTACTGCTCTGCGTCATGCACCAGCAGGGGTGGGGCGGGGCACAGAGGATGGCAGCGTCAGGAAATCCTCCCACGGGGCCTGCTACCATGCTGGGGACATGGGACATGGGCTCCATTGGCTCTGGGCAGAGAACATCCTTGTCCTGGAGGCCCCAGGGATAGTGAGAGAACCCCCTGGGCGAGGAGTTGGGAGACCCAATCTTCAGCCCAGACCCTGCCTCTCACTCACCGTGGGACAAATCACTCCCCCTCTCTGAGCCTCAGTTTCCTCCTCTGTCAAATGGGAGGATGGACTGGATGGTCTCTAATGCCTCCCTGTTGGACAGGCTGTGGTTCTCTAGGGAAAGTGAGGTGAAGCACATCAGCACGGTGCCTGGCACGTAGTAGGTGCTCAGTAAATATTGGGGCTCCAAAACGTTTGAAGCCGTCCTCTGAGGAGACTGAAGGCAGGGCTCCCCTCATACTCCACTTGCCACCCCCCCACCAACTTCTGCCAACAAAACGATCCTCCCCCAGGGAGCCAGAGACGATGATGAAGCTATCAGTCAGCCTCCTTGGCTGGCCCTGCCTCTTTCCAGCCTCCATCCTACCTCCCATTCTGGCTACCTCCCAGCTTCCTGCCTCCCCTTTCCCTCGCTCACCCCATAGCTACAGGGCAGCTGACAGGGGTCGGGGGGCGGCGATGGGGCTTCCTGCCAACCTCCTCACAGGCCTTGACTCTCTGGGTCCTACTCAGGCAGTTGAGACCTGGGCAAAGACCAAGTTCTCAGCTAGTTGTCCCTAGAACTTCTAGTTTCTCCAGGGTCCAAGTCCTATAGACTTCAGAGGTATCAAAGCCTCCACGGTCCCAGCACTGAATCAGAACTGAGCTCTGATCTCCGTTCCACCTTGGCCACTGCCTACTGCCGGAGCTCCGCCCCTCCCTGCCTATGAGAAGGTCCTGATCCGTGGGGGAGGCAGCCTACAAGCCTCACCTCATGATGAAAGAAGCGCCTTAATAGATGCTTCCAAACAGACTGGGGCGTCCGCAAGGGCACCCATCTGCCTGCTGGGGCCAGGGGCGGGCACGTGTGGGCTAAGACTAAAAGTATGGGTGGGCAAGGGGAGGAGAGGTCATCTCAGGCACGGCACAGGCACAGCGTGTTCTGGGAACCACCCCCCGACCAGGGCCGCGGGAAGACATCCAGCAGATGGGACTGGAAGAGTAGGCAGAGGCCAAGTTGCGGAGGCCTCTGTGGGCCAGGCCGAGGAGACCAGCAGGAAGTGGGCAGCGATGAAGCTGGCCACCCCAAGATGTGCAGGGCCCAGGACAAGAGTCCAAATGGAGGCCCACAGATCGAGATAGCAAACTGCTAAATAAAATATGTTCCTCTTGCCTTCCTTGACAATAAGCCTCCATAACAATACAAACTTTAAATGTGCATAAAGCCATGGATTTTACATGGATGAATGTTAATTGACTAAAATATTCTAATATAACAATTAAAATTAAAAGGCAAAATACAAATTATAGCTAATGAACATCAAGACAGTAAATCAGAATTATTGATGTAAATCTAAATGTTTAAAATTTTGTAAACATCACTATGTATGAGGAGATATTTTTATAAAATATAATGCTTTGTAATTCCAGTTTTCAACGCCCATCGAATTGCCAATACAAGGATTCGTTGTCAGATTTCATGTACGGTGCATCTAGACTTACATTTATACAAATTGTTATATGAATTATTTAGTAGAGTAAAATGTTTCTCACTTGCAATGTGCATCTATCTTGAATACTATGCTAATTTGTGTGTACTTCGGAACTTGAGGGGAAGCAGGAACACGGATCCTTGATACACCAGGAGATTTTATTATATAAGAATCCATTGGAAAAAAAAAAGAATCCATTGCATTATTCTTGAATTTTTTAAAATAACCTATTACATGTATGCCAGCTGGGAGGAAGGATTTAACAAGTATATCCATTTATTTTTTATTTCACCCCAAAGCACTTGTACAGTGTTCATTGATGTCACTGGCAGAGGCACACTGGGATGGCAAACAGACACAGTTGCCTTTTATTCTTTTTTTAATCACTTTTTTGTGTGTGTGTGTGTGTGTGGTACACGGGCCTCCCACTGCCGTGGCCTCTCCCGCCGCGGAGCACCGGCTCCGGACGTGCAGGCCCAGCGGCCATGGCCCACGGGCCCAGCCACTCCGCGGCATGTGGGATCTTCCCAGACTGGGGCACGAACCCGCGTCCCCCGCACCGGCAGGCGGACTCTCAACCACTGCGCCACCAGGGAAGCCCCGACACAGTTGCTTTTTGTTTCACGAACTTAGAGCAAGTCCATCCCGGCATGATCAGTGTTAACCACAAGAGCAGATGTTTAAAGTTCTGGCTTATGCCCTGCAGCACTCAGTACCAGATCCTGCATGCCCTAGGCATCCAAGGGTGCTTCAACGAATGTAGCACCAGTGCTGTATTCATGTTTTGAGGGGCCTGGAGAAGGGGGCCCTCTTGATAGTTGTAAGGGCAATATTGCCTTGAAGGGTGTTGAGCAGAGACGTGACATGGTTAGATCCTCACGTTAGCAAGACCACCATGGAAGCTCTGGGGAATGGACTGGAGGGAAATGAGGAGTCTGGGGGACTTTTAGGGGGGACAGTTGAAGTAATTTCTGCGTGAGAAAAGATGGAATCCTGTACAGAGATGTGGGTGAGGGTATAGGATGGTGAAGAAAGGTTAAGAGAGATATTTAGGGAGCAAGAAGGTTTTTTCTGCTTTTCTCCACGATCTCTAGAACCTTCTTACCAAGGTGGAGTAGGGGGACACCGGACAAATAATCATACAGCTAAAGTAAGAGAAATTCAGAATCAAGGGCAAAAGGTGACCAAGATCAACCCAGTCCTGAGCCGTTTGATGTTCTCCAGCAGTTAGTTGGTGACAAACCGGAGGCCGAGGCTAGCCGACGGTCCCCATGGAGTGCAGTGCCTGTAAACGTGCAAAGAGGTGGGTCGGAGTTAGAGTTCAGGAAGCACTGCTCAGGATAGGCGCAAGGGGAAGAAAGGCTGGGGCCAGGGAGGAGCATCCCCAGGCAGGGCCTGCTTGGTTTGGGGCCGAGGGCGTGGAGGCATCAGGTTGGACAACATAACCTCGTACGGAAGCCTTCAAACTCCAGGCTCTCTGCCCTGATCCCAAGGGCTAAGACTCCACCTGCGTCCTCCGCGCTCCACCATGTCTACACCTGGCAGCCTTCGCAGAGGGTTATCTCCCCTCCCCCCACCCCACGTCTCCAGCCGCCTGTCCCTCTGCCAATAGCCCCACTCCTGGCCTTTCGTCTCATGCCACAGCAGCTGGCCACGATGCTGCAATCCCCCACCCCACCAGGCTGTCCAGCTCCACAGCTTCTCCCGGGCTTGGGGCCCACAGGGCCGGAGACCCAGGTCTCCCAGGGCTGTAGCTTCCTGCTGCAGACCCTGCCCGGTGTGGCCTAGGGGGCCCGCCCCTTCTCACCCTGTAAGCGTGAGCACATGCCTGAGGCACATCCTGACTGCCCTCTCCTCCCCCAGCAGCCTCCCCTCCATCAGGCCTCACCCCAAAAACTTCCTGTCTCCAGGGCCCTTGTGCTGCCCCATCCTCTCTGACTTGAAGGACCGGGAAGCCAGAGGAGGCCGTGAGACTGCAGGAGAAGGCTCGACAATGGGAAGGACAGATGTTGGAAGGATAACTGCCATTTTTTTCACCCAAATCTTCTTCTTTTCCTGAGACTGGTGGAGGCAGGCACAGCGCTGAGGCAGGGAGACGGGTGAACTTACCAGTGGCAGGTCAGGACGGTCAGCTCCTCGGGTGATCGGTTGCCACTGCAGGCATCCTTCCAGCCCCAGCCCCATCCGTTCCCAGGACCTTGGGGGAAAGTATGGGGTGAGGACACCCGGCATAGGTGGGCTAGGATAAGTCCTCTGTGGTACTGGTGGGTGGCGGCAGCCTGCCAGGAGGCTGGGAGGGAAGCAGGAGATGCTTTGATGGGGGCAGGTAGGCTGACATAATAGGTCCAAGTCTCTGGATGAGACTGAAAAGCTTGGGATACGGCCTCCTCCTCTGGCTGGGGCGAGTTGAGGCCAAGGCGTATCTTGGCCATCAGAAAAGAACAGAAGCCACATCTGGCAGAAGGAGGGCAGAGACTTTGTCCAGAATCCCCCCTCCCCCAGCCTTGAGCACCCTCTGGGCAGTCAGGTGGGCCTGGCCTGAGCGCTATGGGCCACGGTCATCCAGGAGCCAGGCCAGGATGTGTGGGTGCCTCCTGCACAGGCTGGGGGGCCCTGAGGTCAAACACTGGGTCTTCTGTACCTTCCTACCTGGTCCCCCACAGTATTGGGGGCCACTGCCCACTGCCAATTACATCCAGGTGACTTTCCTGAAGCCTGCTTCGCCTCTTCCTTAACAGCCTCATTACCTGCTGTTTCCTGATTTCCAGGAGCTGGGCAGGGAGCAGCAGGGTGTGGGGAGCTCTGTCAACCCCCCGACTGTTGGCCAGTCGCGTTGATCGGACAGTGAGAGGAAGGCGCCCGCCTGCGGGCTAGGAGCTCCTCAAAGACGCCCAGAAGCAGCAAGGCTTGAGCAGAGCTTCCAGGGACAGGCAGGAATTGGAGAGAAGAGCATTCACTGCAGCAGGGGACAGGGGTAGGCAAGAACCACTGTCATCACACCACTCAGAGGTTGAGGGCAAGCAGTGTGCTGACCGCCAGAGCTCCAGACCCACTGTCTGTTGAGAAGGGGCAGGAAGAAAGTGCCTGTGCCCAGAGCGGGCAGAAGAACTACCCTTGGAGGGAGGGGGTGAAGGGACATCATTATTTTACTGTTTATTTTCTAACACTGTTGAAAGTCATGCAAGAATGCACTCATCTATTACTCGTGGAATTAAAAAAATATAATAAACGGTGAAGTCTGAAAAAAGTGTTGGGTTTAGTTAACAGAAATGTACCAGTGTTTAATTCTTCACTGGGACAAAGTTACCCGAGTGACATAAGTTGTTAACAAAAAGAGGAATGGGGTGTATGGGAACTTTTTGTTTTATCTTTGCAACTTTTCTATACATCTAAAATTATTCTCAAACAAACCAAAAAAATAGGTGTTAAAAATATAATAAAGGGCTTCCCTGGTGGCGCAGTGGTTGAGAGTCCGCCTGCCGATGCAGGGGATGCGGGTTCGAGCCCCGGTCCGGGAAGATCCCACATGCCGCGGAGTGGCTGGGCCCGTGAGCCATGGCCGCTGAGCCTGCGCGTCCGGAGCCTGTGCTCCGCAGCGGGAGAGGCCACAGCAGTGAGAGGCCCGCGTACCGCAAAAAAAAAATAAAGACCAAAAAGAAAAAAAAAAGCCTCACTCAGACAAAGTGCTGTCACTAAGAAAGTCCATTTGTCACCCTGCCACACTGGTGGTCGACACTGGCCTGACTGGAAGGCGGTGGGGCGGGGCCGGTGGGGGGGAGGGGGCCGACTGCGGAAGAGGTCTGGGGTCATTTCACAGAGCACAGCTGGTTGGGGAGGCTCTGAATGCTTGACCAGTGGGCGTCAGGAAGGTTTGTCTCGATGGGTCAAAGAACTTCTAGATTAATGGCAAGCCAGACAGATGGGTTATGGTGGCAAAATACAGGAGCTGTGGGAGCATGAAAAGAAACTCTTGGAAGGAGGTAACATCGCATGCCTAAAGGGCAAGTGGGAGATGGGGGGAGAGGGCAGGAGAGCTTTCTAAACAGAGCGCGTGTGGCTCCTTCTGGCTGGGCTGTGCGGGGGAGGGGGATGGCAGCTCAGGGCCGCAGCCAGGATGTGGAGTCCAGTCTGGAGTCCAGACTCCTTACTCACTGTGTCCCTGGGCAAGTCACTTAAACTCTTGGGGCCTCAGTTCCCTCATCCATAATATGGAAATTATCATTCTATCTGCCCTGCCTGCCTCCCGGAGTCATCGTGTTGTAAGCATCACATGAGACACTCCTGTGGAGAGGCCTGGAGTGGAGCAGTCACTGCGGAAAAAGGAGCGCTGAGTCCACAGTGAGTGGAAGGGTGGCCAGCAGCCCCTCTCCACCAGCACTGAAGTCAGTCTAGCCACACTCAGCCCTGGATGCAGGCCTTGGAGGAGCTCCCCCCACCCCCGCAGGACCCTCCCCAAGAGCGGGTGTCCTCCCCATGCTTGCTGGGGACAGATGCCAGCCCTCCGCGGGGCCCTGCGCAGCAGATAGCCAGAGTCCCCACGGTGGGCGGGGGCGGGCGGCGGGGGCCTGGGCAAGCGGGCCGCCGGGGCTGGGAGGACGCTGAGGTGGAGATGGAGGTATCTGTGAGGGCCCAAGCCCAGGGGGGAGAAAATTCTTGCTGGAGCTGTATAATTAAAATCCTATTAAGCGGCGCCTGGCAGTCTCCCATCAACCCCCACAGAGGCTCCAGGCTGAACCCTCGGAGCAGCTGCGGCACCCTGCTCTCTGGGCACCGGCTGGGGCTGGCTCCGCGCAGGGAGAGCTGAGGGCCAGGTTACGGCTGGCCTTGGGCTGAGCCAGGGTGGGCCAGGATGGGCACAGGGGAGGGGGAGTGCGGTCAGGGCTCTGGGCCAGGCCTGCCTCTGGGCCCCTGCATCTCCGCCATCCTTGAGGACTCAGCGTCCCCCCTCCACCCCCTCAGCCCCTCCGCCTGGGACCAAGGGAACATCTTCCTGGCTCCCCATTCTCCCTCCTTCTCTTCATTCCTAGGCTCTCTGCTTTTCCCTGGGTAGCTCCTTGGATCTGTCCTCCCTCAGCTCCATCCTTCTCAGCTCAGGGCTCTTATCCCCCCCGGCGCTCTCCCCTCCTAAGCTGATCGCCTGTCGGAGGCAACCTCCCTTTCTCCTATCCTCCTGTTCCAGGCTCCTTTTTTCCATGCAGTCTGCCGGGATTCCCGACCCAAGTTCTATCTACCCTTTTCTCTGTGCCCCAGCCCTTCAATATTCATTTTATCTACACTCTGCTGTCTTTCCCTGCCTCTATATCCTGAGTACATTGGTGTCTTACCTCCCCCATCAGACTGATTACTGTCTCTCCCATCACTCTGAAGGGCTCCCTGCAAGCAGAATGCAAACGCTGTGAGTTTGATATGCTCAGGGATTGATTGTTCTCCCTTCAGGAGGGGCTCCAGCCAGAGAGCCATGGTGTCCGGTCAAAGCAAGAGTCCTGGGCAAGAGGAGAGGGGCTCGGACCTCGGGGCTCCCCACCCATCCCTTCTGAGTGGCCTAGAGAAGAGGTCCTTAAGCAGGGCCAGTGAAATGGGGGTGGGGGTATGGGATGGGGAACCCAGCTGGGCCCGGCCTCCTCCCCTGAAGAATGCATCCCAGCACCTTTCCAGACCCACACCTCTAGTTGCAGAGCCTGCCCTTAGCTTTCCCCCTTGGGCCACCAGTGGGAGTGAATGCTCTAAGCCCCTCAAAGGGGGTGGGGGCCTGAAGTAACCTGATCTCCCAGCCCTCCCCCAGGTGCCACCCCTGGATGACCTTGAGAAGACGCAGGTGGCCTGGAATGCCAGCTGTTGGAGGTGGGCCCTGTGTGCCCCATGTTTCCTGGACTCCCTCCTGGATCACAAGGCTGGAGACGTTCTGAGTGGTCCCCTGCCACCACGCTAGGCCGCTCTCACCAGGCTTCCCCTGATTCTCCAAGACCTCTAGGGCAGAGGATTTCACTCCCTTCAGAACCCCCTTTGGATCCCAAAGGAATGGCAGGACCAGAGCATGCGGCCCTTTGACCTTCCCAGCTGAGTTCTGAGTCTTCCACAGGCAGGTCTCTGGCTCCTTGTGAACTCAGCTCCTCTTCCAGTCTGAGAGGAGGTAACACAGGAAAGGGAGAGCCCCCCACCCAGCCCCCTCCCTCCACGTCCTACCTCTAAACCTCTCAGCATCAGCCTAGGAGTCAAAGGTTCAAGTCCGAGCCCTGCCACCAACCGGCTGTACGACCTTGGGCGGTCGTCACTCCCCCCGCCACCGACCCCAACCCCATTTCAGCCTCTTGATGAATCTAGGGATGTAGACATTGCCTCACGTCCTCCCTGATTCTGCCTATCACTCCCCCGCCTCAGTCAGCCCCTCCCCATACGCTCCCCTCCTGCCTCCCCCTTCCCACAAGGTACCCACCCAGCTCCTCTTCTCAGCCCTTTCACTTCAACAAGCATTTATAAGGCACAGGCTATATCACAGGCCCTGTACCAGGTGATGCGGTCACAGAGACAAGACATGGTCTCTGCCCATTGCACCCACCCCTCGTTCATGTCATTTAGGAGAAAGGTGAAACCAGAGACTGAAGCAAAGGCAGGTCAACAGAAAAACACAGACACTGTTAGATGCTCCATGAGGCTTTATGCAAACGAGCATGCAAATGAATGAAAGAAGGACGGGGTAGTGGGCGGGACCAAATGAGTGTCTGAGCATAGATTCTGATGCAATGTTCTAACTGGACGGGACATTGGAGATGATATGGTGAAAGGGAGGCCCAGGGAGGGGAAATGCCTCAACTGAAGGCCTGTGGCACACAGGTTGGCATCGGGACCAGGGCCAGGGCTCCGTGCACCAGCCCAAATGGAAGAAGCTGCGCCTACAGAGGGGAAGTCTCTGAATTCGCCCAAGTCTCTTCATGAGACTCAGCCTCTGACACATCTTCACCTGAGCCAGACAATCAGTGCCGGAGAAGCTGGTCCCTGCCTTAAAGGTCTCATATGCTAGGAAGGGAGGTGGGCAGTAGCCCGCTGACAGTAATCTAAGGCACATAAGCTGTGTCCCAGGGAAAGCTTGAGCTTCTGCTGATGAGGGCCGAGGAGGGAGAGGGGAGGGGACACAGAGGCTGGAAGCAGGCCCACTGTGGACCCCACCCTTGATTTACCCGCAGCAGGTCTGTTTAACTCTTGTCTCCCGAGTTGTCCTTCTATGCAGGTTTGGACAAGGTGGAATCCCTTCCCCCTGTCAAAGCCACTGTCCAGGTCCAAGCCCTTCATTTGAAGACAGAGGAGACTGAGCTCAGTAAAGGGCTGTGACACACCCACTGAGGCTCACAGAGCCAGGTGCCCTGACTTCTCTCCTCTCCAAGTCACATTCTCTGGCCCTCGCCACTGACAAGGAGTCAACAGGCCAAAAGGACCCTGAGGAGACACGTCTTGTGCTGGGAAGGCCTGTTAGGAAGACAGGGTGGGGACAGATGGGAGGAGTGGGGAGCCAGGCTCTTCGATTCTGGCTCCTTCTGCTTTCTGACTCTGCCCCTCCCCACAGTTTCCCCACGAGACCTCAGCTGAGACCCTCACAGCTGCAGGGGCGAAGGCTCAGCCCGGGGCAGCCTCACGCCTGGTCCGAAGCTGTGGTGACGTCACCTCTAGTTTTGCTGGACGTGGTACTTCCCACGATGACAGACAAAGTCCACGGGCCTTTCATTCCGTGGTGAGGACAGTGTGGAGGGGGGAGCCTATGGAGTAGATACCAAAGGCAGCCCCCTTCCCACCCCACAGAAGGATCCGGGGTACCGGACAGGGCCGAATGCCAGCTCCTGTGTTAGTTAAGCCCTTCTCTCATAGTGCTCTCATCCACAACAGCACAAAGTTCTTCCTGAAGTCTGCCCTCCATCTCTCTTGCTGCAGTTTAAACCCCTGTGCATTCCTGGAGTCATCAGCACTGAAAAGCTCAGCTAGTGAGTAGCTAAGTATTTATCTTCTGCCATAGGCCCAGCATGCCGTCTGTCCACAGGAGCCATGCAGGGAATTTACCATAAATCCCAGCACTTGAGAAGCTTACAGCTTTGTGAGCAACACGCTCCCCCCATACAGCCTCCACACTTCCATCCACGCCCCACTCCCGGCCTTCGCTTTTCCGTCAGGAGCCCTGATTTCTGAATGGCATTCCCCACAGTCTCTGCTCTTCCCTCTGTGCTGTGTGATCCCAGTTGGACAAATCACTCCGCTCTCTGGACCTCAGTCTCCCCGTCTATAAAAAGGAGGGCCTTTTCCCCCTTTTGTTGGGGGTGTCTCAAAGATGTCACAGCCCACTCAGCCCCAGTTGGCCGAGTCAAATGGGGTCCAGGAGCTGGCTGTGCTCCCAGACCACAGAGGGAGCCTCTGCCTTCCCCAGGAGGGCTGAGATGCAGGCTTTCTCTCTCATCCCTGAGGGCAGGACCATCCTCGCTGACAGCATCAGCTCGGTGCCCTCTGAAGTCCTGCCAGTGTCAGCACTCTCCCCCTCCGCACCCCACCTCATCCCACCCAGCCTCACCCAGCCAGCTCCACTCAGGCTGACAGCATCACCAGCCTCTTCCCATAGCGGGGGCTTCTGGCAAGCTGATGAGCAGGAAGGGGGGTCCCTCTACTCCCTAAGTCCTATTACCTAAAGTACCACCGCCCTGACTCTGTACTAATTGGGGGGCTCACTTGCATTTTGCCTTTGTGAGATTTCAGAGAGGCTTCCTGCCCACCCCATCCCAGGGGCTCCACAGCTGTCTGCTCAAACCCACAGCTGGCTTCAGGGGAAGGAGAGCAGGGCTGGGGGAAAGGCAGGAAGTGGGAGCTAGAATGGGCACTGGGCCACCGGCTTCTCCAAGGAAGGGGAGTCTTGGCAAGGTCCCCAGACCTTGTGCCAGTCTTGACACAAGGGCCAGGGTGGGGATGGAGGGGGTGACGTCCTCCACCTCCCCAGCCTCAGTTTCCTCATCTGTAAACTGGGGCTAATGACACTTAACAAGCGAGGGGGGTGGGGGGCATGTAATTGGCCCCTGCTGGCTCTGGGCTTTGAAGTGGGGTGGGGGAGGGAGGCTGTTGGCCTGGTGCAGGCAGGACAGTGTTGGAGGCCTGAGTGCACTGGCCTGCAGAGGGGGAAGGTACGAATCCCAGGGACCCTCTCCCGTCTGAAGGAACTCAAAAAGCTGAGATCATACACCTAAGGGAGGCCCTGGAGGGCATGGGGTAGACAAGCAGATACAAGGCCTGGGGGCACAGAGAGGCCCCAGTGTGAAAAAGAATGCCCCAGTCACCTAAGAAAGGTGCCCCATCACCCCCTAACAGGTAGGAGAGGGGGCCTGGGATCCAGACCAGGAGCTCTCAAGCTGTGCTTCTTTTATTTCATGAACCACAGTGGCCCAGCACATATCCAGACATACAAGGCATGTGTCCACAGGGAAAGGCAACAGCCCTGGGCACATGGGCTCATGAGAAACCCACGAGGAGGTGGGAGAGGGTAGGGATGGTGGGAGGGAAGGAGGCTATGGGGACTGAGCCCAGGGAGGTGAAGACAGGAGGGAGGGAGCCACCGCCTCCCACGCCCTCGGCCTTTCCGCTCGCCCCATGACGTCAGGGCTGAGTCACTGGGAGAGGCTGCTGTCCAGCAGGGGTGGGAGGACCCTGGAGACCAAGTCTGGACACTATCCCAGGCCAGGCAATGCGTGGGGCACCTTTGACCCGGCTGGCGCACACCAAGGATGCAGGCTAGAGCCTACCATCCGCCGTCCAGCCACCCACGCCTGGTGGGCAGAGCCTTGGCTGGGCCCGGGAGGCCCCAAAGGGCCATCTGGGAGGATCAAGAAGTCATCTCTGGCATCCCCCTGCCTCTGGACAGGTCAACAACGGAAACATCCAAGATTCACCAAAATACATTGGGAAGGCCTTCTTGATATCAAACCATGAGTCTTCTTGCTACAAGCTACATCCACTGGGCCTTCAGCAGGGGTAAAGTCCAGGTGGTCACTGCTCTTCCTGGGACTCCTCTCTGCCCCACCATGCTTTCTCCCTCTAGCTCCTTTTATGTTTCCAATAGGTGGTGCGTGGAGACAGTCGGACATAGCCCATGGATGGAGCATATGTGCAAAGCCTCAGACGCCGGGACTAACCACCCAATGATTTGTTTGGTGGAGCCTCAGAGCCATAAAATTCAAGGGTTCATTTGGTCTCCTGAATAGAAAGAAGACTAGTTCATTCGTTCCACAAATATTTATTGATACCTACTAGGTACCGAGCACAGTTCTAGGCATGGGGATACGGCAGGGATTCGGGGGCTGCTTCTAGAAGAGGCCTCAGAGGGAGAGGAGGATTTAGGCTGTCCAGGGAAACTCTGGGTAGAGTCTCCACCCACCATAAATCCTGGAGGCCCATAAATCCCAGAGGCTCCCTCAGCCAGGGCCACCACTTTCCCACTGGCCTTCTGTGGTCCTGTCTGAGCCTGGGACTCGCCGGCTGGAACATCTGGAAGAACTGATGTAGTGTTTCACCCACTCATCTCCACCCACCGAGTGTGTGTTGGGGAGGGTGGCAGGTGAGATTTATGGGATGCTGGCTGTGCAGCTTGGTAAACCTCCTTGAAATGCAGGGTTTTTCTGTTTCCTGGGTTGACAGTCCCCAGATAGCCACGGTGAGAGGAAGCTTCCTCCGGTACTCAGGAGCCCACCCAGAAGCTGAGACCTGGGGACCACCCCCCACCACTCCTGCCAGTGCTTACCTCCATCCACTCAGGAGCTTGCCTTCTCGGCCTGCTGTCACTCAGCTCTGTCACTGTTGGTGTCTTCTGTACGTAGCTCAGTGACCTCCTGGGTTCCTGTGGCCTGTAGGGGGAAAACATCCTGGAAAGGAGGTTATTAGCTCAACTGAATTAAGTCTAATCAAAATTGGAACATGGATATATGGATGGTAGATTAGATAAAATATTGAATTGATGCAAAATTATAAAATTGATAGCTATGCTGTGGTTAAGGAAGAGAATATCCCTATTCTTAGGAAATACATGCTGAACTATTTAGGGGTAAAGGGCCATGATATGTGTAACTTACCCTCAAATTGTTCAGGGAAAAATATATACAGAGAGAGAGAGAGATTAAATGGGATTAAATATTAACAATAGGTTAATCTGAGTGAAATGTATAAGGGTGTGCTCTTTGTACTTTTTTTTTTTTTTTTTTTGGCCGCACCGCATGGCTTGTGGGACCTTGGTTCCCTGACCAGGGATCGAACCTGGGCCCACAGCAGTGAAAGTGCCAAGTCTAAACCACTGGGCCACCTGGGAATTCTCTGTACTATTTTTATCTGTGAAATTTTTTCTAAGTTTGAAATTATTTCCAGGGACTCCCTGGTGGTGCAGTGGTTGAGAATCCACCTTCCAAAGCAAGGGACGCAGGTTCCATCCCTGGTCGGGGAACTAAGATCCCACATGCCTCAGGGCAACTAAGCCCGTGCGCTGCAACTAGAGAGCCTGCGTGCCACGACAACTGAGCCCACACACTCTGGAGCCTGCGCACCACGACTGCAGAGAAGCCCACAGGCCACAATGAAGATCCCACGTGCTGCCACTAAGACCTGACGCAGCCAAATAAATAAATAATAATTTTTTTTTGAAAAAAGAAAGAAATTATTTCAGTGACAGAGCTAAAGAGAACAGCTCTAGCTCTCCCTTATCCCTGCACTCCTCCCATATAGACCTGGGGTGGGGGCTCCCCATGTTTCATTCACTCATTCCTAGAAGAGGACCCGGCGCATAGAGACACTCAGAAGTCAATATGGCTGATACGCTAGATGCGCTCCTGTCTTTCTGTCTTTGCATTTGTCCCAACATCTCCATTCATTTATTCACTTATGAGTAAACACTCTGCATCACTCAGCACACAGCCTCTTGCTTTCCCTAGACATATGTGGGAGACAGGAGGACGCACTTACAGAGCCCACCTTGGTGGGTCTTTGTGGTTCTGAGTGAGTCTCGGGCCTGTATCTCGATGCCCCCACCGGACGTTGATCTCCTTGGGGCTGTCACCATCCTCAGGCCTCTCTGGGGGATGGGGGATGGGAGGTACTGGGTGCAGTTTTTAGAGGCTGGGCCCTGCCCATGGGGCTTTGGCGACTCCTTCCTCCCTGCCTCCGTCCACCTGCTGCCCTTCTCCCCTCCTCCCTTGGAGGGCATATGTGCTCCCAAACCCAAGGCAATGGCTGTGGCCCTGAGGGTCCAGCCTCCTCTTTCCCACTTTCCGACCCCTTCTAGTCATGCATGGGCCTGGCCACCGCACCCACCACCCTTGGGCTCCTGAGGTGAGATCACCAGGGCTCCGCCCCCCCCCCCCCCCCACCGCGCACACACCCCACAGCAGCAGCGACTCCCAGCACCATCTCACCATCTCTCCTCTGGAACATCAAAGGCCCAGGCAGCAGTGGCCCGCTCCTCCCAGCCCCGGGGGGCAATAAGAGCCCGTGTATATAAATGCTGCGCCTTTCAAATAAATAAATACTGGAACGCGCTGGGTCTCCTGTACTGCTGCCCGGCGCCCTGAGCTGGGACCTGGGCACAGGGCCAGCCCCTGACGAGGTCTCGGGGACCACCTGGAGCCCGAGGTGTGTGTGAAGAGTTTCACGCAGGCTGAGGCCCGGCTTATCCTCAGTAGCATCAAAAAGACTGCATATTGGAGGGGCCAGGGAAGCGGTGTAGGGAGGGAAGGTCCGTCAGCGGGTGCCCTCCATCTCTCACAACCCCACCTGTTCTACCTAATGCACAAGCCACTCTTCCTTCAACATCTTTGACTCCAAAGCCAGCCTGCCTCTTCCAACAAGTCCAGATTGCATCTTTCAACGGGGGGGAAGAAGAAAACACAGGGATAAGCGTCATTGGAAGGGAACCCTTGACAGGCCGGGACCCTGCCGATTCCTACAGCAGAGGACCGTGGGTGGGCTGCATCGAGCATCTGAGGCCAGGAAGAGGAGGAGAGGGAGAACGAAGTAGCCTATATCGTGCTAAAGGCTAAAAGGAGAGGGAGGAGCCCTGCACCTCAGGCCAGGGAAGCAGCTGTCCATCCCCGGCGGCCAGGGGACATGCCGGCAGGAAGGCACGCATGTCAGCTGTGTGACTCTGGGTCGGTCACTTAGCATCTCTGAGTCTCAGTTTTATCGCCTGTAAAACAGCCTCTCGCACAGGGGAGCAGAAAGGGGGACACCTTGATGAGGGGTGGGGGAGTCCCTGTGTGTCTTCAACTCCCCCACAGGGCCTGGCACAGCATAGGCACCAAAAACATGTCTGAATAACTGAATTTTTACAAAATGAATGAACACATTCCAGACTTGATTTCTCCAACTACTTAAAGTTTGGGGCCATGTTCTCATCTTTTTGGCTCAGGACCCCTCGGGGAACCTGATGTAAGCAATGAACCCTCACCCCAGACAAAAGTATATGCACATTTGAATGTAATTTCCAGGATTCACACCCCAGGCTCTGGCTTCAGTGGTGGTGGTGGGGTGCATCCTGACTCCTCCACTGTTAATGTGACTTGCAAAGCATGTAGGACCTTTATGCAAGTGTTATTGTTCCCTTTTACAAATAAGGAAACTGAGGCCCAGAGACATAAAGAGACTTGCAGGGATCAACAGCGAGGATGTGCTGGAGCCAGGATTTGTTCAGCATCTCTGACTCCAAAGGGCTTCAAGGGCTGGGCTTTTTCCAGGTTTTGTTCCCTGGAAATTAAGTTTCTGTCTCTGGCTTTTGAACCCCAACACAAGACAGCATAACACCTTTCTGGAGGGGGTGGCGAGTGGGTGGCCCACGGGCTGGGGCAGACAGAGGTCGGCTGACAAGTAAAGAGGGCAAATTGGAACATGAGGCTCAGAGAGAACATTCGATTGAGCTCTGACACCACACATGGGACAGGTGGCAGAGGGCAGAGGGTGGGCCGCAGGGGTGGGGCAGTTTGGGAAGGGAGAGGAGCACAGGGAAGCTCTGAGAACAGAGCAGGATGCCCTCTCTGGGAGAGCTCCCCAGGGTAAGGTGGGCACAGGTTAGATACCCTGGAGCAGGTCGGAGAAGGCTGGTGGAGGGAGGCTGTAAATACCAGCGACTAGTCACACAACGACCATGTCACTACGTGCCCAACACTGTGCTAAGCAGTTTAAGTACTTTGTCTTGCTTAGTCCTCCCAAGTCTCTGAGGTAGGAAAGAATTATCACTGGCCCCACTTTACAGATAAATAAGCCACTTGCCCAAAGTAAGTGGTAGTACAGAGTAGGTGTGCAATAAATATTTGTCAAATCAATGGATGAATGGTGGGATGGATGGATGGACAGATGGATAAATGGGTGGGCGGTTGGATGGATAGATGGATGGATGGGTGGGTGGGCAGATGGATGGATGGATGGATGGATGGATGAATGGATGGATGGACAGATGAACAGATGATTAGGTGGGTGGATGGATGGATGAGTAAACCTGTCTGTCTGATCTGGTCTGTCTGATCCCCAGAGTTATCTCTTAACTTCTCCCTAATCCTGGGAGGCAGTAAGGAAGAGGGGATTGCTAGAGCCTTTCAGGGGCCCCCAAGGAGAGGCACCCTGGCTGCTTTCCTTACCCTATCTCACTCTGAATAAAATCCAGAGTCATTGCCACAAGGCCCTGTGTGATCCGATTCCAGCATCATCTCTTACCATCCTCCCCTCCCCTCACTCCGCTCCAGCCTCAGTGGGCTCCTTGCTATTCTCTGAACACGCCAAGCTCTCCCCACCTCAGGGCTTTTGCACTTAATGTTCCCCCTGCCTCAGGTATCTTCCCCAGCTGTCCACTTGGCTCTCTGCTCAGGTGTCACCTCCTCAGAGAGGCCTGCTGAGCTCCAAATGTAAACTGTCATCTGGTCACTCCCTATTCCCTTATCCATTTTAATTTTTCTCCTAAAGAGGAGAGTTCTCCTAACCAACTACCATCTGATCTATATGCTTGTGTCTGTCTCCCTCACCCCCCGTCAGGAATATGAACTCTGTGAAAACGGGGGCTTTGTTCTGTTTACACCTGTATCCGCAACACCTAAAATGGTACCTCGTACAGTAACATCAAGAAATATTTGCTGAGTAAATTAACGACTGGCTCTGATCAGTCCTGACAAGAAGGGCAGGACCTGCTCGTGGTCACTGCTGGGCTTAAACATGTGCTAAATCTATGTGAGAAATTGTCCCTCCACCAAAAAGCCCTCCTGAATTTATACCTTTTTCAGCAAAAAAACAAAACCCCCAGTGTTGAGCTCTCCTTGCTGCATCCGATGGGACATAGCGCCTCCCTCCTGCCCTCTGGCTTCCCACCCTGCTCGCCCCTCCCTGCGATCATTGCAGGTGAGAGGAAGGGGGAAGAGGGCCGGTCTCTGGGGTGCCCGCCCAGCCAGCCTACAGCACTCGAGCCCCAGCCAGGCGGCAGGAGGCGGTGCCCTGGGCTTAAGGCATGAATGGAGCGGGAGGCGGATGAAAGACAGCCAGCGCTCCTGGCGTAACGTACAAAGGGGACCAGAGCAGGTGTGAGGGAGGCCTGGGGCCGGCTAAGAGGAGAAACTGGATCTGGATCTGGAGATCAGTTTCACTCGCAGCACTGCAGGCTTCCATTAGCGTTCTGTGGCTGTCACTCATGCTTTGGGGACAAAGCTACAGCTGGAGGTTAAGGAGAGAAAAAGTCTGGGGATGGGGGCTCCTTTCTCCCGGGGGGCAGTTGCTTCTCCACTTCCCAGGAGGCAGCTGCATGAGGCCAGTGGGAGCTTAGGGAAGATGGGCCAAAACATTGGCATTTTATAGATGGGACCAATGAAGCCTCCAGGTGCAGTGACTCACCCAGGTCACACAGCTACTTGCAGAGCTGGGACCTGAATCCAGGAGACCCCACTGTGGGGTCAGCTCTTAGGAACTGATTTTTACATACAACCTGTTCTGTCTCCTGGGGGCCTATCGTGTGATTGGGGCCGGGAAGTCTCCACAGGGCAGCTAAGTTTGGGCTGGGTCTGGAAGGCACATGAAGGGGGCAGGCCTAGGGCAAGGACCAGACAGGGTGGCTCCCTAGACGGGAGTGCCACAGGCAGATGAGTTGGGCAGGCAGGGCTGGGCTTCCCTGAGCAGAGGCCCAGCTCCAAAGAGCACCATGAGGTAGAGGGACACCTTGCTCCTGCAGAACTGCCCAGAGCCATCCTGACCTCACCCCTGCAACAGCTGCACTGCCTCAGGCTATGGAGGGGCCTCTGAAGGGGGCAGGGAAAGGTCTGTGGTCTGGGTGGGGGCAGGGTGGGAGGGGGAGGAGGAGGACAAAGCCAGCCTGTGTGGCACCTGGGACATTCCCAGTCTCTGTCCTGTCCCTCCTTGATTCTGCTAGGACCAGGTGGGAACAATGCCCCCATTGACGTCCATACCCCCAGGGATAACATCTCTGTGTCCCCTGGGACAGGAGCCAAGCAGGTGAGCCTGGTGGGGGCTGGGAGCCTGCTCTACAGCAAGAGAGGCAGGACCTGAGGGATGGAGCAAGGGTTCCAGAGGGCAGAGGTCTCCCTTGGAGACCACAGCACAGGGATGGTGGTGGCCACAGCAGGAGGGGCTGGGGTCAGACTTCTGGGTGGGGCAGGGGACTCACTTCCCAGTCTGGATGGAGCCCTTCTCTGCTCTGAGAGGGAACACAGGAGTACCAAGGACCCAGCCCCTGATCACAGGAGCTGATGGTGTGGGAAAAAGGACCCAAGACATGAGGACTAACCCTCTCCTTTAGGAGACAAGCAACAGAAGAAGTGGGTGGAGGACAAGAGTGACCCTGACCTTGGTGTCATCCAGAAAGTAACAAGTCAACCTTGAAATGTCTTTCCATGCCAGAAACAGAAATGGCTCATTACCTAGTTGGGGCATCTACTGGATTTCCAATCAATAAGACCTCAAATAAAATAAGAAGCTGCATTTGCTATCATTTTAAGAAGAAATTCAGCTGGAGAGGGTGTGGAGAAAAGGGAGCCCTCCTACACGGTTGGTGGGAATGTAAATTGGTTCAGCCACTATGGAAAACAGGATGGAGGTTCCTTGAAAAACTAAAAATAGAGTTACCATATGATCCATCAATCCCACTCCTGGGCATATACCTGGAAAAGAAGAAAACTCTAATTTGAAAAGATACATGCATCCCATGGGCTTGGCTTCCCTGGTGGCGCAGTGGTTGGGAGCCCGCCTGCCAATGCAGGGGACACGGGTTCGAGCCCTGGTCTGGCAAGATCCCACATGCCGCGGAGGAACTAAGCCCGTGCACCACAACTACTGAGCCTGTGCTCTAGAGCCTGTGAGCCACAACTACTGAGCCCAAGTGCCACAACTATTGAAGCCTGTGCGCCTACAGCCTGTGTTCTGCAACAAGAGAAGCCATCCAATGAGAAGCCCACGCACTGCAATGAAAAGTAGCCCCTGCTCACCGCAACTCCAGAAAAGCCCGCATGCAACAAAGACCCAACGCAGCCAAAAAAATAAATAAATAAAATAAATAAATTTATTTTTAAAAAAGATACATGGATCCCAATATTCATAGAAGCACTACTTACAATAGCCAAGAAATGAAAGCAACCTAAGTGTCCATCAACAGATGAATGGATAAGGAAGATCTCACACACACACACACACACACACACACACACACACACAATGGAATATTACTTGGCCATAAAAAGAATGAAATATTGCCATTTGCAGCGGGACCTAGAGATTATTATACTAATTGAAGTAAATCAGACAGAGAAAGACAAATATCATATGGTATCACTTATATGTGGAATCTAAAAAAAATGATACAGGGACTTCCCCAGTGGTGCAGTGGATAAGACTCCGCACTTCCAATGCAGAGGGCCCGAGTTCGATCCCTGGTCAGGGAACTAGATCCCATGGGCATGCCGCAACTAAGAGTTTGCATGCCGCAACTAAGGAGCCTGCCTGCTGCAACTAAGACGCAGCTCAACCAAATAAATAAATATTTTAAAAAATGATACAAATGAATCTATATATAAAATAGAAATAGATTCACAGACATAGAAAACAAACGTGTGGTTACCAAAGGGGAAATAGGTGGGAGGGATAAATCCGGAGTATGGGATTAACAGATACACACCACTTTATCTGAAACAGACAAACAACAAGGATTTACTATATAGCAGAGGGAACTGTATTCCATATCTTATAATAACCTAACATGGAAAAGAATCAGAAAAAACATATCTATATCTCTCTATATATATCAATATATAACTGAATCACTTTGCTGTATACCTGAAACTAACACAATATTGTAAATCAACTACATTCAATTAAAAAAAGAAGAAGAAGAAATTCAAGACGGTAGACTCATCCCTTTATGGAGCAACCATCGGAGCTGGGCTGTCCTGGGCTGGGTCAAAGGACTCCTGCTGAGCCACAGGGGGAAAGGGGCAGCCTGGGCCCAGCCCAGCAGCACTCTCTGGCTGGGCGACCCAGCAGGAGGGTCACCTTCTTTGGGCTCAGTAACTTAGCTCTGAAGTGGGGCCAGAAGACACAGTGGCCTGACCTCAGTGGGTTGGTTCACATCTGCCTCCCTCACAGGAGTACGTGACGCTGCAGCCAGGAGCCCCAGCCTGGAACAGTGCCTGGCACGTGCTAGCCTTAGAGTTCAGGAACTGTCTGCTGAATTAATTTTGAACAGGGTGTGGGTGGAAGTTTTTTTAAATTAGAGGTTATATCAACATGATTACCAATCCAACAACATGAGGAAGACACAGGTCCTGCCCTCGAGAAGCCTACTGTGCAGTGAGCACAAAGATGATGAGAAGGCGGTTCAGGGAAGAGTGGACCTTCCCAGGTGAGGGCCCCAGGGACGGCATTAAGGATGGGGAGGCACTGAGATGCCCCCGAAGGATGGGAAGTGTTCTGACAAGCAGGGATGGGAAGATGGGAGGTCCTCAAAGCAGAAGGGTAAGGAGTCATTCACTCACTGACTCATTCAGACTGTTGGTTGACTTTTGTTGAGCCCCTACTGGGCACTGGGGATACAAACATGAAAAGGTGTGGCCCTGCCCTCAGGAAACCATCACAGCAATTCGACCACTGCCTCGGTAGGGGCGCCGGCCAGAGTCTTCATCAAGGAGGCAGTTTCTCAGCCTAGACTAACAGTGAGTTGACTAAGAGTGAGTTTGGGGGCTTCCCTGGTGGCGCAGTGGTTAAGAATCCGCCTGCCAATGCAGGGGACACGGGTTCGAGCCTTGGTCCGGGAAGATCCCACATGCCGCGGAGCAACTAAGCCCATGCGCCACAACTACTGAGCCTGCGCTCTAGAGCACGTGAGCCACAACTACTAACGCCACGTGCTACAACTACTGAAGCCCACGCGCCTAGAGCCCGTGCTCTGCAACAAGAGAAGCCACTGCAATAAGAGAAGCCACTGCAATGAGAAGCCCGTGCCCCGCGACGAAGAGTAGCCCCCGCTCGCCACAACTAGAGAAAGCCCGCATACAGCAACGAAGACCCAATGCAGCCAAAAATAAATAAATAAAATAAATTTATTAAAAAAAAAAAAAGAGTGAGTTCATGAGCAAGGTGCGACGAGCACACGCCATGTGTAAAAGTGGGAGAGCCTGGGGCCCACTGGCAGAGGGTTGTTTTTCTGTAGGCAATGGGGAACTATGGAAGGCTTTGGAGCAAGGGAAGTCCACATTTTCAGCAAGGTCCTTTGGAAATAGCCCCAGCTGCTGCAAAGAGGCAGGGCTAGAGGTAGGGAGACAAGGGAGGGCAGGGACATAAAAGTCTACCTCGGCTATGGTGCGGCCAGGCTGAGCAAGGAGGAGGGGTGAGTTGGAGGTGGCAGGGAAGGAGAATGGAAAAATGGATGACGCAACTGGCTTGAGGGAAAAAGCCATGAGCTCCAGGCCCTCAGAGGGCAGAACTGAGGTGGAGTACCTCCCAGCATTCCAAGCAAGAAGGACATCTTGAAGGAGAGTTAAGAGAGCCCCCATCCTGTGCAAGACTCCTTCCTGCAATAACTGCTCAAAGAACTTCAGTGAAGGGAAGCTCCCTCCCTGCCATTAGCCGGTCCTGTGGTAGAACAGCTCCAGCAGCTGTGGAAGGGGTTTCTGTGGGTCCTGTTTAAAAGTGGGTCAATGGATGGGTGGATGGATGCAGAAGAACACACACACATTGAGGCAGAGGGTTAAAAGAGCAGGTATCCGTTACCCTCTGCGCCCACCCTTGCAGCTCCAGCTCTGATCTTTCCTACCCTCTCCTGCAGGAAGCCTGCCCTTAACTTCCCCGTCCTTGCAGCTTTCCCCTCCATCTCCCCTATTTCCCCAGCTCAGACTACTTGGGTTAGATGTCACTCTAGGTCTGTAGCCTGGGAGCTGCAGGGGCAGGGATAGAGCTGGGGTTCCTGTCCCCTGCGGCAACACGGCACATCCCCTGGTGTCCACAGGGAACCCGTCTCCAGGGGACCTCAGGACAGGAATGGCGTCAGGGAAGTAACCAGACTTGGTCCTCTGGTCCCCACCGCAGGCACGTTGCAGACAGCCCTGAGCACCCACCTCACGGGCTTCCTCCCCTTGTCTTCAGTCTCAAAGCCCCTCTTCTGGGGGGTGGGGCACCTGCTTTAAGCAGGTCCCAGCTGGGACCTCAGGTAGAGGCGTCTGCCCTCACACTTTACCAAGCTGTAAAAGGGGCTAATGACCCCTCCACTGGCCCCCAGCTGACAGGAGGGGCAGAGGAATGCTGGCCAGGGCTCTGCAGGTTCTACATGAAAGGGCACAGAAACCTGTGAGGAATTTTTATCCTCCTGGGGAGGGGGGTGGGAAGGGAGGAATGTCACCTGGAAACCATCCACCCTTTCCTCCCCTCTCAGGAATCCTCGGCCTTGAAAAATTAGGAAATCTAGACACCCCTCCCTAAAAATCAACCATGTCCTTTTTATAGACTTCCACATATTTCATGGCCCCTCTTTTAAAACAGTCCTCTCTTGATTCCCCAGCTAATAATAATAGCAATAGCACTTACTGTGTGCCAGGCACTGTTCCAAACTCTGCAAACTCTCCCCAACTCAATCCTCTCATTAGCCCTATGAGCCCGGTATTTGGATCTCCTCAGCACTGAGGCACAGAGAAGTTAAGTAATCTGCCCAAGGTCCCACAGCAAGCAAG
Organism: Lagenorhynchus albirostris; assembly: GCF_949774975.1. NCBI lineage: Eukaryota > Metazoa > Chordata > Mammalia > Artiodactyla > Delphinidae > Lagenorhynchus > Lagenorhynchus albirostris. The sequence continues at coordinate 36,197,697 of NC_083114.1, forward strand.
TAGCAGGATGTGAGCCCGCACCCTTATCCACTTTCCAAACACCATGAGTCATTTCCTTCTGACCCTGGAGGGAGCTGAAACCCCAGCTGATGACAAGGGTGAGCAGAGAGGAAACTGGATTCACAGCTTATCTGATTCCCTCTGCAGCCCCGCACCCTGGGCTGGGAGAGATGGCCTCATTTCTCAGAGGCAGAGCCCCAGGCCCCTCCTTCTCGGGCAGTTGAGAGGAGGCCAAAGGGCAGGCAAGAGAGGCTCTGCCCTTCCATCCACCTGGACCCCAATGAGGGGAGACGAGAGTCACACACCAGCAATTTTATCACCGAAGGGAGTGGTAGAGAGCCTAAGGGAGAGGATTCTGGATATAAATCTCACCTCCACTGCTTATAGCTGTGTGATCTTGATACATCGCTTCACCTTCCTGAGGCTTAGTTTCCTCATCGGTAAACTGGAGAAAGTAAACAGGACCTATCTCATCCGGCTCTTACGAGGATTCAACATGTCGTCTGCTAAAATGCTTAGCCCAGTGCCTAAAACGTAGGAGGCCCTCAGTCAAGGTCAGCCAGGACTACCGCCAGCCAGCCGAAAAGCTTCAGTATTCACGAGAAGTGGGAAGCGGCCTGTACTGGGGGTGCTCTCTGCCCTGCCTCCTGGGGCGGGGGGACCCAGTCAACACTGCAGTTCCTTCGTGGGCAAACCCATGGGCCAGGGAGGGAGTGGGAGTTGGAGGGGGTGCAAAATGCACCAGCTGGGCACAGACCCCTAGCGCCTTGAAGCCAGAAGAGAGCCAGACCAACTGACATGCAGGCTTTCACCTCAGTGGCACTTTGGGCAAGTGTCTGCACCTGCCGGTGTGTCTCCCTCTGCCAAGTGAGGGTATTCCCACTTGCCCGGAGGCTAGCACTGGGTGTTGGTTTTTTCTCCTCTATCCAGCCTCCTCGGCCGCCTGCGAAGGCAGCACTGTCTCCTTAGTGGGGAGGGAAGAGGTCTGTAGGCTCCATACCTTTGGGGGAACGAGGACAGGTGCTCCTAGGAGAAGAGCAAGTGTTTAACTCCAGCTCTCTGCTGTTAATCAGCCCTGGGGGAGATCAGCAAAGGCCCTTCCCCTAGGGGTTCAGCCTGCGAGTGGCTGAAAGTGGCCTCCAGCCTGGAGAAGAGGGCTAAGTAGCTGGGAGAGGGGGCGAGAAACAGGAGGCTTTCTCAGAGGGCCATGGGGCACAGCCTTATCTGCCCCTTGGGGTCTGAGTCCATGGGCTGGCAGAGGAAGGCAATGCAGCCAGACCAGACTCCTTTCCTCTGTCCTGCCCCTCTGGGTCCCTCCAATCCTCTATTCTCAAACAAGATCATCTCCCTCCAAGTGCCCACCCTGCTGTCTGGAATGGCCACGCCTCCTAAACATCTCTTCTCCTCCTCCCCCTCTTCTGCCTTCTCTTACCCATCCTCCTCCTCCAGGAAGCTTTCCAGGACCCAGAAGAGGACAGAAGACTGTTGTTTTCACAGCTCCCGGCTAAGATCCACCCCTCCCACCTGCTGCTGCCCCATCAAAGATGCTGAGTCATGATTTGATGTTGGACTCAGTGATGTCGGACTTGGTGATTGGCTGAATTATGGACCCTGTGAAAGCAGGGTTTAGAGTCACAAAAGCTGCAGTGAAGCAGGTAAATGAGCAGGCTCTGAAGTCGGACAGACCTGGGCTGGGCTGCCTGTCCCAAGGCTCTCGGGGATGAACAAACTTACCCCCTCTGTGCCTCAGTTCCCTCACTGTGGAGCAGTAAATGCGACCATGCATGAAAAGTTTTGTAACAGCGCCTGGCGCTCTTATTATGAAGGCAGTTATTCCAATCCCAATATCTCGGGACCACATCAGCTCAGGATTTTAGAATCTTAGGCTCATAGGACCACAGGGTGTTAGCTCAGGAGCCTTGGAGGTCATGTGGGGCAACTCACCTTCTCACCTTCTGGGTCTCCTCCCCCGGCCTACCCTTTCTAAAAGCATCAGACGTGAGTTCCCGAGATCACCGACTCCTCTGTGATGGTCATTGCCATGGCGCCTACCCATGGGTACTTTAATGACAGGGATGACCCAGGTGGATGAGTAAGCCTCTTCCTGTCCCACTCTATCTCCCAAAAGTTTCATCCCTGGCCCCAAGGAAGTATTTGACCAAGGAGAGTCGCCCTCAACCCCATGCTGAGCCTGTGAGCTGGGGCCCAGGGCCTGTAGAGGCCTCAGCCCCAGGACCCTCTCCCTCCTGCTCCAAGCTCTGCTCTCTAGGACCCTAGGGCTGAGCAGAGTAGGATAAAACAGGATACTGCCTCTTTTAGGCCTGGCCCATGATGGGGGCTGGAGGCCAAGACCTGTGGGTGTCTGGCTTTCCCCTTCCCAATCCCTGCCCAACCTGGTGGGCTTCCTACAAGAAGTGAGCTTGGGAAAAGCTTGTTCATGGTCTGAGGGGCAGGCAGCATATGCAGAACCCAGTCTGGGCTCTAAGGAGGTGGGGGCATGGCAATGGGCAGCCTGCAGCGGGAGGGCTGGGGAGGGAAGGGGGCAGGAGAGACACCCTCAGAGGGCTGCTGGTGGAGCCCTCAGCCTGGACGAGGATGGAGTCCTGTTGGTATCCGGCTGCTAATGCAGAATGTGGTGTCCAGGAAGCCTCCAGTCCCTGCCCCCCGGGAGAGGTCGTGTCTGGTGGGTCCCAGACCTGGGGGTCAAGGATGTTCCTTGAGCCTGGCCAGCTCTCGGGACAGGGGTGGCCCAGCCCTAACCACTTGGGTCACTCTGGGCAGTCACCACCCCTTGCTGGGCTCCCTCGTTCTTTTCCTATGGCATTCCTGCCCTGTGACCCACTGGCACGAGCATGGGACATGCCAGGGGGCTGAGTGAGGTGCCCTGGGTGGGTGGGTTCAGCAGCTGCTCGGGCCAGGGGAGGAGGTAAGAGGGGACAGGCAGAGCTGGCCAGCTGCCCACCCCCACCCACCCCCTGTCTGTGCCAAAGCCCACTTGTAGCTCTCATCCCACTTGGCAGATCAGAGCCCTCTCTGTGTAAGCCTTTGAGGGGCTCTGGGGCCCCAAGGGGGTGTCAGAGAGGACTGGGAAGGAACTCTACCTGACAGCCCTGCTCCTCTGGGGAAACACCTGGCGCAGCCCCTCTGCCCTCCCTCCCTGCTTGGCCTCACCCTCTTCTTTCCTTCCTTTCCAGGGCGGCTCCTCCACTTCCTCTTCGGGCACCCTTACAGATTCCTCTTCCCTCTGGCCAGGCTCAGCTCTCCATCTTGCCCCCAAGTGTGTACGTGTCAGGTGCCCATAACAGGTACCTGGAACTGTGGGCTTTGCCCTATCCCTGGCTGCCCACTAAGGACCTCTAGAAAGTAAAACAGAAACATGCAGCTCTGCCAGATGTGGAGCAAACGGGTATGTCCCTGGGCATCAGGCCTGGCAAACAACCTTCCGCTGCTGCTGCTGGAAGCAAAGGAAACAAGCCAAGCTCCTTGCACCTGGTGCCCAGAGCCCTCAGGAAAAAGAATAGGAAGGGGCCAAGGGCAACACACTCCCTAGGGGCAATAGGCATTCCCTCCCAAACATCGGGGGCTGCACCAGGCTCTGCCACCAACCTGCCTTCCTAGGAGACATGCCACCCACCAAATGGGCAAACAGCCGCTTGCCCCAAGCCACTTCTCCGGCTGCAGCCCGCGGGCAGGACATGTTCATCTTACAGACACCCTCCTCCTTCCTGGCTCCTGCCTCTCCATCCCGTGACCTTCCCCCGCAGGAGGCAGAGACACCCTCTCCTTTTTCCAGTATTGCTCCCTTCACTCCTTCCTAGCCCTGATGGCTCCACATCCCCCTCCTCCGAGAAGTCCACCGGGGTTTCTCCCCTGCTCCACGCTGTTGGCTGCTTAACTCCTCCCCCATCCCATCCCTAGCACGCTGGATTTCCAGCACAAGCACACCTGTGTACAAATGATCTCTCACAATGAAGAGTAGAGAGTTGGGGGTGTTATTCTTGGTATTTATTATTCCTCCGACAGTTTACAGTTTTCATAACACTTTCCCTTACATTGGCTCAAATCATCTTTAACATTACTAAGAGAGGTAGGCAGAAAGCGTAAAATATCTGTATTTTTGTAGAGGACACTGGGGCCCAGAGAAAGGAGGAAATTTGATCAAGGTCACCGAGCCTAGTAGAGGACTCAACCCAGATCTCCTGACCCTCTGTGACTCCGGGACACCCAGACTGTCGGTGCTTGTTAGTCTGGGAGGGCCTCCTGGAGGAAGTGTACGCGTGCCAGCCAGAGGAGGGGAGGCAGAGACCCAGGTGGAGCAGGGGCGCGGGCCGCGGCCTGCTGGGCGGCGTGGGAACAGGCCGGCCGGAGAGCGGGGAGGGGGCGCCGCGCTCACCGCAAGGCTCCGCCCCTCGGCGGGCGCAGACAAAGGGGTCGCTGTGCCCGGCTGCCCCCTCCCCTTGCTCGGCGCCCCGCGCCCGCCCCCTCTCCCCAAAGCTGCTTTCAATTTAAACGCCTCCAACCAGCGGGCGCTGCCTCGGGGGGCGCGACCGCAGCGCCGAGCGCCCCTGTAATTTCCGCGGGGAGCTGACCGGCTCAAACACGGCCCCGCGGTGCCCCGACCGCAGGCCCAGAGACCGGAGACGGCGCCCAGACGGCCTTGCCCGGGTCGTGGGAGCGCCGCTGGGGCGGCCTCCTCCGCGCACCCAGCCCGGCCCCGCCGCCTCCTCCAGGCAGCCCAACGCCACCAGGGAGCCTGCGTGCCCTCCCCAACCACTGCTGCCTCGCGGTCCCTCGCACCTCTAAAAGCCCAGCTCCCTTTTGGGGAAGGAGGGACTCAGTAGGAGACCCGGTCAGGAGTGTCCATTCTGTTTGTATGTTGTGTCTCCCCTTATCAGACTAGAGGCTCCCTGAGGGCAGGGATTGGTTCTCTTCAGACTAGAGGCTTGTGAGGGGAGGTATTGGGTCAGGGCTTCCCCCATCAGACTGGGGAGATCTCAGATGGCAGGGGTTGGGCTCTCCCTAAAAGACAGAGAGCCAGTGAAAGAAAGTTTGTAAAGCATGGAAGCCTGGTGCTCTGACCTATAGTAAATGTTTGTGTTTTAATTGTTAGCTAATACGACTACCGGTTACATAATAGTTTCCCCAAAGCTGGGGTCACAGGAAGCCGTCATGTCCCGCCTTTCTTCTCTATCCCCCAGTCCACAAGTGCCTACACCAGAACAGTCAGGAAAGAGAGGACACTTTTCACATGCTGCCCCCTCTCCAGGGGCCTTCCTGGAGGGTGAGTCTGAGTGACCTGAGCTGTAGTTCCTACTTGCCTGGTGAGGAAGTGGGAGGGAGTGTCCTGCCCCCAGGTTAGAGAGGAGGGGACCCCAGCCTCTTGGCCTCCAGAGAAGGCCCTAGCATGGATTGTCTCAAAAGGAGTGAGTGGGTGAGGGCCATGGACATGGCAAGTCTATCTGCAGATCCTCAGCTTAGCACAGATCAGGCAGAAAGGGCAGCTGGACACGGGGAAGAATTTTCTGAGTCCTGGCAGGGAGCTCTGGGGACTTCTCCAGGTTGGGCCCTGTGTTGGGATGGTGGACATGCCTGCCGAAGCTCCCTTCTGGCCTGAAGGGCTTCTTCTGTTTCCTGCTCCCCTCTGCCTAGAAGCTCTGCCCACCAGCCTCCATTGCAGGAAATCTGGAGGGGCATTTTGAGTTAATACATATGGGTGAGTTGTCTAGAATGCCTGATGTCCCTGGATCTTTGCTACTCTCAGTAGATGGGGCTCCATTGGAATTTTCAGATCATGGTGTGTGTGTGTGTGTGTGTGTGTGTGTGTGTGTGTGTGTGTGTGTGTGTGTGTGTGTGTGTGTGTGTGTGTGTGTGTGTGTGTGTGTGTGTGTGTGTGTGTGTGTGTGTGTTGAGCTGTGGGGAGGGAACACAGCTGGGGGCCCTGCTTGTCCTGAGTGCTCTGCTCCACCTTGTCCCCTCCCCCATGCCCCAAACACCCCTCTCTTTCCAGCCTGGCTTTTGTGGTGAAGCTAATCAGAAGTAATTATGGGGGAAGGAGGGATCCTTAGAGGGACCCCACAGAGACCACCTCATCCGCCCAGGACCAGCCGTGGTGGCCCTGGCCCCCAGGGCCTAGGCCCAGCTCAGCTCCTCCTGGGGAGGGGGAAGCCACCAACGCCAGCCCTGCCCACTGCTCCCACCTCTGCCTGCTGACCCAAGCCCTGCAGCCGCAGGTAAGCTCACACACCCGAGTTTGCCTCAGTTGGCCCCCAGCTGTTCCATCCGCATTCATTCATCCCACATTTATCGGGCACCTTCTCTGAGCCAGGGCCTGTGCTGGGCACTGAAAGGGACTGGTCCCTGCCCTGGGACGTGGGTCAGTGTAGTCACTGCAGAGGGGAAGGCAGAGGGCCCCCTCCAGGATCACAGGCCACTTCAGGGAGGCCCTCCCTGGCCACCATCTTGCCGCTACTGCGGGGACTGGGGGGACAGAGCCCACCAGCTCCAGGAGCCTGTGAGGACTTCCTGATTTCTGCACTCCTAATCCGGCAGGCCGCCCAATCCCGCCTCCCGCCCGTTGTTGACGGGTGTCAGGCCAACCCTGCTCTGTCTCCCTGTCCCGGCCCTCTGCCCTCTGGCAGCCTCCTCCATCCACTTCTGTTCTCCCTGCTTCTTTGCTCAGGGGTCCCTCAGCAGTGCAGAGACCCTCACTGCACAGTCACCTCCCTGGGGTTCAAGGCCCCACGCGGGAGAGCCTTAGAGACAGCTCTCCTCTCTTTCATGCACAAGGAAACTGAGGCCAGGACGGGTGGCGGGGAGAGTGCAGGCAGTCAGGGCAGCAGAACTAAACCCTGGTCTTCTGACTCCCGGTCCAGTGCTCCTTCTGGGGAGTCCTCCCTGACCTGCACCTGAGGGCAGTTCGGGTCTGTCCTTCCTCAGTCCCCTTACTGTGCCCAGGAGAACCAAGGAGCAAACAGGGGTCTCCACCATCTTGCCTCCTGCCCTGCCCCAGCAACCTGGGCCCAGAGACTGGGTGGTGGGGTGGGAAGGACCAGAGTGGGTCTCAGTTGAGGGTCTCTCATTTGCTCCTGCCTCTTGACGTCCAGACTAAAACCGGCCTTCTGTGCCCAAGAGACTTCCAAGCAGAAGTGGAGGTCAGTGCCCCCCCGCCCAGCCCCAGAGGTGCCAAGGTGGTAATTAGGCTTGGGGGTGGGTCCTGGAAGGATGGGGGTGGGGCGGCCATTATCCCTGGGAGCTGAGCCTGGCAGAGGAGCTGTGTGGTCCAGGCAAATGGGTGGTTTGTAGGTGGTCTGGGGAATGAATGAGTGAGTGTTTGGGAGGGAAGCTGGTGGGGAGGGAGCAGAGAGGGGGGCGGAGCAGAGGGGGGTGCAGGCGGATTGGAGAGCAAAGCTGGGTAGACTCTCCCTGGACTCCCTGGTCTGGGCCCCTGCCCATGTTCTCAGGCATCACCAAGGAGAGGCCCATGAGGCACCTGGGGGTTCTCAGGGATGCTTGCCCTAGGCCTGCAGCAGTGGGACACCTGGGCCACTACACAGGGCAGGGCGGGAGTGGGGGCACCAAGCTGTCTGCTGAGGTCATGTCTCTGGGCAGCCACCATCTCTCCACCTGCTCCCTCAGCTTCAGGAGGGGTGAGGTGAGGAGGTGGGCAGAGGTTGTTCAGTGCAGGGTCCCTGGCATGCTATGGGGTGCTGGCCTGCGGCCCGTCTGTCCCCACTCCCAGCCCAGGTCTGATCTCTCTCACTGTAGGGAAAAATTCCTTCTTGGGCAGAGAAGCGTCCTCTGATTGAATCCCTGCCCCTGTCTCAACCTCACAGGAACTGAGGGTCCAAGAGAAGGCCTCTTTCTCTGACCCTCAGGGTCTCCCATCCACTGCTTCTCCGCGCAGGGGCCGCACAAGGTGACCCTCAGGGTCTCCCACCCACTGCTTCTCCGCACAGGGGCCGCACAAGGTAAATTCCATCAGTGACTTCATGGCTCTGAGCTTTGGTTTCCCTACCTGTAAAATGACAGTAACACAGCATTTAACTATGGGGATTAAATAAGCCAGCCCGGGGTCCATGTTCCTAAAATGGTAGTTGTGGTAATGACTAATGCCCCACAAGATGTCCCTTGTGTCTGGAGGCTAATTCTCCTCCCAGAATGGCTACCTGGAACCCAGGACCTGGCCGTGACTCCTGGCATAGGGACCAGGACTGTGATAGGCAGGCCGTGAGATGAGCAGGTCACTGGGAAGGGGTGGGATTACTGGACTGTCCGGTGGCATCTGCCTGAGCCTGGGGCACATTCCTCCTCCCCTGCTCTCCCCACCTGCCAGCTGCCACCTGTGCTGCCAGCGCCATGGCTCACCTGGCCTCTGCGCTGCTCTGAGGGAAGGAATGAACTGTGGGAGTATCCCAATCTGTACAGCCGGCTGGGGCACCTTAGCAGCTGGCCCTCACGGAGGGGCTGAGCATCTCTATCCCGGTTTCATCAGCGCCCTGGGAGTACCCTCACAACAGGGGCTGGATCTCCACTCTCAGACTGGGGTCTCCCTGAGGCAGGGCTTGGGCCCTCACCATCAGACCAAAGGATTCCCGAAGTGGGAGCTTTCCCAGAGAACCTGGCCCAAGGGGACTGGGCTGGGATTTGATGGGTCAGCCTGGAACCTTCATGGGTCCAACAGCCTTACCCCACTCCTTGTTCACATCCAAACTTTTCCACTGATGGGAAAGTCTGCAGGGAAGCTGGAGAGAACTAGAAAACCTGGGAGATTGTCTGCTGCCCTGTCATCTGGAATGGCTGAGGTCGGGGGAAGGGCAGTTTCGTTTGGAGAGGCGGCCTCTAGGGTCATTCCCAAATCAGCCTCCCTCCTCCTCCCTTCCCTCATCAAAGCCAGGCAGGCTAACCCCTTCTCTCCCTCTGTGCCCCCAAAGAGCTAGAGAGGGAAGGGACTGCTTGGCGTTTAGTGGTGGGGGTGAGACCAAGGGGAAGAAGGCACCTTTATCCCCCAGACCTGCAGTCAGGCTGACACAGCAGCCTGCAGGGGGTGCTACTGGGTGGCTGGGACCTTGGGGGTGGGGGATGGTAAAGCCCAGATTTGGAGCTGATGATACCCATAGCTCCTAATGTCAGCACCCACTCTCCCAGCGGGAAAAAGAGCCCCTTCCCCACACTCAATCCAAACGTGGATCATCTAGGGTTAGGAGATGAAGGGGGAGGGGGAGCTGGGCTGAATGGAATGCTGTTTCCTAGGAACTGGGAGGATTCTGAGGCACGTTGGGAAGTATGGGTTGGGAGTCGTTTAGACAGAGAGAGGACAGAGCTTTGGAGAGAGGGGACATCTAGGAGCCCATAATGCCCACCCCCTCCCTTCCATGCCAAGCCTGACTTAAGTCCTCTCAGAGAATGTCTCCCGTTTTCAGGTCTACCTCCATATGCATTCAATGCAGAAGCCTCCACACCCTCACTTAAAAAATAAACACACTTTCATTAAAGGCCTACCAGGGGGCTTCCCTGGTGGTGCAGTGGTTGAGAGTCCGCCTGCCTATGCAGGGGACACGAGTTCGTGCCCCGGTCCGGGAAGATCCCACATGCCGCAGAGCGGCTGGGCCCATGAGCCATGGCCGCTGAGCCTGCGCGTCCGGAGCCTGTGCTCCGCAATGGGAGAGGCCACAACAGTGAGAGGCCCGCGTACCGCAAAAAAAAAAAAAAAAGGCCTACCGTGTTCCAGACCTACAGTGTGCTGAAGGGTGGTGTTCTAAGCATGAATGAGCAACACACCCCTCCCTCACTTGCTCACAGTCTAGGGGCTGCAACACACAAGACAGATTCCAGTTCAAGACAGAATGAAATACAAGCTAGGCAGAGACGCCAAGAAATCTGGGTGTGCAGACAGGGAAATTCGTCCTGCCAAAGATCAAAGATAACCTCCCCAAACATCCAAGGGTAACGCAAAAAGTAACTTGCATCCAATACCCTGACGTGCCTCTTCTGCGTAGAAGCCTTCTCTGAGTCCCCAGCCTAAATCTGTCCCACACCCATGATACGTTCTCCTTGAGTTCCTAAAGACACCCTGAACTTATCACAGTTTGTAAGGATATATTTATTTATGGGATTATGTGATGAATCTTTCTCCCCCACAGCACCATAAGTGCCAGGAACAAGCTTGTCTGTGAGCTAAAGTGGTGGGCCGTGAAAGCATGCGGCAGGACTAGGGTGAGACAAGCCACTGGTTATGGCTGGAGTTGAAGGGGGTGAAGTATATAGTGGTGGCCCAGGCTGGCAAGGGAAGTTGGCACCAGATCAGGGCAGGCTGTAAATGCCAGGCAACGTTGGGACTTTATCCTGCTGGCAGTGGGGAGCCGTCAAAGTTTCTGAGCATGAGAGTGGCATGTTCCAACCTGTGTTCTGAGATCCCAGGATCTCTAGTACGATGCGGAGGAGGGATTGGGGGGGTTGGGGCGTGCCCCCCTGGAGCCAGGGGGACCAGCCCTTGCTGCAGTAGTCTCAGGGACTGGTTTAAAAAGGCCTCAGTTGGGCTTCCCTGGTGGTGCAGTGGTTGAGAATCTGCCTGCTAATGCAGGGGACACAGGTTCGAGCCCTGATCTGGGACAATCGCACATGCCGCGGAGCAACTGGGCCCGTGAGCCACAATTACTGAGCCTGCGCGTCTGGAGCCTGTGCTCTGCAACAAGAGAGGCCGCGATAGTGAGAGGCCCACGCGCTGCGATGAAGAGTGGCCCCCGCTTGCCACAACTAGAGAAAGCCCTCGCACAGAAACGAAGACCCAACACAGCCAAAAATAAATAAAATTTAAAAAAATAAATAAGAAGACCCCAAGATCACTATTTAAAAAAAAGGCCTCAGTTGAATCCGGAGCAATCAAAGTGGGAAGAAAAGTGGGCACCTTTGACCTACTAATGCTACTGAAAGGATGGGGCTTGGTGACCAGTTGGATGGTGAACGGAGTGGACATTAAGGATGACTTGCAAATTCTAGTCATACTGCCTTGGAAAAGGTGATGCCTTCACGCTGGATAAGACATACCCAAGGTACCAGTTTTTGAGGGAGATGAGCTATATTTGGACACATAGTCCCTCCTGAGGTCTACTCTCCAATTCTCCTACTATAGCCGAAGCCGATGTTCTCTTACCCCCCCGTGCAAGCTTCAGGGTGGCATAGCTTCCCCCAGGGTGATGATGCTCAGGGACACCACGGGGAGTGGGGGGTGGGGTGGGAAGGTGGGGGTTGGAGCTGGGCGCCAGGCCTCCTCACTTCTTGCCCCCACTTGGCACTGCCTCCTGACTGGACCTCTACTTCCTGCCCCTCTTGGAGCTCCCACCCCTCCTAGGTGGGGAGGAAGCTCCCCAGGGAGGCTGGATAAGATGGGGAAGAGATCTGAACTCTGAGGCAGGTTTAGCTCCTAGAGGTTTGCCCTCCTCACCCCTGCCCACCAGATACCCCTGTGCACACCTGGACTCTTGGAACTCTTAGCACAAGAGAAAGGGGATGGGTGTCCGAGAAACACGTAGGGTTGTAGGGAGGCATTGGGTCCAGCCACATGTGGAGTATAGAGAGGGAGTGCAGCCCCAGGACATGGACCCTGAGCGATAAACACAAAGTCGAATGCGCAGCTCTCTATGGAGGGCTCAGGACACAGCCCCCAGACCCTGGAAGTGGGAGCCCAGACCTCAGGGCATCACAGAATACCCCACAGTGAGCCCTGGACACAGAGCAAATGCCTAGTTGGCAAGGACCCCAATGAACAGAGATGCATCTGCATCACGCAGCAGATGCAGACAAAAGGAAGAGAAAGCTGTCAGAGCCAAAAAGGATCTCACACCTTACCTAGATCTCAGAGCTTTCCAAACCGCATTCCCTGGAATCCTCCCTAGGTGTTCTCATGAGATGGATGGGACGGAAAGGAGACCTCACCCCCTACTCCAACCAGAAACTCTCCACTTTGCTTGATTTATATACTAGGCATCTGCCTGAGACTCTGCTTGGGGGAGAAATGTAGATTGCTACTAAAACAGATACAAATAACCCCACATTTTGAATTACCGACCTTGTAATTCTGCACACTGGAGAAACTCAGAGCCCACTTTCCCTTAGTCTAACAGCTGAGCTGACCCTCTCAGCTCTTCAGCTGTATGCACTGCATGAATATATGAATTCCTGGACTCTCGGTCCAGTGCTCAAGAGCTACAGCGACTTTCCAGGAGAGGGCACAGCAGCCTGGGAGGTTGGCCCGCCCCGCGTAGAGTTCTTGTGGGGGAAGGCGAAGAGGCATCATCTGTTATTGGGAGACCTGTCTCTTAGGTGTGTCAGCCCTAGAACCAGAGAGGCCTGAGGCCAGCGGGGTTGGCGGGGTTGGCGGGGTGGGGGAGGAGCGGGGGACCCCCCTCCAGCGTCCGGACGCCCACTCATTAGCCGGCGCGCCCAGCCTCCGCTCCAGCCTCCCGCCCCTCTGCCCCTCGTGGTTGGCGACCACCCGGCAGCTGGCGGCAGGGAGGGGGTGCGGCCAAGAAAGGGTTAATCTGCAGAGCCTTTCATCAGCAGCTTGGCGGGCTCCCAAGGCCCACAGGCTGGGTACCTGGGCGCCTACCTCCGTCGGTGGGGCGGAGACGTGACCACAGGGCAGCCCTGCCGTCTGCATTCCTCCCGCGTGAGTGCCTGAGTGACAGCCGCCGCCGCGCCTGAGCCCCTCGCCGGTCCGCCCCACCCGCCCGCTGCGCGGGGCAGAGGTGGGCGCCGGCCCCCGGGGAGGGGAGGGCCTTGCCCCCCTCACCCCCCACACCCCTCCACACACAGCCCCCCACACCCGCACCCGCGCCTCCTCTTTTCTCTCCTCTCCTCTTGCTGTGACCTGTGCTCTGGGGGGAGTCCCAGGCCGGGAGGGAGACCAGGGAAACCCTGCTGGGGACGCAGGGGAGAAGCAGAGTTTAGCCTCTGCCATGAGGTCAGGATCCAGGGATGGGGAGATGACCTGGGCTTCCTGGAGGAGCGGTCAGGACAGGACAGGCACAGCCAGACCTAGGCTGGGGTCCCTTGGAATTCTGCCTCTGTTCCCTTTATCCTCCGCATGCCCCAGCTCTCCACGTAAATTTCAACCCTCCCGTTACACAGAGGCGGCACAGGCCACAGCCTCAGTTCCTCTTCCCTGAGCTCAGGGCTCTTGCCTTTGCTCTCCCCTGAGGCCTGTTGGTGGAAACCGGAAGTTGCCTTTGGCTTGAAGCAAACTCAAAAAGGGTGTAAACAGGCAAGCACCCCATCTTTCAGGCTTCCCCCAGGTGGAGACCAAGTATCAGGGCCGTTAGGAGCATCTTCGCTCTGACCAAGTGGTGGAAATGCACTCCCTCCACCACTAGCCCTGGGGGTTCTCCACAAAGGCCAATGGAATTAGACAGAGGCTTCAGAGAGGTGCCTTGTCTTAGGGAAGAGCCTGTCCCCAAAGTGGAGCTCAGCCCCAGGCCCAGCACCACTCCATTCCACCAGACTAGTGTACAAGGCACCGCTCCTGGGAGAGGAACTCCCCACAGGGGACAGCTTGTCCACCCAAGCCCTCTGGGAAAGAGGCACTTGGGGCTGCCCAGAAAAAGGAACTGGGCAGCCTAGCCCTAAACTACACAGCTCCCCAAATGCCTCAGTTGTCCCAGTCATCAGACCCAGGAAACCAGCAGAGATCCTGAGAATTTTCCACCTCCCCTTCAAATTGGCACTCCAAGCACAATTTGAAGTGCAAGCTCAGCTCTTGCTTCCAGCCTCTCTCTGTTTGAGCTCCAAGGGCCCTGCGCTTGTGAGCAGAGGAGAGGGAGGGAGGGGCTCAGGGGGGAAGAGGCATGTGGAGGAGAGGTGGGTCAGGGCAGGAGCAGGTGGGGACCAGCCCCAGGGCAGCCCTACTTCACGACCACAGAAGCACCGCTCTGCCCACTGGTCTCCCTCCCCTCGCCAGGCCGCTCGGCCATCTCCTTTACATCTTGGCTTCTTCCGGTTCTGTCTCCGGGATGCCAGTTGCTGGTGTGAGAGCAGGTAGTAGTTTGGTCCGATATCTAGATTTTCAGAAGTCTTCTCTGCCTTTGGAATTCTGCCAGGGTGACCTCCTCTCGCTCTCTGTCCTCAGTTAATTATGTCATTAATGTCTGGGGAGTGGGGTTGAGGCCACTTTCAGGGGAGGAGCAACTGACTCCCCGACCTGGGGCAGAGGGCTTATTCCTGACCTGAACAGGAGATGGGGTGAGGGGGCAGATATCCGGGAGACCTTGCTTCGCTCTCCCCGAACTCAGCCCTGGGGCCAATGACTCCATCTCAGTTCTCCCATCTCTGAAATGGGATCGTAACTCCAGAAACCGCACACAGGGGGCGTTCTGAAGGTTCCTGTGTTAATTAGAGATGGGTGTTGGGTGGTCGGTACCCTGGGAGAGCAGGCCAGCTTGGCTGCTGTGATCACACCCCAAGCCTGTGGTCCTCAGCGTGAACGAGATGAATGACTAAGCTATGCACCGCCTGCCCCAGTACCCCCACCCCCGCAAGTCAGGGTATCCTTCCAACACCCCAGGCACTCCCTTGAAAAGAAGGCTGAGGAACCCACAGGTAACAATAAGGCGTCAGGCAAAGTCAGGTAAGGACGAAATAAAATCAAATGAGAGATCAGGCAGCAGGTCTCAGAAGGACTGGTTTCTTCTCCGTCTCTCTGCCTGGTCTCTGGGACTTGTGCTGAGGTAGGGTGATCAGCTGGGGCCCAGTCTGCCCAGGACTATTCTGGCTTTAGCACTGAATGGCCACATCCCTGGAGACCTCTTAGTCTGGGGAAAACTGGGACAGTTGGTCACCCTTTCTCAGGGGGATTTGGAGGCTGGAGACATCACAGATGTCTGATTCCCTTCACTCCTCCTGATTTTCTTTAGGTATCCATGTAGCAATGAAAAAATGCAGGAGGCCCGAGAAGCTTCCACTGCTAGCCTCCCAAACTATATGACATCACGATGGAAAGCAGTCCTCCCCCACGCTGCCGGCTAGGACCCATTTCCCCAGTCATCTTTCTTCCAGGAGAATTCTCATCCAAGGACTGAGGTCCTGGGCCCCTGCCCCCCTTCGCCCACTCCAGGCAACAACAGAGCTCTGGTGCTTCTCCTGGCAACCAGGGAGAACCTTTGAGGAGACAAGCCCCAGGTTGCCATCTGGTGGTAATTCCCCAGGGAAGAGATTTGCCCAGGTGACCTCTAGGTCAGCCTCCTTTAAATAGCCCCAAATTGCCTTTGACACAGGCAACCTGGGGTCACTGCTGGGGGAGGAAGACCCAAGACTTTGAAGGCCATACCCCCCAATGGTACTACCTCGAAGCCACTTCTAGGGGCGAGCCTTCCAGCTGCACAACAGCCATCCACAGGCATTCCTGAGGGGTAGCTGTAGCAGCCGTCTCTGCGACGACGACGACGGGCAGGGAAGGGGTGAAGGAAGTGGGGGCAGGCCCTCCCTTATACACGCCCAGCTGTTTTCTTTTAGGAAACACCAGACCCCTGCCTCCCCCACTACACACACACACACACACACACACACACACACACACACACACACACACACAAAAGCTCTGTTGATCTCAAAGCATAACCATCACTGCACAAGATGAGAAACCAAGGTCCAAGGGAGACCTGGTGGAAAGCTTAGAGAATGCTGCTCCCCAGGCCCCACCCAGCTGTTCATCTACACGCACACACACAGAGCAGAGATACAGGGCATACAGGTGCCTGGGCCCTGTTTGGAGCATGGCATCCCCCATGGAAGCAGGTTAAGGGGTGGTGGGCAAGCAGCCTAGCCTGGGCCTCTCACTCAGAGCCAGGCCCCCCAGGCTGGCCAGGGAGCTGTCAAATCCCCCACTACAGAGACAAATGGAGCCGTCAGAGAAAATAGCTTCTAATGGGGAGCAGGAGCCAGGCTGGGCTGGGGGCGGGGGGAGGACTCTGCTGGCCAGATGTGAATTCTTCACTAATCACACCAAATTGGCCCAATTTGTTCACTGACACGTGGGGGGACCAGCCTCATCTTTCTCCCACCGAGCGGGCTCCCTCCCTCCCGCAGGGAAGTGCTTTTGCTGTAGGGCTGGGGCTGGCCAGCTGACAGCAGGCTGCGGGGGAAGGGGATGAGTCCAGATTTACACACACCCCTCCCTGTGGGAGCCCAGAAGTTGGCTTGGGCCTGCATCCCCTCCATCTCTGCCAGCCCACTAGGCCCTAGGTGCTGAGGGCCACAGAGTTTAGGGACCCTGGGGAAGGGGGTGAGGAAGAGAAGGGGGCTGAGGCATCTGCTCCCTTGGAAATGGGTACCATAGGCAGGAGTTAGGGAGTTAGAGATACTCTTGGGAAGAGTGGGGAGGGGTCTTGGGAAAGGCTAGGGGGTCACTTCAGGCAAGATGAAGTCACTTTTTGGAGGCAGTGGAGTTTACCAGGTCCCATCAGGGCCACAGACTCTGAGGCTACGGTGGTGGGGGTGGTGGGGGCAAAGGAGGGTCCTTCCCCCTCTCTCCAACTCTGAGGAAAACTGACCCCTTAAATGCTTCTACAAAAATCATGTACTGAAGGTAGGAGTAGCAGGAAGGCTGCCAGTGAGACTCTGAGAAGAACTTTCTCACCTTCCGCTTCACGTGCGCCTCTCTTTCTCCAATGCAGATCAAAAGGCAATAATGAGATGGGCATCTACTGGGGTTTGGGGGTTCCAGGAGGTAGGATAGGGGTGATGATGGGGGCTCAGCCAGGGCAGGAGCATAAATGGAGGCCCCAGCCTCTGAAATCTCTCTCTTCTCTGCCCTGGACCAGGAAAAGGAGACACGCACGTGGGTCTGGGTGCCCTAGCGCACCATCTGAGGTCCACCCTCCCCCTGCCCCCTGACCACACCGCCCACCCAAACAGCCACCCTGGGGTCTCGGAGTTTCAGCGGGCCTGGCCTAGGGAAGATGGAGTGAAGGGGAAAGCCTGTGTAGACCCGGACAGCAGGCTCAGGGCTGCTCGGGCAGGGGGTTCTGAGGTTCTGTGGTCTAGAAGGAATTGTGCCAAGTCTCCCCCTTAATTTCATGGAGTCCTTACTCTTGGGGAGGGGGATCTGGCTGGAAGAGGGCCAGAACAGGGCTAGTAACCTTGGGGCCTAAGGCAGGGCCCCCCCCCATGCCCAGCCCAAGAGTAATACTGCTGCCAGCACTTACTTCCTGCCTGAGGGCTGGGGAGAAGGTAAAGGGCATCCAGGTGCCCCAGCCCAGCTAGCTCTGGGGAAGAGGACACCTCCCGTCCCCAGGCCCCCTTCCTTCCTCTTGCTCCAGCCCACCTCTGGGCTAAGCCATTGCTCTCTCTGGGGATGGCCCTTAAGAACTTTCCCGGGGGCTTCCCTGGTGGCGCAGTGGTTGAGAGTCCACCTGCCGATGCAGGGGACACGGGTTCGTGCCCCGGTCCGGGAAGATCCCACATACCGCGGAGCGGTGAGCCATGGGCCCGTGAGCCATGGCCGCCGAGCCTGCACGTCCGGAGCCTGTGCTCCGCAACGGGAGAGGCCACAACAGTGAGAGGCCCACGTACCGCAAAAAAAAAAAAAAAAGAACTTTCCCGGGTCACCTTTCACCCCAAATCCCAACCTTCCCAAGGCTCAATCCTGTTGCAATCCGTGCTACTCCCTTAGGGGGAATTCTACCCGGGAAACCAGGGAGGGTGAGGCCAGCCCTGAGGGGGAGAGGTCACCTGGTGTGATAACCTGTGGGACCAGGTGTGGCCTGTTCCAGGAGGGAGGAGCAGGACAGAGTTGGAGCCAGGGCCTCAGGAGACAGACAAAGATGACGGAGGCAGGCAAACCCTGTAGGCGAAGTCAGGGGGCATCCTGGGGAGAAAGGGCAGAGGTAGAAGGAGCAAAGGGCTGAACAGAGTCCACCCTGCTCCAATAGCAACTTAATTTTGTTTTTCAATAATTCCTACTCCTCCCTACCTTACCTGCCTCCCTAGATGTCCCTGACTAAGCAGAGTGCCCCCTCCTGGCGGGGTTATGGACCTGCCTTCCAGAGAACACAGCCCAAACAGGCAGGGAGGAATGCAGGAAAGTCCCTTTGTTTCTCTTAGAAACACCCTCTACCTTCTGTTTTCTCACACAGTTCCTAGTTGATTTGTGGGCTTATCTCCCCTAAGAATAAGACCTCTTCCTCCCACCCAAAGAGTCACACTGACCCAAGTGTGAATTCTAGTTCTGCTACTTACTTGTTCTGTGAACATGATCTATTATTAACTTAACTTTGAGCTGTTATGTAACCTCTCAGAGCCTCAGGTTTCTCATCTGTGAAGTGGGAAACCTACCACAGAGGATGCTGTGAGGACTCTCTGAGGTCATGGAAGCCTTTGGCCTAGCGGCACCCAGCACATAGAGCCGCTGGGTCAGTATCCTTGAATGGATGGATGGACGGATGGACGGACTTGAAGAGCTGTTTATGTATTTCGCCTGATTTCCTTACAGATTCTTGGGCACCATCTGGATTTCCAACTTAACCCCTCCAGGTCTCAGTGTCCTCAGCAGTAAAAAGGGTGATAATGAGACTCCCTGCCCGGTGGGGTTATGGTGAGGCTTGGATGAACGCGTCCAGGTGAAGATCTTCCAGCAGCGCCTCGTACTTAGTAAGAGTCCAGTCAGTGTTGATGTTGGTCCACTAAAGGCCAACTTGTCTCTCCCCCAGCACAGAGCAGGGCCTTCCCTCCAGCCCACACCATGCTATCTTCAAACAGCTAAGATGCCCCAGGACACTTCCTCTTCCTTTTTTTTTTTTTTTTGGTATGGGGGCCTCTCACTGTTGTGGCCTCTCCCGCCGCGGAGCACAGGCTCTGGACGCGCAGACCCAGCGGCCATGGCTCACGGGCCCAGCCACTCCGCGGCATGTGGGATCCTCCCTTACCGGGGCACGAACCCGTGTCCCCTGCATCGGCAGGCGGACTCTCAACCACTGCACCACCAGGGAAGCCCTCTCTTCCCTTTATCTTATTGCCCGCCCCTCCCCAGGCCCAGTCCTCCCCACTTGGAGATCAGAAAATCCTTTCCTCAGTACACTCCTTCTCTCAGAAATACTCTCCCCAAGACTGTAGAAACTCCAGACAAGTTCCACTTCCTCAGAGCCCTCCCGGGCCCACCCAGGACCCAGTTTGGGCCACCTGCCCTCCCCTCCTTCCCTGTCTCCAGGACTGATCCTTCCCGTGTCCCTGCCATGCTCTCAACCAGGGACCTCCCTCTCCACCCTCCTCCCTGTTGCCCCTCCACCTGGCAGCTGGGCCTCCCTCTCCTGGGTGGCGGGTGGCGGTTGTGTGCAGACTGAGTCTGCAGCAGGTCTTGGGAGGAGCATGGGGTGCCAAGACCAGCCCAGGCCGGCGGCTCAGGCCTCCTCTTGCTGAAACCTGCCACCTCCCAGCCCCTGTGGACACACGCTCATCCCCTTTCGCGGCCGCCAGGAAGCGAGCTCCAAACACCTTTACCTAGAAACCAACACTCCCTACCTACCAGATCCTGTCCTGGGACAGCTCTGCCAGCTTGTCACCTCGGGTGGGGCCTGTGGTCTTTGCCTGGGCTCTGGCCCTCTCTAGACAGTCTTTCCCCACTGTGACTGACCTGCACCCCTTCTAAAGTGGGCCCTAGCCCAAATGGCAGAGAGGAAATATGGTGGTTATTGGCAAACAGTACTTCTCAACGTTCCCCATGGGGGACCTGTAAGAGCAGGATCCACAGGTGGGCGGGAAGGCCATTCAGAGCAACTCACTCATAAATACTTTCATTTCAGTCCTCTGGTTTACTTTTAATAGATGTGTACATAGGTATTGCACACTTTACTCCATGTTATGTCCAAGTTTGCTTTAATATAAAAAGCATGCTCTTGGGAATTCTCTGCTGGTCCAATGGTTAGGACTCCACACTCTCACTGCTGGATTCAATCCCTGGTTGGGGAACTCAGATCCCATAAGCCGCGCGGCCAAAAATAAAAAATAGATAAAAAATAAAAAGCGTGCTCTAAAATAGATAGTTGAATTATTTTTTCTCCAAAAATCTTTAGGTCAAATAGACATATCAGAAAGATGTGCAATGTCTGGGGTATCCCCTGGCACAGCCCGTGTGGCGTGGGGCGCATCAGTTTCTCTGTGTGAGAAGCTAGGGCTGAGGGAACAGGGAGAAGGTCATCTGGATGGAGCGCATGAACAGGCGGTCAGGGAATTTTGTGGGAAATTCTGGTACCTGTTCCTTGGGGCTGGCCAGAACATCGTTTCTTCCCTTCCCTTGCTAATCTGACCTTATCTGAGGCCAAGTTCTCCAGCCCTAAGTCCCAAACATGCCCCATTTATCTCAGATTTTTCTGTAGTGGGGTTTCCCTCAAGGCTCACCCTCCCCAATTCCAGCCAAGCCATATCTTTGCTCTGATCCAGAGAAGAGCCCTTGGCAGTTCCAATTCTGGGAAGCAGCAAAACACAGCCTTCCACCCCAGAGCACACCCCGACAGCATCCCACACAGCAGCGTTCTTCATCTTCCATCGCTCCACGCCTCAGTTTCCTCATCTCCTCCTCTGCAAATCGGCAGGGTTGAATTTTGGTCTCTGAAGATCTTCCTACAGCAAGAATCTTAACCTCCTTATAGAAACTGTAGGCTTCACTAGAAAATCAGTCTCTTTACTTCAAAACTAATATTCTTCCATTTATTCCACAAACACTTATTGAGCAACTACTATATACCCAGCTCCATGCAATGTACCAGGGCTGCAGGTAAAGCATGGTTCCTGCCCACACAACACTCAAATGTGGGGATTAGTGTGATGTTGGAAGACTGCTTTTCTCCATCACTTAACAAATCTTAAAGTACCAGAGGCTCTGGAGGCCTGGGGAGGTGCCCAGCCCTGCCCCTGCCCCTGTACTGAGTGAAGACCCCACGCAGGACACAGGAGAGCACTGTGAGTCATCACTCAGGCTTCAGTGGTTCGTATCCAGTCTCCGCACTCACTACTGAACCTCTCAATCCTCCGTTTCCCCATGTAACACGGACTTAATAATAGTACTTCCCCATAGACTCCTCTCCTGCTGTGCCCCTCACCTCATCCAACCTCCTGCCACCTGTGCTCCCCTGAGCACTCTCTGCTCCCACACACTGGCCTTCTTGCTGTGCCACATGCAAGCAAACACCCACCTCAGGGCCCTTAAACTTGCTGTTCCTCTTGCCTCCACTGCTGGGCCCTCAATATTCAAATGGCTGGCTCCCTCTGGGAGGCCCAGCCCACCACTCTCTGTCCCCTCATGCTGCTCCAGGTTTCTTCAGAGCACTTACCCAACATTATATGTCTGTTTTCCCACTTGTTTATTTTCTCCCTCCCTCACTAGAATGTAAGCTCCAAGAGGGCAGAGGGGTTTTTTTTAATAATAATTTTAAAAATTATTTATTTGGCTGCACCAGGTCTTAGTTGTGGCACTCGGGATCTTTAGTTGCGGCATGAGAACTCTTAGTTGTGGCATGCGGGATCTAGTTCCCCGACCAGGGATTGAACCCGGGCCCCCTGCATTGGGAGTGTGGAGTCTTAACCACTGGACCACCAGGGAAGTCCTGAGGGCAGGGTTTTTAATCTGACCTTTTTTTAAATTCACTGTATCCTCAGCTCCAGTATCTGGAATAATGCCTGGCAGATAGTAGTTGCTCAATAAATGTTTCCTTGAATGAATCTTGAATAAATGAATAGGGGAGTAAACAAGGCAAAGCCTGTAAAGTGCTGCGCAGTCTCTGGCACAGGGTGAGCCACAATACATGGAACCTGTTAATATTAAACACACACCAACCAGCCTGTCTGAAAGAGACTGAAATTTCATGAGGAGAAAAACAAAATTCAGCCAAAATTATGCATATTACTTCATGCAATAAACACTTCTGTTGCCGTTTCTGTCATCCATCCTGATTAGAAGATGGTTTACTCCATGTGCTCCAAAATCAGCCTGCTCAGCAATCGCTAATTCTTCATTTTCTTTAAGCACCTGTCATCCAACCTCTGAGGGAGCAATTTGGAAGAAATCAGTGAGATGTCACTTCTATGGTCACCTGGGCCTGGGGTGGGGGGAGTGACTGCCTCCAGTGCTGCCAAGTGATCATAAGAGCTGAGACAGCAATGACCACGACCAAATGCAGCCATTTCTCTTCCTGGCAGGGGCCCTGAATAAAGAGAGGGCCATGGACGAAGCACCATGAGGGGACTCCTGCCTCTCATTGGGAGTCCCCCGCCCCCAACCTGCAGTCATGTCAACCTGGGAAGAAGGATGCTACACCCTCTCCCTACCTTCCCAACTGCTGAGAAGCCCCCAACCCCACATGAGGCCTTTCCTTGTCTCAGCCAGTGAGGACAGGAGATACGCCTGCTTCCAACGTCTGGTATGACCTGTGAGGCAAAGGGGTCCCCCGCGGTCCTCACCCCCTCTTCCCAATGGGCCCGTTGTGGACTCAAGCTGGAAGGTGACAATCCCTGACCAGTTTGAAGAGACAGGTCCTTGCCCTTCGCTCCACCATAAGATCATCAAACACTCACTGGGTCAGGCTCATCTACCACCATAACGCGGCAGGCGGGGTTAATAGGCCTATTTACTGCTGGGCAAACGGCCTCAGGCAGGTCAAGCGGCTTGGTTTGTCCAAGGCAAGAACGAAACCCGGGTCTCTGTGACTCAGGCTGAGCGTGCCGCCCTTCCATCGCCGCC
This sequence comes from Lagenorhynchus albirostris, assembly GCF_949774975.1. Taxonomy (NCBI): domain Eukaryota; kingdom Metazoa; phylum Chordata; class Mammalia; order Artiodactyla; family Delphinidae; genus Lagenorhynchus; species Lagenorhynchus albirostris. Next base: position 36,220,414 of record NC_083114.1, read on the forward strand.
ACGGTGGCTGAAGCCTGGGCGCCAGGATAGGAGGTGTGGCCCTCTGGGCAGGCTTCTCGGAGGAGGAGGAGAAGAGGCTCAGGGCCGGGAAGGGGGCGGCCAGGGGCAGAGAGGCAGGAGGCCGGGGTCCGATTCGGCCGGGGCTGCGGGATGCCGGGATTTGAGGGCGGGGCAGGGTGAACCCAGCCCAGGAGGGGCCCCGAGCCAGCCCCTCGACCCGCCCGGCCCACAGCGCGTCCCCAGCCACCCCCAAACTGGCGGGACTGGAGGAGGACGTGGCAGACCCCGGGGGCCTAGACGTAGGGGTGAGCTCCCTCCTGCAGCGCTCCTCAGAGGCTCCCCGGGACGAGGTGGGAGGTGCGGTCCACCCTCGGGCCGGGTCTAAGGCATACGTGCGCCCGCAGTAGAAATCAGGCAATGGAGCCAAAACCAAGGGGTCCGCCTGCGCCCGGCGCCCCGGACTGCCGGGTTGGGGCGGTGTCGACGAGAGGTGGGAGGTGGGGGGCGAGGCCGAGTTGGAGACCCGCAGGGCTGGGGCCCGGCTGCCTAATGGTTTTCCGAGGAGGCTCCTGGAGGATTAGAGGTCTGCTCTGAGCAGGGCGGGGCGGCGGGGAAAGGACGCGCCGGAGCCGCTGGGCCGCGGTGGGGCAGGGAGCCGGGTTTCGGAGTGGGATAGGCCAGGGCCCTGCATGTGCAGAGTCGGGCCAGGAGCTGGGGTGGCTTTTCGTGCTAACCCAGCGCCCGGTGGCTGCTGGCTCTAGGCACTGAGAAGGGATGAAGACCCAAATGAAGGTGCTGGGGGGAGGGGGTATCATGGGGTTGTCTTAAAGTTGCGATTGCCCGATACTTTACATAAGACACAGATGCCAACTGCAGAGCAATGCATGGGGCAGAGGCTGGGGGACTAAAATACCCCAATGTCCTGCTGGAGAGGACTTTTCCATGGGTTGAGTGGGTGAGCGGTTGGGGCGTGGGGGGGGATGTCTCCTCCCCAAGCCCCCATCGCCGCTAGCAGAATCCCCTCCCCCTCACTGAGCTTTCCCCCACTTTAAGCCTTCTCCCTTCATTAGCCCCCCTCCCCCTTACCAGTCTCCTCCCTCAGCCTCAGCCTCCCCTCACACGGCCCCTCTGCCCCGGCCCCTGCCAGTCCCTGCAGAGACCCAAACAAGGAGGCTGACACCTCCTCCAGCCAGGCCCAGGCCTGCCGGTTTCCCCCTCCCTCTCTGGAGCTGGCCCCAGGCAAGAGGAGCTTTCTCCTGAGAGGACCCCAATTCTTTCCAGGGAGTTGACCCAGAAGAGGGGCTGGGCCTTGAGTGCAGGCTGGATGACTTCAAAGGGCGGTGGGTGGGGTTGGCGCCTGGTCACAGGTGCCACTCAGGGTGGGCCAACCTGCCCAACCAGGTCAGGGCTTGCACTGCACCCCGCCCTCTGCCCAGAACATCACGACACAGACCTGACAGCAGCTCCACCCATCAGAGACTTCCCCAGGGCCTCCGGAGAAAGACCTGAGACACAGGATCCAGGATTCAAGGCACAGAGGGCCTGGCAGGTCATCCCAGCCGTCCTCCTCCCACCCCAGTGCCCTGAGCCTCCACACACCCATTCACCCATGTGCACACCCACAGAGCTCTCTGGCCACATAGGGACACAGACTGGATCCAGGGCCTCAAGAGGCTACACCTAGCTTTGTCTAAAAGTTCTTCCTGCTGTCTACCCTTTGCCTGGAATTCTTAGGAAATGAGCAGAGGGTAAGCCAGTCCCCAGTCTGGCACCAGCTCCTTTGGACTGTGGAGCCCTTGGACCTGAGACGGGAGGCCTAGTCCCCCTTCTCTGCATGGAGGTCTCTGCCCCCCTAACCAGACCATATGTCAGATGAACATCTGCACATTCCTGCACGCAGCACCAGGTGCTCAGGACCATGCTAGGTGCGAGGGCTTAAAAGAAGACTAAGGTTTTTTTCCTTCCCGTAGGAAGCTGATAGCCTCAGTTTGCTGATGTGTAAAATGGGAATAATAATAGTACTTACCACATAAGATTGTTGTGAGAATTAAATGAAATACCATGTAAAGTTCTCGACACAGAGCCTGGCATATAGTAGGTGCTCAATAAATGGCAGGTGTCATTGATATGAGTATTAATAGTATTCAGGGAGCTCACACATGGTGAACCACATATGCCATGGACCAGACTGGACCTTTGCAAACTGAGTGGGTCCTGGTCTTGTGCGAATCAGTGTTTGCCCCTGCACGTGCCGCTCCACCTGCAGCTCGCCCCAGAGTAACCCCCAGGACTCAGACTGACCCAGCCATCTACTAGAAGGGACTCCAAGCCCCCAGGCAGAGGCAGGAATGGTCGGTGGGGGCACATGGCTACATATGGTGAAGACTCACAGGGGGAGAGAGGGGCACCGGAGGAAGAGTCTCAGCCAGTCGAGTTCCAGAAAGGCCTCACTCCCAGGAGCAATGGGAATAACCGAGGGAAGTGGCTCTGTTTGTCCTGGACCAGAGACAGGATGGGGACAAAGGGGGCTAGGAGAGGAGGATGCTGGGGGAATGCAATAGCGGGTCGTGATGGTGAGATGAGAGCAGCAAACAGGGCAGTGGGGAGGGCACCTCACTTGGGCTCTTTCCAGACCCTATGCTGGCCAGCATAGGCTGGGTACCAATGAGCCATGTCAGCTCATGTCACGTGCGGGGAGCCTGGCTTCTCAGCCAGTCCATTGCCTCTGCAAGATGTATTCATCTCCGCGTGCATGTAATTCAGCAGTTTGGCAGGCAGGTGGGCATTACTTACTGGGCACTGACTGCCAGGCCCTGAGCATAGGCAGTGACCGAGATAGTCAGGGTCCCTGAGGCTGGGGCACCTATAATCTGGAAGGAGCAGTGACCCCTCAATCTGAGAAGCCCTCCTAGAGACAGGGAGGGTAAGGAGGCAGGGGCACTGGCTGGAGAAGGTAGTGTGGGAGGGCAGAGCAGGCCAATCTGAGGACGTCCTCCAACCAGGGGGAAGGAGAGGAGGGGTGGCCTCGCCAAGTGCAAGGGATCTGAAAGGCCAGAGCCTTGGGTAGAGTAGGGGGGGGACTGGTGGTGGGAGGGGTGCTGCTGGTACCCATTCCTGGCCTGAGCGGGAGGCGATGTCTCTGGATCTGCCAGCCCTGGGCTCGGGCTGCATCCGACCTCGACCTCGCTCAGCTAGGCAGCAAGAGCCGGATGGGCCACATTCCACAGAGGCCCAGGTTGCCATCCTACTGGGCTTGGATGTGCCCCCAGGGGCAGGCTGGTCTCAGGGCTGGAAAAACTGGTCTTCCTGCCCCCCCAATACACACCAGCCTGGAGTTTGAGGATTCAGGAGAGGGTGTCACGGGAACTGGAGGTTCCCTACATTCCACACTTATGGGCCTGGGAGGGGAGCTGGGGAGGAGAGAAGGCAGGGGAAGCACATAAGAGGAGGCAAGACAGGAGCTTCTCTGGCCAGTGTGGAGCGTGGCTTGACTGATGGTGGGAGCATTTAATAGACTCCGAAGCCAGATGAGATTAGGGTCAGATCCCTTTCCCTCTCCCAGTCTGACAGGGGAGGTGTCCTACTTCTAGGCAGGAAAGCTTGAAGATAGACATCAAAAAGAACTTTCCCCCTGGATGAATTAGATGGCAGTGAGGGAGGAGTGAAGTATTGTCTAAGGAAAAAAGGAGAGAATGGCTTTCAGCCTGGGATGAACCCAGGAAGTGCAGCCTTAGTATGTGCTGACTGGCCCTTCACCAACTCCTTCCCTACCATGGGGGTGTGTGTGTGTGTGTGTGTGTGTGTGTGTGTGTGTGTGTGTAGGGGGTGCTCTCCTACTATCCTCTTGGACCCCTGCTGCTTCCCAGGACCCTAGGCCGTGTTAGACCTAAGAAAACCTCCAGCCCCTAGTGCTACCTCTATAGGAATATCCTTTGCAGCAAGAGACCCAAAGAAGGAAACTGGTGACCGAAGCTAAGTCCCAAAATTGGCCCAGGGGACATGTCAAGCCCAGCTCTCTTCTCAGAACATTCTCACTCGGTTACCTGGGCCCTTCCCCCGTCTCTGGACTGCGAGGGCCCCCCGCCCCATTCCTTCCCCGGGCCTGCTGTGGTGCTGGTGCAGAGTCGTCCCAGTAGGTGTGAGGTGGGCTCTAGGGCAGCAGTCCCCAACTTTTTTGGCACCAGGGACCGGTTTCGTGGGAGACAATTCTTCCACAGACCGGGGTGGTGGGGTGGGAGGAGAATGGTTTCGGGATGATTCAAGCGCATTACATTTATTGTGCACTTTATTTTTATTATTATTACATTGTAAGATATAATGAAATAATTATACGACTCACCATAATGCTGACAGGAGGTGGAGCTCAGGTGGTGATGGGAGAGATGGGAAGCAGCTGTAAATACAGATGCAGCTTCACTCACTAGCCCGCCACTCACCTCCTGCTGTGCGGCCTGGTTACCAACAGGCTGAGGACCGGTGGTTGGGGACCCCTGCTCTAAAGGACCATGGCTAAGCCCCCGAAGTTTCCATAGATCCACAAAACTTCTTCCCTAGAAATAAAACCCAGCCCTTCTTGGAGCGAAAAAGACCAAATTTCTGCTCAAGGTCCTTTCCTAGCATTCAGGGAGACAGGCACTGAGCTTTTGTTTCTCAAAATGTAGACCACAGATCACCCACCTGCCTCAGAATCAGGGGAGCACTTGTTCGAAATGTTCCCACAGTCTCCCCATTGAAATTCACTGAATCCAACATTCTATACTGCTTTCCCTATCAAAGTCCCCACCCCAAGCCCATCAGTGATTCTGAGAAGTTTAAGAATTTCGGCAAAGGACCAGCCCAATGAGCAGGTGCTAGAGGGTGGGGCTTGGGGGTCTCAGACTTGCAGGGCAGAAGCCTTCAAGCCTTCTGTAGCCCCAGGGAGAACAGTGTGACTGGAGGGGAAACTTCCCCCTGACAAGTGACCTGAGTAACAAAGACCTTTCCCCAATGTCTCTATCCTTTCACTTGACATTCACTTAATACTCTTTGTTGCGAGGCCACTAGGTGCCACGTGCCGTGGCTGGTCATTTTATTATTTTTTAGAATTTTTTAAAAATTTATTTATTTTTGGCTGCGTCGGTCTTCGTTGCTGTGCGCGGGCTTTCTCTAGTTGCGGCAAGCGGGGGCTACTCTTCGTTGCAGTGCGTAGGCTTCTCATTGTGGTGGCTTCTCTTGTTGTGGAGCACGGGCTCTAGGCACAAAGGCTTCAGTAGTTGTGGCACATGGGCTCAGTAGTTGTGGCACATGGGCTTAGTTGCTCCGCGACATGTGGGATCTTCCTGGACCAGGGATCAAACCCGTGTCCCTTGCATTGGCAGGCGGATTCTTAACCACTGTGCGTGGCTGGTCATTTTAGAAGAGGTTCTGCTCACCTGCCCTAGGGGCAAAGGAGGGGTGAGGGCTGGAGGATGTACACGATGACCTCTTAATGTCCCCTGGAGACCCAGCGGCATCCCTGCCTGGCCTTCCCTCCCCGGCTCTCAGGATGGGCCAGGTTTCTCTCTGCTTCCTCACAGCGCCGCCCAGTCCAGACGAGAGGGAAATTTCCTGAAGGTGCCAGACCTCATGGAGGGGAAGGAGCCTCTAGCCTTGTAGTCTGATATCCCGCTGAGAGGTTCCTGAGGAAGCACTACTAAAGTGGAACTCACTGATGGCTTCATCATTCATTCACGCATTCATTTATGCACCAGGCCCTCCTCTGTTCAAGACTGGGGCTCAAACGTGGATAAGACGTGCTCTGTACCATCAAGAGATGCTCGCGTGAAATAGACACTTATGATCCAGGGTGTTCAGACATCCGACCATTCACGCACTCATGCACCGCACATGCGCCAAGGGTCCTTGTCCTGAACCTCTCCAATCACCAGCATTGTTGCCTGCAGTAGAAGGATGAAAAGAGCAAGGGCTTTGCAGTCAGAAGGTCTGCAGTTCAAATCCAGCCTTCTAGCTCCCGGTGAAAACCACCCAGGGCTTTGTCCCTTGCACCTGGGACTTCCCCTGGCTTGTTAGCGTGCCAGGAACAGTGTCAATTAGGGGTAAGTGAGCTAACAGCTCAACAGTGGGTGAGTTTCTAATCATTCATTTCTCCTGTTGCAGCTTCTCCAGTCAAAGCACTTATCACATTGTATGGGTTTGGTCTCCTGGACACACACGCAATACATACATGAGACTGTGGATCTCAGCACCTGGGTGTGCAGTAAGGGTTTGCTGTGTGAATAAGTGCTCAGCGCAAAGATTAAGAGTGAAATCCGTAACAGCCTCCGGAAGGGGCTGGGTGTTGCCCTGAAGGCTCTGCCTTTGATTAGGTCTATTGGCTGGTTTTTGGCTGAGAACCCACAGCCTTGTGGATCAGGTTAACACATGAAGGGTTAATGCTGACTCCTCTGGCCTGCTGAGTCCCAAGAACCCAGGTATTCTGAGTTGCCAGGTGAGTGTGGAGACAGACAGGCACATACAGGACGACTCCAGTCTTCCAGCTGGACCAAAGGGGCGGGGCGGGGGCCAGTGCCGGAAGCAGCTAAGGAGAGGGGGACACCTGGGTCTGCTCCCCCCACCACCTCCCCACTATGGAAGCGACAGTCCCCACATCTCCCAAGAGAACCTTCTGTAGTATCTGGGAAGTGCTTTGACATTTGTAGCCTTGGAAGGACTTCTGTGCACTTCCCAGACATTAAGACCCAGGAGGCGGAAAGGTGCCTCCTGGGCCCGCAACCCCCAGCCCTCAGTGAATATGCCACTGCTGACTGTCCAGACCTTCCTTGGTCTTTCTCCTCTTTTCTGCAAGAAGCTTCCAACAAGGAGAGGACAGGAATGCTCCCTTGCTTCCCAGTGCGCTCACACCACTGTTAGGGAGAGCAGAGCCTTCCCTAGACCACCCAGACAGCTGAATGAATGGTGCCCTGAAAAGGAAGACCCTGCCCAGGAGATGTGAGGAGGGAACGGCTCAATCCACCCCCTGGGATTTGGGTCAGACTTGAGGAAGGTCTTCCTGAATGGGCAGACCCTGCCCCCAGGATCAGATCACCAAGGGGGAGACGGGATGCCTTCCTCTAGGGATGGTGACGCACGTGCAGTTGTTCTGCGGAAGCACGCTCTCACCACCACGAAGGGACAAGCCTCCTCGTTCTGCGTTACCTGTGATGAGACTGCCCGGATGCCTCCTGGTAAGCAAGGTTCACCAAGTTAGATTTCATCCACGTGGTGGGCGCTCTGCAGCCTTGAACATGAGATCGCTCTGTGAATGCGGATGGGAACGATGGAAACACAAATCAAGGAACTGTTTGTTTTATTACTATTTGTTAGTAAAGTCCTGTTTGTGTTGAAAAAAAGTTTTTTGAATGCTTACAAAGGTCTGGTAGGAAGCACACCAGCATTAACCACAGTTACCTGACGGGGGGATAGGAGTATGGAGTGCTTTGTATTCTATAGACTTCCATACTGTTTACAGAAATTCCGTACTCCAAGCACGTAGAAGTAGGGCCACAGCAAAGGCTGGGCTGGAAACCCACCCAAGGGCTCCGTCCACTAGGCACGCCCTCCACTCTCTCTCCTCTCTGCGGCACTAAGAGACCAGAGCAAACCAGAGGACCTGCTTCTCACACACAGGTATTGGAGGCTACCCCAGTTCTGCAGGCTCATTTTTGACTTCCCAAGGCTTTGTCAGAATTCCTCACCCTTCCGTGGGACCCAGGGCGAGCCACATGGCCTCCCTGTGCCTCAGTTTTCCTGTGTGTAAAATGGGAGTCGGCAGTACTAATAACTAGGATCAAAGAGATGATGTTTCTGAAAATATTAATGTTAGCAGCTGCTTCTCTTTTCCGAATGAAGGCGGCCCCTTTTGCGGGGGCAGGAGGAGGGTTGGGGTGAAGGTGAGTACCTGCCAGGTCCTTCAGGGGAGGGCCAACCACAGCTGTTGGGCAGCACCCAGAGGTCTGCGTGGGAACTGCGTGCCTCCCGCCTGCTGGCTCACTCCACAGACAGGAGGCCGGGGGAGCTGATGCGAGTCCAGCGGTCCAGCCCCACCCGCAGTGGGCAGCTCTCAGGTCCTCTGCAGGCCTCCGAGGGTAGGCCGGGCAGAGGAGGTACAGAGTGAGAAGAACGTGGGTCATCCTCCTGCAGAGGAAGCTCTGCTGCTCAGAGGGGCATCTGGATTGGGGCTGCCGTAGCGGGGACCCCAGGGCAGGATGGGAAGGAGGTGCTGGGAGGGAGCCAGGTGCACTTGAGAGGTGGAGCGGAGGAGGGCAGGCGCCAAGGGCAAGGGTGGACAGCAGTGTCCAGGGAGGAGGCAGGCTGAGGGCTGGAGACAGGGTGTCTGTTCAAGGGGAGAATGAGACCATTTTGGCCGGCCCCCTGCCTCAGAACCCCTCCCGAAAGGGGTGAGTTGTTGCTGGCAGCCGCAGTGTTTCCTGCGAAAATCCACCTGAAGCTGAGTTCCCAGCTGCCACCCTCCCCCATTCCCGCCCCCCAAGGTCGGCTTCCCTGGGTCCTAGCCCTTCTTGGGAAGTTCCTTCTGGAGCGTGACTTCAGATGTCCCCCTCCCTCCTGCCTGGGCTGGGGGGAGGGAAACCACTGCTTTAGTCACGCCAGATAATCACCTCTGGTCACTCACTGTCTGGCCTCTTCCTCCAAGTAACTCCCAAGTATCTCTTAGACATTATCTCACCATGCAGGCCTGGAGTTGGGGGGGGCAGTGGGTAGGGAGGGGAAGAGGAGGGGAGGCAGCATTTAAGGAGAAACTGAGGGCAGAAAGGACCCTCACGCCCCCTTGCCTGCTTCCCCACGTAGTCTGGGAAGGTGACACCGTGTCGTACTCTGAGGAGGGGTGGTGGGCAGACAGCAGAAAGAACCTCCAGGAGGGCTGTGAAAATGAGCACTTGAAAGGGGCCTTTGGAGGAGCCACTGAAGCCCAGTGGGTGTCAGACTCTCTGAAAAGAGCTTTACAGGAATGTCATCCCTTCTCCCACTCTCATCCTTATCCTCCTTTTACAGATGGGGAAACTGAGGCAACCACTTGCCCAAGCCCACTCAGTAACCAAGGGGGGATGCGAGGATTCCAGCCCAGGGGCTCTGACTCCAGAGGCAGCCTCCGGTGAAACAGTCCGGAGACAGCAGCACGCGTGGGGCGACCTCCGGTGACTGCTCTCGAGGGACCAGTAGAATGACCTTTAGGTGTCCATTAGGGTGAGAGTACACCTCTCGTAATCACTGCTGAAGGTGCCAGGCCTCAGCTCACCACACTGTTGGCTTTTCTCTCCCCAGTGTTTTCATAGAACCTGATTTTTATGCCTGGGAGAGGAAAATGAGCCAGGAGAGGACGAGGGGTATTTCTTTTCCTGTGTTCAAAGGCCTGACCCTCAGGTCTTTTTTGGTGCTAACCCTTGTGCCTCTTTCCCTCTGTTGTCCACTGGCTGCCTGCCTTCCTAAATTGCTCAGTGCCACGCCAGCAGGGCGGCCCTCCGAGACCTGGAGCGGGGGGTTAATTCCCTAATTCTGCCCCATTGCAGACTTGGATCGGCCAGGTTTATTATCATGCACCCCCATGACCTGGGAGTTCTTCCCGGAGTCTGACCCAAAGCCTTTTCTAACAGCATGGCGGAGGACCTACACGGGGTGAGAAAGGCAACCACAGCTCCTGCCTTCGATTGGAGGTGGGAGGAACTGTCGTAGGCGTTCTCGGACACAGGACGTCGGGGGGGACCCCAGAGGCCATATAGCCACACAGGCCCATCTCAGCCAAGATGAGAAGGCAGGCGCCACGTGCCCAGCTAGGCCTGGACCTGCCGCTAGGCCTGGACCTGCCGGCCCCTCGGCTGTGTCCCTCATTAGAACAGCAAATGGAGCTAGGCCTGGACCTGCCGGCCCCTCGGCTGTGTCCCTCATTAGAACAGCAAATGGAAGGTAGTGAAGGACTGACTTATCTGATGGGAGCCCACTCAGGCCCCCTCCCCCGGAAAAGCCTCATTACCAGGGCCCCACCTGGGCTCTGCCTGCCTGTTTACTCTGTCCTAAGAACAACACACTCCGCAGCACTTCAAGGCTGCTGGGAGGGAGGGAGGGAGGGAGGGAGGGAAGGAAGGAGCGGGTGGGCAGGCAGAGGACAGAGAGGGCCAAGGCAAGGGCAGGGCTCAGGGCCTGAGTGGCAGGTGAGCACCCTCTGGAAGCAGGAATGGATCACTGAGGCAGCACTGCTTCTGCCCTCAGGGAGCCCCCAGTTTACGGGAGAGATAGGCCCTGCCTTGGGAGCCCCTGGTCTGATGGAAGAGGCAGCTCCTCTCTCAGACACACGCGCGCACACACACACACACACACCCCCCCCAGGACATGTAGACTTGAATGTGGAAACTGACTCTCCTGCGCACCAGGGCTGCAGACCTCCGGCCGCAAATTCAGGAAAGCAGCCCAGCTGGCCCCTCGCCGACTCTGTCATCCCAACTTGAACCCACAGTAGGATCAAAGAGATGTGATCTGGCTGCCTAGATTCTCACCCAGGTCTGACCAACACGGCTATTCCCATCCCCTCAGAATCCCCCCCTGAGCCCCTCTACCCACCCTGGTCTGGTGGGAAGTCTTCCTGCTGCAACGCCAGCTTTCTATCCTGAGATCCTGCCTCTGGGCAGAGCTTCTGGAAGGTAGAGGGCCTTCTCCCCTCCACCACCCCACAACGATCAGGATGTGCTCCCATGGGTCGCACCTGGGAGGATGAGACGGGTGCTGGCAGGCGCCATCCCCTGCTTCGCAGGAGGGCCTCCAAGAGAAGCCCTCTCACCCTGGCACCTTCAGGGGTTTCTCTTCCCACCTGCCTTCTCCGCTGCCCCCAGCTTCATTAAGGAAGGTAGTTAACCTCAAACAGCAAGCAAATTAAGGTCCTCAAGCCAATCAAACAGCCCAGAGGGTAAATTGAAGGTAAGCTGCTCAGGCCTCAGAATTATCCTGTTCGCGTTCCCAGCTCCCGGGCTCCCTTTTCTCCCAGGTTCATAAAAGGCAAAAGTTTGAAATGAGGGGCTCAGTTAGGACAGAGCATGGAATCTCTGGGATCTGGAGTAGTTACTTCTGGGAAAGAAAGGTCCCTAGGACAGACGGCCCACCTGCTTCCGTGCCTCGTTGGGAACAGCGACTTCCCACGGATGAGCCGGGTCACAGCGAGCATGGGATCCAAACAGCGCTGACGTCTCATGGCAGAGGTGCGCTGACAAAGCCGTGGTGACAAAGAGGCCAATGAAGATGCAATGATGGTGCCCCCAGGAAGAGACTATGGGCTACAACTGGGACTGAATTGAACCACGTAAAATATACTTGCACCCAGACAGCATGGAAGGTTCATCTGGGACAATGTCCCATTGGCGGTATGGAAGATCATTTTATACTAATGGTTCATAGTTTTCTCTATTTCTTTTTTTTTTTTTTGGCCGAGCTGGCAGCTTGCGGGATCTTAGTTCCCCAACCAGGGATTGAACTTGAGGCCACAGCAGTGAAAGCGCTGAGTCCTAACCACTGGACCTTTAGTTCTCTATTTTAATGTGTGTGAGAAAATCTAACTGGTAGGCTTCCCTGGGGGCGCAGTGGTTAAGAATCCGCCTGCCGATGCAGGGGACACAGGTTTGAGCCCTGGTCCAGGAAGATGCCATGTGCCACGGAGCCACTAAGCCCGTGCACCACAACGACTGAGGCTGCACTCTAGAGCCTGCGAGCCACAACTACTGAGCCCGTGTGCCACAACTACTGAAGCCTGGGTGCCTAGAGCTGGTGCTCCGCAGCAAGAGAAGCCACCGCAGTGAGAAGCCCACGCACCGCAACGAAGAATAGCCCCCGCTCACTGCAACTAGAGAAAGCCTGCACGCAGCAACGAAGACCCAACGCAGCCAAAAATAAATATATTTTTTAAAAGTGAATGTTTAAAAAAAGAAGAGAAAAGAAAATCTAACTGGTGCACCAAGCCACGACTTCACAGCTGTCGTTGCTCAGAAGTGTTTATTTACTCATTCTATCTAACAAACATTTACATAGACCTTTCCATGAGCCAGGCACTCCTCCGGCTTTACAAACACTAACTCATTTAATCCTCATGATAACCCCATGAGATAAGTACTATTGTTATCCTCATTTCACAGGTAAGGAAACAAACGCACAGAGAGATCAAGGGACTTGCCCAAATCACACAGCTAGGAAGGAAGTGGTGGAGAAGCTAAGTTTAAAAAGTGGGTTGATATCACATCAGTCAACTTCAAAGTTCTCACTGCTGAAATCAGGCCAGTGGCATTCCCTCAGCCGAAGTGTGGGAAGCACTGAATTCAAGGGACATGATTGGAATTTTATGTCCAATTACTTATCTGTTTAATTGTTTGTGAAGATTAATTTAAAAGTAAAGGAATTTTTATTCATATCTCCACCCATTTCCCCGCGCTTTCCTCTGCCCAGTCCCAGCTGATGAGAAAACCCTGGGCAAGTGATTCATTCTCGCTGGGTCTCAAGCCGGAGTTCACTCCTACATCTGCGCCCCCGCCCCATCACAAACTCCATCCCCATTCCTGTCCCGACTTCCTCACGGCCCAAGGAACTGGATCCTGGCATTAGGTCATCAGCAGAAGCCATAGAATTCACATCCTTAGCTCTACTTATGAATTCGAATAATTACTGAATGTCTACTACGGGTCCGGCACTATACTCAGAGCTAGAAAAAGAACACATGGGAAGGAGGGAGAGGGAGGGAGGGAAGAAGAGAAGGACCGAGCTGCTCTTCTACTGATTCCCACTGAGGACAACCCCCTTTTCCTGCAGCTGAGGTCCTGTCCAGCCCCCCTCACCCCACTGCCCCCTGACCACCATCAAGAATGGCCAGGTGCCCCTCAGGGACACCTCTCCAGCTGGGGTCACCCAGGAGACCAGCCCCTTGCCCACAGCCCCATTCCTGGCTCCAGCTGGGGGTGGGTGGGGCGTGCTCCTGAGTGATGAGAGGGTACCAGCCAGGGAGCCACAAAGCTCGGGGGAGAATGCCCCAGCCTCTGGAGGAGTGAGTAGGGATTAGGGGACACACCAGGCTGGTTCGGGAGCCTCTGTGGACACTTTAATCTCTACATCTGGGCGGTGGCAGTGTCTCCACCAATCTGTTCACCAAGTCTCCTCTGCCTGCAGGCCTGTCCTCAGCCTCCCACCCCAGGGTAGGTTTCAATCACGTCCCCCGCCCAACATTCACTTGCCCCCATTCCCCCACCCCTACCCCCCCATCCCCGCCCCCCGCCTCTCCCTCTCCTACCCTTCCCTCCTTCTCAGCCCAGCTACCCATGTCCTCCTGCTGGAAGCCAGCCCCAACTCCCCCTCACCCAACACCTGAAGACCTTCCACAGCCTGGACAAGGAGGCAGCCCCTTCGTGCCTCTTCCGCACCCTGGCAGCCACGCCCATTCACTAGGAAGGCTATTTCAGACTTTTCCATTTTGCCCCCTTTTCCCCATCTGAGTCAAGTATACATACCTTCTGCCCACCAGGCACCTAGCGGCCATAGCAAAGATGGGCAGAGCCCATGGGGGCCTGTGCCCATGGCAGGTCACGGGCTCAGTTCCTTGCTCAGGGCAGCATTTCTCATTCCTCAGAGAGGATGGTGGGTGTGGGACAGGGCAAGGGGGTGAGAAAGGGAGAAGGAAGGGGTCCGGCTAGGAGCCACCAGCACTAGTGCAAACACATGGTGCGTAATGGGCAGCGTGCCCCGCTCTCTGCCCAAAGCACCTTAGGCTCATGGACTCCATCCTCCTAACAAGCCTATGAGGTTGACACTATTACCATTTCCTTTTTACTAATTAAAACCTAGGCACAGAGAGGTTCAATAACTTGCCCAAAGTCACACAGCTAGGTTTCAGGGCAGGATTTGGACCCAGGCAGTCTGGGTCTCTGCTTTTATTGTGTAACTTTCCTGTTTAAAAGCCCTTCGCCTACAAAATCAAGCTGAGGCTTCTCATCGAAGTAGTCAAAGCCCCTCCCAAGCTCCAAGCTTCCTCTGCCGCATTTCTTCCACCTACACCCTCCGTGGAGCTTGACAGACCGAATCCCACCTCTGCCAGCAACCTAGCTGTGTGACCTTGGGTGAGTCACGCGACCTTCTTGGGCCTCAGGTCCTCGTCCCTAAAATGGGAGCTAATGATACGTCTTCTCCGGCAGAGTTAATGAGATCACCTGGGTAAAGTACCTATTAGGTGTCAGGCACCGGTAGCAGCTCAGTACAGAGCAGGAAGGGAGAAGGAGGAAGGAGAGCTCTGAGGTGGTGAGTTGAGGTGGCTGGGGTGCTGGGTGGGCCTGAAGAGGAGGGGTCTCTTGCCAGGGTCAGGGGGGGAAGGAGGCTGTCACCCGGAGAAAAATGTGCTCTGCAGTGGCCTGGCCAGTCACCAGCAGGGGGCCACACTGGCGCTTGGCCTCCAGAGTAAGATGGCGTCCGATCCCGTCTCCCACTCACCCGTGGAGAGGCAGTCCACCCAGTCTGGGCCAGACCCGGACCCCGTGCCTCCCACCAGCCCCAGCAAGCCCCAGACCCAGGATGCAGCCCACAAGATGCTGGCCGGGGCCACCAGGCCCTGTCCCTGGAGGAGAGAGGGCAGCGACCATGCAGAACTTCCTCAGAAGGGGTCCTGAGTCCGGAGACTGCCGTGGCCCCAGCCCTGAGAGGCTGACGGCTGTGCTGGAATGGGAAGGGGTCTGCGCTCGGCCGAGGTGAGCCCATCCACTCTTCCCTGGCCCTGTCCCCCTGGTCGAAACCAGACACACAGGCTACCCACGAGGGACCCAAGGCCTTCCTGGCTCCGAGGACCAAACCAAATTATTTCCCGAATGCGATAAATAATAAGAGAGTGGGGAAGCGGGGGCCTGAGAGCCCAGAACCTGGCACGCTTCCTGAACGAGAAGGGCTCTCCTCCTCCATTTCCTCTCCCGCAGGTGGGGGCACGGCCCCACTCCTGCCTGAGTCTCAGGATTGCCAGGGGCTCAAACTGAGGTGGGGTGCGTGAATGTGCAAACTGTGAAGTGATCACAGACTGAAGTCGTTCTTCTTGAGATGCGTTGCGTCAATCAATTGCAAATAGAGCTACTGGAGCTACTGCTATACAAGCTGGTTTGGGTCAGGCGAGCTTTGAACACCTGGCAAAGGGGCAGCCCGCGCTCAGCCCTACAGAACCTTGCTCTTCTACTAAGAAGGGAACGGGCTGATCTACCATCAGGATTTAATTCTAGATCTGCCTATCCTTGGTCACACACGCCTCCTCTTCCTGGAGCCAGTCAGAGGGGGGCACACATTCCCTGCTTCCAGAGCTTCTCAGCTGATTGGCGAAGACCAGCCTCAGGTCTCAGGACCCGCTCCCACCATCTGGAGACAAGGCCCAGGGCATAGAGCAGGGCACAGGGAGGCAAAGCAGGTCCACGTGGGGGTTGGGACGGTTCGGGGGGGGCGGGGAGTGGCCTGGAGTCTGCTTTCCACCCTCCCACTCACCTCTGGAGTTCTCTGAGCAGGCTACCTGGGAATGGGTGGGTGCCAGACACCCCCAGGGGTTCCTGTCCTCCTGAGCTCCCCAACAGGACCCCCACAGGGATGACCCAGGGGCCCTTTCCACTGGCATTCAGCCCCTTGCCTCCCTGGCTGGAGCCTCTGGACAGTGTCAGGGACGACGTGCCTGTCCCAAGGTTTCCTGGGTCTGGGAGGGAGGGAGAGGGTGGGGCCAGGGGAGTGAGTGGCTGTTGAGAAGGTAGGGAACCCAGCCTGGCCGCGCCACCCCCTGCTGAGGACACTGCTTCCTCTCCCAGGAGGGGCATGAAGGGGACCCTTTACAGCCTTCTGGGCTTCCAGGAGGGGGTGTCCCCAAAATATTAGTGGGAGACTGAGGCAGAAAGAGAAACGAACTAAGCAGGGCTCCAGGGTCCTGGAGAGGCCTCGATGCTCAAAATAAATGCCAGAGGCCTTGACCGTCCAGAGTTTCAGGTGAAGACTCGGCTGCCCCTGCATCCCAGGTGCCTTCAGGAAGCTGCCCAGGGCCTCCCGGCTCAATTCTGTCTGTCCCCTCCGTCCCTTCCCGTTCTTATGTCCTCCCTCTACCCACCCTTCCCTCCTCCCTCCCTCCCTCCCTCCCTTCCTTCCTCCCTTCCTTCTTCCCTTCCTCCCTTCCTTCCTTCCTTCCTTCCTCCCTCCCTCCCTTCCTTCCTTTCTCCCTCCCTCCCTCCCTTCCCTCCTCCCTTCCTCCCTCCCTCCCTTCCTTCCTTCCTTCCTTCCCTCCTCCCTTCCTCCCTCCCTCCCTTCCTTCCTTCCTTCCTCCCTCCCTCCCTTCCTTCCTTCCTTCCTTCCTTCCTTCCCTCCTCCCTTCCTCCCTCCCTCCTCCCTTCCTCCCTCCCTCCCTCTCTCCCTTCCTTCCTTCCTCCCTACCTTCCTTCCTTCCTTCCTCCCTCCCTTCCTTCCTTCCTTCCTTCCTCCCTACCTCCCTTCCTTCATTCCCCCCTTCCTTCCTTCCTTCCTTCCTTCCTTCCTTCCCTCCTCCCTTCCTCCCTCCCTCCCTCCCTTCCTCCCTCCCTCCCTCCCTTCCTCCCTCCCTCCCTTCCTCCCTCCCTCCCTCCTTTCTTTCCTTTCATTTATTCAAAGAATTGCGCAGCTGTCTTCAGCCCTCGGTAAGTACTGTGGATCTTGTGGTTCTGGCCGGCTGGGAATTGTGTCCTTATTTTACTGTGTGGACCCAGCTCTCTGGGTATCCAGTGTGTCGCATCACTCCCATCAAACTGAGGGGCTCCCCGGGCCACGGCTGCTCCTCCGCCTTCAGATTGGGGCTCCACAGAACCAGTGCTGCAACGTCGCCCTCATCCAGCCACCCCGGGGATCCATGCCCCCCTGCAGCGGAGGTGTGCTAGGACGAGTCCATCTGGGGAGAGCACACCCACCCCAGCCCGAATCTCCGGTTTCTAAAGGCAAAGAAGACCCTCCCTCACTCCTCCACGCTTCTCCCCTGCCAAGGACCTCAGACCGGGGGCCCTGCCAAGCTGGCAGCTGGGGGAGAGGCTGAGACCCAGGCAGCAAGAGAGGCTTCACAGGTGAGGGGCTGAGGCCCGGAGAGGCAGGGGCCGGTGAGGCTCAGGCGGAGGCTGCCAAGGCACAGGCTGGAGCCAGCGCCCGGGCCTGGGAGCCGCCTCCCTGACCAATGGGACCCAGACACTGGCGCTGGACGATCACTTGTCATCGCACCCCCACCCTGGGCCTCAGGACGGTGAGGGGAGAAAGAGGCCAGGACGCACTTCTCCAGTCCTCCTCTGACCCAGGCCTCAGAGACAGGGCCGCCACGTCCTGCGTCCCGACCCCGGCTCTGAGGACCCCTTCCTGCCGGCAAAGGGAGAAAAAAGTGTCCCCAGGGTGCCTCTGGAATTGGGGAGTGGTCCTGACACTTGATCCCCAAAGGGTGGCTGAGCAGGGAAGGGAGAAGGAAGCGGACAGGGAGGGAGGACGGAGGAGGGAGGGAGGAGGTGATGCTGCTGACGCTAAAGATGAGGAGAAAGCCTGGGTGTCACGCCGCTCACACAGCAGCACACGCGTGCGCACACACGTGCACGCGGACCCACACCTGTCTGTTCCCCCCGCTCTTGCTCACGTTTATATATAAACCTGTGTACATAGATCCTCCCGCATCAGAGACAAGTCAATTCGCACACACACACACACACACACACACACACGTCTCGCATACTCAGGACTCACGCCCGACACAACCCTCTCACTCATTCACATTTGAAATGACCTCACAGGATTGCAGGCACTCACGAACCACAGCCTCTCACACCCTTACCTATGGAGTCCCGAACCCTCGCTCCCAGGCACACAGCGTGGGCAGGCACACGCACAGTCACTCGTGCTCATGTACACACTCTCACACACGCACCCGGAATCACACACTCCCTCGCAGCCGTGCACACACACACACACACACAGTCACAGTCACGCATGCTTGGGCTGCCAATTCAGAGGGGGTGTCCCCCCAGCCTCTCGAGATCCTGATCACCTGAGCACCCCCAGGCATGGCCTCTCCTGGGTCCTGTCCAGAAATGCCCCAAATCGGGGTCCCTGCTGAAGCCCCGTGACTCATGAGCTCACAGCCACCTGGTGGGCACCCACCTTTGCCCAGAACCTAGAACTGGCCAGAACTACCCAGGCCTGAGGGACGTGAGGCCCCAGCCAGGGCCACTGTCCGGAACCTGGCCTCCCACAGGGCCCCGAGCCCCCAGTCCAGCCGGCTTGCCTCCCCCTGAGGAGGGGTCCTGGATCGGGCACGTGGCACCCCTGTGCCTCAGTGTCCTCATCTGTAGAAAGATGGGGTCACCTCATTCCACGCCCCTGTCAGGGGTCACGAGGCTTCCACATGACCAGGAAAGGGCACTGTCAGCTGGAAAACAGGGAGTCCAACCTAGGGGTTAGTCACGTCTTTCTTAGTACCACCCCTCCTCATGGCATCCTTGAGAAACAGGCCCAGGGAGGCCCCGGGGCTAGTCCAGAACTGCAGCGTCAAGGGAGGGCTCTGTCAGCCCTGGGGGGTCTAGCCACACCAAGACCACCCACTGCCCAAGCCTTGCCCCTCAAGGCCCGTCTCTCCAAGAGGACCTGGGTCTGTGGCACCAGGTGCCCTGGGGGTAACAGTGAGAGGAGTGTGAGCCTCTTCTCTGATGGGGATGAAGCCCTTACACCTGATGGGCAGATGCTGCTAGAGGTACCTGGGCCCCGGCAGGGGTCGAGGTGCAGCCCGAGCCCCAGTGCCTTGGAGGGGAGGGGATCTGTAGGGTTCTTAATCCCCTCTTCCCCATATTAGGCCATGGAGAGGCTCCTAGCAAGCCCCGCCCTCTCCCGGGAAAGAGAATGGACAGGGCACTGCCCGCCATAGGGCGGCAAAGGGGGCCCGCTGGGCGGGAGGTCAGCCTGGCCAGGAAAACCAGATGCGGGAAGGGCCTGAAAGAAGTCCAGGGAGGGGCAGGAGCCACGGGGGCTGTGCTGGGAGCTGAGGGCACGAACCAGGGAGGAGGCGGGCAGCCTGGAGCTGGCCCAGCTCACAGCCCTGCGGGCTTGCACTGGGGCAGTCTCCACCAGGGAGGGGGTGGGGCCCGAGCCCCATGTTCCGGGTGGGAGGGGCACGGATAAGGACGACGTTCAGTGTGGCGAGGGGATGCAGATCCCATGAGAAATAAGGGAGAAAGAAAAGGAGAGGGACGGAGACAGAGCTTGGTAGAGATGGAGAGAAGGTATGGCGATAAAGACCGAGAAGTCAAGTCTCCAGTCGGAGTGAGAGCACACAGGAGGGGACAGAGAAGGGGAGGCTGCGGGGCAGAGAGCGTGCGTCCATGGGAACTGCAGCCTGGGGCCCAGACTAGAGCTGTCCCTGATCTAGACAGAGGATCAGAGACACAGAGAGCCAGAGAACCAGGAAGAGAGGGAAAGAGAGAGACGGAGAAAGAGAGAGAAAGTAGAGAGATAGAGGCAAGACAGAGAGCCTGAGCCAGATCAACAGCAGGGAAGGGAGCGAGGGTGAGAGGCAGCGTGAGTCAGGCTCTAATTACGGGCGGGCGGGCAGAAGCAGAGGGCAGCCTGTTTGAAGTCTGTGGTGAGAAGCATCAAAGGGAGAGAAGGGGGAGGCCAGCAGGCGAGGGGAGACACAGGAGGGGCCACCCTCTGCCACGGCCCACCTGGACCTCCCAGGCTCCACCCTTCCCTGCCCCAGCCGCCAGCTCCCCTCCACCCAGCTTCTCGGGACTGGCCAGAGGTCTGGCCACCTGGTCACCAGCCTGGAGCTCAGGCTGCCACGAATCGCTGCTGCCTTCTCAGCACCGCCAGGGGCAGGGCAGGCTTCTGGCCTCAGGGACTGCCTGGCTTGGGCAGGGCCAGGCTTCCCTTCTAGTTCCTGCAGCTACCCCCTTTCCTGTCTCCCCAGAAATATGTCCTGGCATCTCCCAGCCCCCACTTTTGGGATCCTGAGGTGGGCTCCGAACTGCTCCAGCTTCCGCATCCCAGCACCGGTCCCCATGATGGGTCTTTCCTTGGATCCGGAGAGTTCCAGCTCTCAAGACTCCCAACTCCCACCCAGGCCATTGTGGCCTCTTTTGGCTGCAAGAGGATGTCCCAAGATGAATTCTTCTGGCCACCCCTTGTCTCAGGTCAGCAAATCAGCTGCGCTGGGACCACCATAGGTCACCTTCTGCAATGAATGTATTTTTCTGCCCTTCCTCTTCTGCCCTTTTCAGAGTTCTACAGCCCTCTAGGCCAGAAAGTCCTGCTGGTAGTCTCACCCAAATCCTTCATGCTGCCTCTTATTTCGAATAGAGGCCAGCAGGTCTCTGTACAAGAGCCCTAGAAACACTTAAAGGTCCTTGGCTATAGCCCATCTCCTTGGTCTCGAGCCTTCTCATTCTCTGGGGGCCTCACCTACATCCCTCTGGTGTGTCCTTCCAACTGCTGCTCCTTGAACCCGTTCTAACCAGCTGGACCAGACTGCAGGGAGGGGGTGGGGGCTCAGACATGAGAAATGGCATGTGGCAGAGAAGTCAGGTCGACCTGAATAGGAATCCTGATTTGATGACCTCCTTGACGGGTAATACCAGGCACATTCTTTAATCATGCTGGGCCTCAGTTTTCTCATCTGTAAAATGGGAGAAATACTCCCTGCCTTGAAAGGATACTGTGAGAATTAAACATGATGACATATGTAAAGTGCCTGGCGTCCAGAAGGTTCTCAATGCGTGAGGCTCCTATAATTGTCATGGAAGCCAGGCCATCCAGAGTCCCCAAGGGAAGATTTTCCCCAAAAGGAGGGCAACAGAGAATCCTCTTGAATCCAAGAATAGGCCTGATACCTGGGAAGGGACAGAGAAATGCTTCCACAGCCCACCCCCCCATCCCCCGCCAAGCACACCCCCTCCTGGCATTTAACCTCCATGTGTCTTGTTACAGCTTCCGTTTGCCTCCTCTCATTCGGGAAAGCAGGTCAGTGTCCACCTTCTGTTGTCAGGGCAGCACTGCCGCTATCAAGTTCATGTTAGCATCCCACCACCTGGCAGATGCCAGGCTAATCTCTGTGGTCCTGGGCTCCTCCAGTGCTGACTAAGCTTCAGAGAAACCTGAAGGAAGAGCCCTAGACCCTCAGGAAGTCCAGCCACTGTCCCTGACCCTAGAGAAGGAGTGAGCCCACCAGAGAGCTACAGGAGAATCACAGCACACTGACTGCACTCTGTAAGTGTCTGAGAGGAGATGCCGTCCTGCCCAGCATGGGAGGGAGAAAGATGATGGCAGGCTGTGAGGAAAGCAGGAACTGGACTCCCAGGATGAGCCGTACCTATGCGTATGACTGACACGTTATATGCAAAGTTCAGACCCTCAGACTTCATAGGGGAGAGCCAAAATCCACCCCTGAGTGTGATATAAATCAGGTTGCAACCAATCAGCATCTTCTAGATTTTTCCATAACATGGTTTCTCTCCATCAGTTCAGATGAATTGAGGGCTGACCAAAACCAAGATACTTGTGAAAAATTCATTCCCTGTGTATAGCCTGTCTTTCAAAGGCTCCTCCAGGCTCCCAAATCTCTACCACAAATCCACTCACACACCTATCTACCCACTTTCCCATCTCTACCCTTCCATCCATCCATCTATCCATCTGTCCATCCATCCATCTGTTTATCCATCCTTCCATGCATCCATCCACCTACTCTTCCATCCATCTATCCGTCCAACATCCTCCACACACCTAATAATCCATCCGTTCAACCATTCACTCATCTATCCATTTATCTAAATACCCACCCACCCATCCATCCTAACACCACCCGCTCACCCATCCACACATTCCACCTGCTCACTTATCCGTCCATCCATTCACCCGCCAGCCGACACGGGCATCCCCCACCCAACTCACCTGTGCACTCACCCTCTTCTATATATTCATCCACCCACTCAGCACTATATTTCCATCTTCATATGTTTACCATCTCTTATACGGAAGGCACGGAGCCAGACCCCTAACCTCCACGCCCTTTCCCAGTCATTGGGAAAAGCCCAGCTTCCTTCTTGGCACGCTTGGCGGCTTCCCTTCAATGGAAGGAATGGGGTTGGTGCCTCGTTGCCTCCACTGAAGACCAAATAAAAGGAGACAGGAGGGGACTAAACCTCAGAATGATATTTTGGTAGAGCATCCATAAATACCTGCAAAAGCACAGGACGGGTGCAAGGACTGTCCGTGCCATGGGGCCCTGATTGCTTCAGGATGGGGTGTGACTCGAGGCGGGGCCAGGTCCTCTCACCCGGCTCCCACTGGCCTATCTCCATTCCATAGTTTCCTGAAACAGCAGACTCTTCGAGGGTGGCAGGGACAGGGTACTGAGGAGGCAGAGGCCCAGCCGTGGGGATTAGGAGGGGTCCAAAGGGTCTCCCTTGACACTTACAGAGCAAGACCCTGGGCTCCGTCCTGGCTCTGTGGCTCACCAGTTGTGTGATTTTGAGTAAATCCTTTAACTTCTCAGAGCCTTGATCTAGACACCTCTGAAATAGGAAACATGGTAATACCTGCCCCACCTGTTGAGAAAATCCACGGGAGTAAACGTGAAAGAACTTTGAAAATCACTTCTGGTTTTGCACAATACAAGGAAAAGGCTAGACTTAAAGCCTCAGCGTCAGGAGGCACGACTAAAGGACTAGTCACTCTCCCGACGGAGAAGCCACAGAAACACGAGACCCACTGTCATTCCCAAGTCTCCTGCATGGAGCTCCTTTGACCCCACACCGAAACGGACAGCTTCGCCAGCTAGGGTGGGCCGAGCCCTCACCAGACGGGCGCCCACTGCCTTCTCTCTCTTGCTTTCAGTGCTCACTGGCCAGATCACGCCTTCCCCCAGGAATGCGAGGGGAAGGAATGGGAGGTCGGAGCTGCAGTCAACTGTGGGGGAGGGGTGCAAGGGCCAGGAATGAGAGGTTCAAAGACAGAGGGGTGCCGACACACATGTAGGCCTGCCGAGCGCGTGCTGAGTGACAGAGAAGGAGAAACCCAGGGGAGACACGGCCCCGCCAGCAGTGTGTGTACCTCAGGACCCATTTCTCACGGGGGCACCCAGGTGTGGGGGCGGGGGACACACACACACACACACACCCTCCGGGGCTGGAGAGGCTGCGGTGAGGGCACTGCCCCTGGGCTCAGAGGCGTCGGTGCCAGCCAGCCGGGTGGGCTGGCATGAGGTGGGGAGAGGGCGGCGCGGGCAGCTAATCCCCCCAGCGTCTCCCAGACGCCCACAGAGACCAGGGTGAGCTCTTTGTCTGAATGAAGAGACGACAGAGGGGCGGCGGGCAGGCGGGCAGGCTCCTCTCTCTCTCCCCTGCCTCACGCCCGGGGGCAGGTAGAAGCCTGCCGTCTGTGGGGATGGTCGGAGGGAGTGGGGGTGAGAGGATTAGGAGAGAGACAGGCGCTTACGACTTGTAGGGTTCCCTCCCTCCAGCCCAGAGGGCCTGTGGCTTTGGGGTAGGGGTCCCCAGAAGGGCAGAGGGGCATGACCCTCAGTGGGAGCAGGACTCATTTGCAGTGGGAAGCTGGTGGGTGACTGACTGGTAGCCCCGCTGCACATTCACATACCCAGTCACACCCAGAATAACAACACACACACACACACACACACACACACACACACACACACACACACACACACAGAGCCTGAGTCCTAAACCCTGCATCCACACATGCGTTTACTCCCAGGCTCACACACGGAGACCAACATCCAGGGGGATAATTACACAGCCCCACAGGATCAGAGCTGGACAGTTTAAAACAGCCCTAGTCCCTCATCTACCACCATACTCCTAGGCTGCCCCACAGAAACGTCATGACGGGGTCACATGCCGTCCTGGTCACCTACGGTGGAGCAGTGCCACAGCTGCCGGTGGGCCATCTCACACCCGTGTGCCACCAGAGCCCAGCCGTGCAGTCACCCACACCACACGGGTCCCAGCCCACCGGCCCCAGCACACAGTGAGTGCCCACCACCCCGAAACCCGCGGCCATGAGGCAAACACCTGTGTGCCTTCCGCATGCCCAGCACCACCCGGCACCAGGAGGCTGCCTCTCTGTGCGCCTCTCTTTCCCTCCTGCACCGTATCCCTGCCCCCTCCTCACCTTCTCTAAACACTGATGGCCAAACATGTCAGTCTCCTTAGAGAGAATGGAAAGGCCACCACCTTCCTGTCCCTGGAACTCTGCCCCCTGCCCACCTCCCTGATTAAGAACGGGCCCCCAGACTCCCAAGCCCAGCTAAGCCCCGTGCCACAGACACGCTAGGCCTCGGCTGCGCCTGGGCTCACCGGGGCAGGCGGCAGGTCTTCTCCCAGGCCTGCCCTCCAATGCCTGTAGGAGCCTTCAAACCTACAGACACATCCTGAGCGTGGCATTCAGAACTGAGTGGTCCTGACTGGCGTTGACACTCCCCCGACCCCAGCCCTAAAGAGGGCATGGCCACATTTGCCCCTTCTCCCCCCTGACCCCACTCCCTGCCCGAAGCCCGTCTGCCCTGCAGCCCAGGAGCCCAGCGTTGGCAAGCTGAGTCCGGCTGTGGCCAGTGCCTCCAACGATGAAAGACCTCTGGCTCCTCCAGAAACCAGGGCTAAATATACCCCTTGCCAGCTTTCTTGTGCCTAACTGGAACCAGCTGGGCAAGACCCACCCTTCCGCCTGCAGGACAGGCCATCGGCCATCAGACCAGGGACAGGCAGATCGAGAGGCTGCTGCCCGGAGCTGCGCCGGATAGAGTGTTGGGGTCCAAGCAGTGGAGCCTGGAAGGAGATGAAGAAGAAAGCCCTGTCTCTCAGCACCCCGCCCCCAAACCACCATCGGAAAAGATCAGGATGCTTCCTGAGCCTGGCACACGAAAAAGGGGTTCCTTCCAAGCCTTAGTTTTTCTGTTTGTAAAATAGGGATAAAATAGCACGGACCTCGTAGTGTCGTTGTACACAGTAAATGAATTAATACAGGTAAGGTGCTGGGTCGGTACCTGGCACAGCAAGCACTTAATAAACGGTTATAAACACTCTGGGCACCCCTCTGGGACGACACTGTCCTGAAGGTGCTCTGGCCGCACCTTCCTGGACACACACAGATGCAGGCCCAGGGCGAACTGCCTCAAATCAGCAGCGCTACAGGGAGGGGGCAGAGGGATGGGCCCAGGGGGGCAGATCAGTGAGGGGCCCAGGGAGGGGTCAGACGAGCCAAGGACACGCCCCCACCGGGCCCTGCCCCAGGCCTGGCCACGTCCCCGTTCCCCTCCCCCTGCAAGGACTCCGCCCCGGGCTGTGGTCTGTGCTGTGGTTGCAGCTCCCACGCTGAGGCCCAGTTTAGCGGCTCCAGCCCTCGGCCCCAGGGCAGCCCACTCTCCGGCCCAGTCCAGAGGCCTGAAATAGGAAGGAAGAGGGGGCTAAAAATAGCCCTAATTACAGAGGGGCCCAAGGGGGTGGGGGGCGGCGGCTCCTCTCTGGCTCCTGGGCACTGCCACAGCCGGCCCAGGATCCTGCTCCGGCCCTGGGGAAGGGACCCCACCCTGGGCCTCCTGTCCCAGCCCACAGCAGGCCTCCCAGTGGGACAGGGGGTGAGGGGTGGGGCGGGGGGTATGGGCCAGTTGGGGAGTTTAGCCCAAGTTAGGGCCAACGTGGGTCCTTCCCCTGCCTCCAGGGCTGTGACAGACCACCCGCTCTGCTCCCCATACATGAGGATCACTCAGCAGCTGCCATTGCCCTCACTCAGCCTACCTTTCCCTAGTCCTGGCCCCTGCCTCTTCCAGGAAGCCTCCCTTGAATACCTTCACCTGGCTCTGGCTCTATACCGGTAGGGGCTCCCAGAAAGCTACACCTCTGTGTCCCCCTTTCAATAGGCTTCTGGGGCTCCCCAGAAGGCAGAGAGGGGCTGCCTCTTCTACATTTCAGCCTTATTAGAAAAGACAGAGCATGAATATACGTAGAGAGACCAAAAGGAAAAGGAGAGCCTGGTTAGTGTGAAGATGCCTCAACTCTGAGAAGACCCAGAGGCTAAGATAATAGCAGGCGCTTCCCTGGGTAAGGATCATTCTGTGGCAGGTTTGAAAGAAACAAACCAAGAGACACCAAAGGGACAGTCACGGGCCTTAGCACGGGAGAAAGTGCCCAAGGGCCTCACCTGCTCTGGGGACCCTCGCACCATCCATTTCCACCCACTCCTGCCAGCCCAAGAACCCCAAGTTTTGGGAACCTGCAAAGCTGGGGTTCAAGTTCCCTCCCACTACACATTTGATGTCCCACCCTGGGCGACTGACTTCATTCCTTTGGGTTTCACTCTCTTCATGTGCACAGTGCACGCTACGCAGGACCTCACGGGTTTGAGGTAGGAATGCTGTGATGTGTGCGAACACCCTTCGCGAGGTAGATGTTACCCTGAGGCATTAGAGCCTCTCCAGCTCCGGGCCCCCACCCTGGCCCTGCCCATATTTGGCTGCATCTGTTTTCCTCCATGTTTAAAGTCCCAGGAAGGCGCTGGGCAGGGTGTGGATGTTGTGAAGGGTTAAGGGTGTCTAATCGCCCTGGGCTGGGGGGAGGGGGGAGCGGTATGCTCATCTAGGATGGGACACATGGTGCACTGGTGCCATCTGGTGGCTACAAATAGCAATGCTAGTTACTGGGTTGAGAGAAGAGAGGGAGGAGGGACGAGAGGGCAGAAAAGTGGGTGTAAAAGGAAAGGAGGGAGACAGAGACAGGCAACAGGGAGAGAGAGTAGAGGAGGGACTGAGATGGAAGGAGAGAAGATGGGCCAGGGGCCCACAGCAAGAGGGGGAATGCCAAGGACTGTGCCTCTCAGATGTTGCCGCGGGCTCCGGCAGCCCAGAATGGCAGCCCAAGAAGATTTGCAGTCTCTCAGAGGCTCCCAGGGGCCACAGGGCCCCAGCTCCACCCCCAGCACCTGAGTGTGATCCATGAGACCTGAAAGTCAGGAGGCTGAGAAACAGCAGGTCAAACGAGTTGTTACTCCACAGGGACCCCCAGTTCTAAGGCCCAGCCTCGTGAGCCTTCAGCTGTTGGCCCCCAGACACCAGGGATGGGGTGAAAGGTCCCTTGCTCCGTGGCCAACTTGGTCCCTGGAAAAGGTTGGGCACAGCTCCCCCAAGGACGCATGTGTAAGCAAACACGCTTCTGTACATGTGGCCCACATGCAAGAGCCCAGCACACATCCTCCAGGCCCCGTGGACACCCATGACACGCACCTGTGTTATGCAGATGGCTTGGCCCTGGTGGGGTGCTTGTGGGCCCCCACCTCACCCTCTTCCTTGCTTCCTCTCAGGGGTGGGAGGCAGAGGGCAAACTTGTTTACCACTTCTGCTCCGGGCAGTGGTGATGAGCTCAGACTGGCCCAATGCCCTCCAAGCGCAGGGCCAGGCCTGAGTCATGGGGGTCAGATGACTGCGGAGGCTAAACGGGTCCGATCCTACAGCCCCCAGGAGCTGCTGGAAGCCCCACCCTACCCCCGACGGTGGGCTGCCCTTCCAAAGCAATCAGGCACTCCCAGGCAAACAGGATGGGTGGATACTGAGGTTCAGGCCCCAACCGGCCCCTCCCCTGACCAGAGGACAACAGGGCAGATGGCCCCTTCCATCTCTGCCCAGCCAGGCCCAATCCTCTGAGCACCCATCCAGGAACAGTGCCTGCCCTCTGGGGCATCCTGAGGGCAGGATGGCCAACGCCTGAGGGCGTTCAGGCCAACGCCCTCCCAGAAGGCCAAGCACTCCCCAACACATCTCAGAAATAAATGGAATGTTGCAAAAATGGTGCTGGAGAATATGTTACTTCTTCCTGGACCTCAGTCTGCTCCACTGTGAAATGAGAGGAGAGGGATCAATGTCGCCCAGGGGCATTTCCCAACGGACCTCAGCCTTGGCCTGCAGTACCTGTTCCTGGGCCTCCAGCTAATGACAGAGCCCTGAGCTCTGTCCCCCAACAGACCTGCAGGCCTTGGGATTATCTGCCAATAGGAGGGACACACAGCCTGACCTCCCTGGACAGCAGAGTAACCAAGGTCAGCTCCAGGTACTTAGAACTCACCTTCATGATGTATTTTTGTCTTGTAAAATCCGTTCTAGTACTGTGGGATATTTGAGTTCCATTGAAAATAAATTCCTAATGGTTTTAAATACCTCCCTATTGTTTGGAGTTCCACCAAAACTACAATTTCCATGGAATCCCTCCCAAAGGTCCCAGCTCACAGAACATTGACCCAGAACATTTCCCCAGGGGATTGACCCAGAACACAGAACATTGACCCAGAACATTTCCCCAGGGGCGCACATGGCCTTCCTCTGCTGCCTGGGTTTGGATGTGTTTGGCCTCATCTCCCCAAGGACCACTGGTGTCCTTGGTCAAGACTGGAGCCCTTCACTCTCGGCACCCCTCACCTTCCAGCTCCCCACCCTACACCACACAGGTGTGGCACAGACTTGGACACACAGGCAGGTTCCATCCAGTTCATGTCTCTCGACTCACTGGGTAGCCCTAGAAAGGCCAGTGCCCCACTGTGGGCATCGCTGTCCCCATCTGTACAAAGAACGAATTGGAAAAGATGACCCCAGAGGCCTCTCTGAACCCTGAACTCTAGGGTTTATAACTCACCAATAAAGGCCTCTGTTTTTATTGCAAACTGAATGAGACCTGGGAAAAGAATAAGTTTGAGGGCTCCCTCCCCTGCCCCCCAGCCCCAAGTTGGCACTGACTCTTTCCCATTGCTCCTTTGGCACTGCCCACTTCCTCCTGGTGACCCTCTGTCTTCACTGATCTCCACACTCCACCCACTGCCACCCTGCCCCTGGCGGCCTCCTGCTTCAAGCCCTGACAGTGCCCCGGCCCTCCCCCATCCGCTCCTCTGATCTCCAACCCTGACAGCCCCTAGCCCCAGCTTGGCATCGTATCTTTCAGTCTGCTGTCTGCCAAGCCTGGGCATCGCCCGCTCTCCATGCCTGGGCACCAGGACTTGGCTTTTGCCTCCCCAAACCTTCAGGCCTCAACACTATCCTCGCCCCCCCACCCCCTGGGCACCAGAGACTTGCTGACTCCTGCCAAAGTCAGCATGGTCATCCCCCTGCCTCGGGGCCAACCTACACCTCCAGCAGCACTGCCTGGCCTGGCCACTGTCACCCCTTTGGGTCCTCAAACAAATCTCTCCCAGAGTGATGACTCCACTTACTCTTGGGTAAGAGACGAGGACAGCTTCACTGTATCGTCAGCAGCAACATCAAAGGCTCCTCGCGTGTCCCGGAGGCGGCAGGGCTGAGACCACAGTGGGAAGTCCCCAGGTGGCCCACTGGCTGTTGATGGGCTTCAGGGCCCTCTTGGCAGGGCTCTTAACAGAAAAACCAAAAGCAGACCCTGAGCCTATGGGCCCAAAACACTGGTGGGAGCTCGCCTACCTCAGGCCAGGCCAGGCTCTGCCCCCAACTCTTTCACTGCAGGACTTGCTCTGCATTTCATCCTGTTGACCCTTCCCTCTTTCTTATAACCCCTCTCCCCATATTTTTCTATTTCTCTTTTAATCTTCCTTTTTCAAAATGTGTTAATTATATCAGGAACATAAAAACGTATACATAATACTACAGCAAACCTGAACGCTCATTACCTAGTTTTTTTGTTTGTTTGGCCGCGTGGCTTGTGGGATCTTAGTTCCCCGACCAGGGATTAAACCCGGCCCTCGGCAGTGAGAGCGCAGAGTCCTAACCACTGGACGGCCAGGGAATTCCCTCACTACCTAGTTTAAGAGAGGAATCATTACAGAGAAAATTGAAGCCACCTGTGTTCTCTCCCCAACCTCCTCCCCATGTATATTTTCACTACATGTGTATATATCCATTTATAATATGGATATATGTTTTTCATGTTTTTCAATTCTACATAGATGGACTTATACTCTAGGAATCCTGCTGCAACTTGCTTTTATTAGCTCAACATTCTATGACTTTTATCCACGTTGATAGACACACCCTAATTCATTCGTTTTCACTGCTGTGTAGTATTCCACTGCCACAATGGACTTATCCATTTTCCTGTTAACGGACATTTATATTATTTCTCATCTTGTTTTAGGTTGTAAAGGTATATTCTTATCGTAAAATATTCAAATCATATAGGGTACTGAATAGATGACGGACACCTCCCTTTGCTTACTTGTCCATCTCAAAAGTTAGCACCACAACCACCTATGTGTATTCTGCCAGTCCTTTTTCTAGGCGTTAACATACACATGTTTGAGGTGAGGAGGATTTGGGAACCCATGAAGGGAAAAAAACAGAATCCCACATAACATCTTTGTTCTAAAACCTTCAGTGACTCACCAGTGTCTGCCGGATAAAAGCCACACTCCCTAGCCTGGCATTCAAGGCCTCATCTCTTTGTTCTCCAGTCCCCAGGCAGCCTGTACAGAGTCTCACTGAACTCAGCAATCCTCTGAGAGCCCAGGTGTTCCAGACCATGGTCAGGGAGAGCAGGACAGGAGTCAATGCTGAGTCTCGTGCTCCGCCCCCACCAGCCAAGTTACCCCACCCGTGGGTACCACCTCCATCTCTGAGTGGCCGGCTCTGGCGTCCTCCCTGACTTGAGAAACAAACTATTCTTCAGACAGTGGGGTCTGGAGGCACAAAGGACAGTGCATTCTAACTATATTTTCAATTAGACGTGCACTTTTCTGCCACACTCGCTAACCAAGATCCAGGAAGAAAAGGCTGATTGGAATCATGAGCTTCACCTCTCCCACTAATGGGGTCAGACTCTGGCGGCCTTTACTGCACAGAAGCTCTGGGAGACACAGGCACACAGGCGAGACTTCACCGCCATGCATGAGGCAAGGGCCGGGCAGAACCCACGTCCCCTTAACAAGGGGGGGGGCTCCACAGGCCTCCCTCAGCACCCAGGCCTGAAGCTTCTGAACCCTAACTTTAAGGTTGGGTTCACTGAACCTTGTCTGAGAGACCTGGCTGCAGGGAGCTCCTAGTCTGATGGGAGAGACCCAGTTCCTGTCCTTAGGAAACTCTTCACCTGATAACAAAATATCAGGGAATGACAAAAATGACTTTTCTTAATCTGGCTTTCCTGTAAAATAGGGATGAGTGTTATTGTTTAATTATATTATTAATAGCAATAATAATTGCTACCATTTACTAAGACCTACAATGTGCCTGATGCCGCATGAAGTTCTTTTATGCATTATCTCATTTAAACGTCTCAACAACCTTTTTAAGAAAATATATTATTATCCCTATCTCATGGTGAAAATCGGAAAGGTTAGGTGCCTGAGGTCACACACTGGTAAGTGGTGGGGTCAGAATTCGAACCCAGAGTCTTATCCTTAGACACTACACTTTGCTTCTACTCTTGACTTAAATCCTTCTTATGGACAAACAAGCCCCCACCATGCACGTTTGTCTTTCCTTATAGAATCTAACTGCGAAAAGGAGGTAGGTAGGTGGGGGCCAGGGCCCTGGGAAGAAAGGTGATGGAGAAGGAAGGGAGATGGCGTGAGAACCTCCTAGGGCCATAGGCCTGGGCCAAGATGCACCTTTGGTGGGGGGCAAGGGGCCTGATGAAAAGGGCAAGGACAGGGACTGTTTGGAATCACCCTCAGGACCCTGAGAATTTCTGAAACTGGGCTACCTATATCTTCAGGCCCTCCCAGAGATACTTGGGATATTATTAAGAGGCTAGAAGTGCTGAAAGCAAGGCAGTCTTGGGCCAAATTGTCTGCCATACCTACACAACCTGTGGGCACAGAGGATTATGGCTCTGTTTGCTCCATCTGCAATCCGTGTGTAGAGACCCACTTTTCCAACCCAAAGTGTTCTGTCTAGGACAAGTGTCTGAAGCGTACCCACACTGTAAATGTGGGTAAAGGGGGTCCAGGATTCTTCTTCTCTCCCCAGATACCCCCATCACGGTACTTTCCACACTGCTAAAAGTGTTATAATGCTTGTCTGTTTCTTTCACCTGTGTTCTGGGGCAACTCCCGTGTTGTAAGGTCTCAGCAAATCCAGAATCAATGAATGAATGCATGAGTGTAACCTCAAAGATTCGCAGTAGAATTAAGTCATTGCGAGCGAAAGGGTCCTAGCACAGGGTGCAAAGACTATTGCCCCAGTTACACACTCCGAGCTCCTTTTACCCATCACCCTGCCCCCTCCGTTGGAAGGACCGCACTGCCCACCCGAAGGAGGCTCACCTCCTCTGGGGGCCCAGCCTCCCCTTTACCTCCCGTCCTCTATCCAAGGGGCAGGCCGTGAGACCGGACCCAGCTCTTGCCCCTCCCGGGTCAGCCAACTCCGAGTTCTAGGAAGGGGCGCGCAGAGGCGGGGAAGGGGGGGTAGATCGGCCTTCAGAAGGAGCCTCCACACGGGGGCGCTGGAAGGGCGCGGGGAAGACGGACGCAGGGTTCCTGCGGCGTCACCTGGGGCAGAGAAACCCAGAAGGCCAGCGCCCCCGGCTCCCCTTCCCACCCCGGCCCGCTCTGCCCTTCCCCGGCTCGCGTTTGCGTTCTCAGTCGTGGGGAAAGACTGATCAGGCTCCCGACTCTGCTACTTCACAGCTGGACGCCTAGTCCGAGGCGCCCAGCCTCCCCGAGCCGGCCGGTAAAGTGGGGCCAGTCATCCCACCTCCTTTGGACGCAGCCGGCGCTCAGGAAACGTCAGCTTCCCGCCCTCATCCCGCCCTCGGCTTGTGTTTCCCTCTTCCCCGCTCTCCTCCCTCCTGCACGCTTTCTCCTCTCGGCTCCGCATTCTTAGCCAAACCGCAGCCTTTAGCAATCGTGCGCGCCCACCCGGCGCCCGGGCAGCCTCGCCGCGGCCGCGACTCACCCTGCGGCCCGCCCGCCGCCCGCGCCCCAGCCCCGCGCGCCGTCCGCTCCCGCAGCCTTGTCACCGCTCGGCTGCGGCGTCCCGACCCCCGCCGGGCCTCGAGGACCGGGTGAGGCAGGATCCGCCGGCCAGGGCAGAGCCCGGGTGGCCGAGGGCACAGGGCGGGGCGGCGGGCTCGGCAGCCTGGCCCGCGAGCGCCGGCCCGACCTCAGTCCAAGGGCAAAGCTGCAAATAGCCGCGGTTTCCAGCCCGTGCCCGGCCTCCCTCCCGGCCTTCCGGGCCTTTGGGATTTTCTCTCCCTTCTTCCCGCCGCCCTCTCCTCTGCCCCGGGGCCCCGCCCCCTCCCCGCTGTGCACCCCCCACACTTGTCCCGCGCAGCTGGGGCCAGGAGACCAGCGCCGAGGTCCAGGGTTCCAGAGGTCGAAAAATCACAAAACATAAGTTCGGATTAATTGAGCACATACTATGTGCCAGGCACTCTGCTGAGCTCTTTAAGGGTGGGCATTTATGAAACCTTTACCACCACCAGATAAGGGGTGGCTCCAACTTTCAGATGGAGAAACTGAGGCTCAGAGAGGGTCCTTGGCTCCTAAGGTCACCTGGTTTGGATCTGCAGAATGGGAAGGCATCACCCCTATCCAGAGGGCCATGCTGTTACTCTGCCTCCACCCACGTGCTGCTTGCCCTTGTGGGAAGGTGGGAAGCAGCTGACTGGGGACCCGGGATGCTAGTCCGCCACGAATTCTCAGTGTAACCTAGAGCAAGCCCAACCTGCTGGCTTGTGAAACCCAGTGCCAGTTTCCACATCTGTAAAGTGAAGGGGCTGTTCATCCCTGTAAGGCAGAACTTGTTAACAACAGTGGAAAAACAAAGTGGATTGTGAGCTATTAAGTGCCCTGCCCTTGGGAAAGTTCAGCCAGAGGCTGTGTAGATTCAGACCCACAGACTAGAGTTGGCTGTGTCAAAAAGGGCTGAGCTGGGGAACCTGCATTTTGGCAAATGCAGGGATTCTGAAACCATCAGGTCGGGATTCACCAAAGAGATTCCTGGAAGGGGGTGGACGTGGTGTGTATGAAGCTGTCCTCCCCCAAACCTCCACACTTGTCCTTATTCATCTCTGCCTTCACTGGCCTGGACTCAAGAGTAATTGCACGTTTCTTAAGGACCCACTGTGTGCCAAGCACACATATATCACAGCCCCGCTCTCAGAGCATTCGTGACATAATACGGCAGCCTAGCAGGGCTGTCCTCAGCCCAGCTGGCCCCTCTGGGAGAAATGGAACCAGGCACCTTCTTGCAGGGGGTGAAGCCTCTCGCCAGGCTGTGTGGCGCAGTGAGCAGAGTGAGGGCAGGTTTCCACCTTCACTCCCCCGTCGGCAGCCTCCTCTGTGCAGGACACAACCTGCACAGCCTCTGACCACAGCCTGTGCAGAGCTGCAAGAGATATGAGTAGGAGATATTGGGAAAGTCTAGGAAAGGAGCCAACTAATTCTTGCTGGAGTCCGAAAAGAGACAGAGAAACTCTACTGGGGGTGATCATTAAGGAGACCTTTCAGGATGAGTGGGAGTTCACCAGGTAGAAAAGGAAGTCTAGGCAGAGGCAACAGCTGAGGCCAAAGCAGAGAATCAGGGAAACTTGTCCTGTCTGGGAGCAGGTGGTGAAGCTGTCTGGGGGCAGGAAATGGGCAGACTAGGAAGGGGGGTGGCGGCGCGGCCTTCTCCTGTCCCCACCTCGGTACCAGCGCAGAGCAAGCTGAACACAGCTTATCTGCCAGCCAGAGGCCTCCTTTCCTAGAGACTGTGAGACGCTGTAGGACAGGGACAGGGACAGTGTCTTATTCATCTTCTGTGGCCCAGTGCCTCACCCAGTGTCAATAATAGTAATAGGAATGATAGTTAACGGGTATTAAATATTTACCATCATGTACTGTGCTAAGTGCTCCACATGCATTATCCCATTTCATCCTCAACTTTGGAAATAAGTGCTATTAATAATCTCATTTTACTGATGAGGATTTCAAGGTTTAGAAAGGTTAAGTAACATGCCTAAGGTCACATAGCTATTTAGTGGGGGAGCTAGGAATGGAATTCAGGGCTCTCTGACCACAGGACCCTTGTCCTACACTAACAGATGGACAGATGGATGGATGGGAGACAGGGAGGAACTAAGTGGAGAAGCGCCCTGAACGCCATGCCAGGGAGCTTGAACTTTACGCCACGGGCAGTGGGGAGACACTGGAAGGCTGTAAGCAGGGAGAGATAGGTCAGGTTAGGGCTTTGAAAAGATCCCAGCAGTGGGAAGATATTTTAGAGCTGATGACACTTGAGCAGGAGGTCATTTTTCTGGCAAATCCCAATTCCTGCCTGTGAGGACCCTTATTTCTTTACGTATTGTCTTACCTCTTAGGGCAAGACGTGTGCAACCATGTTCACATGAGGACTACTGATGGCGGGGAATGCCGAGGAAGGGGTGCAGTGACTGGAAGGGGAGACTAGTGGTAGAATACTAAGTTCTGGGGAGAGGCCTCTCTTACAGGGTAAGGGAGAAGCCAGGCAGTTCCCCCTTCCCATTTCCAAGATGGCGCTGCCTGCTCGGGGCTTCCAGTCAGGAAGCCGGAAGCACCAGGCCCCACACACTGCTCCATTGTGCACCTGCCTCCCAAGGGGAATGCAGCCAGCGGTGAAGCGGTGTTGCAACAGAGATCAACTGCTGGGGGGCGGCAGTGGAGGAGACCTGGTCCCTTCTCTGGGCAGCTCGCGGTATCATTGGCTTTTCCAGCTGGTGGGGGCGGGGGGCAGTCACAGGAAATGGCCCCGGGGGTCAGATAAGCTGAAGGAAGAAGCCGAGTAGCTGGGAGGACAGAACAGGTGGAGTTTCCCCCACCTGCCGAGAGCAGCCAGAGAGAGAGGACGGAGCCTGCTAGTGGCGGTCTGTGGACTGAGAGGGGCTCCCCGAGGGTCCCAGGGCAGAGCTCACCATGCTGCTCTGCCTCACCCCGCCTCTCCTGACGGGGCTGTCTGCTTGCACTGTGGCAGGTGACAAGGAACTGCCACTTGACGCTGAAGCTGGGTCCTGGGGCACCGTGACCCTGGAGGTAGGTGCCTTTGGGGAGAAGCAGGGGATGATACATGGTGGAGGGGGCAGAAGATCCCCTTTATGGCTGCCAGGAGAGCAGGTTGTATACTGCAAGGTAGGGTGTCTGCCTCCCCTCCCTGGGCAGGTTCAAGGTCATGGCCCCTGGCCTGGCAGACCTCCAAAGAGTTGCATGCATATGGAAGCAACAGTGTGTGTGTGTGTGTGTGTGTGTGTGTGTGTGTGTGTGTGTGTGTGTGTGTGTGTGTGTGTGTGGCGCGCGCGCATGCGCGTGCATGCACTCACACTTCATTTAACAAACACTTATTTAACATATACTATGTTCCTGGCACTGTCCTAAATGCTTCATAAATATTAACCCCTGTAATCCTCATATCAGCTGGTGGGGAAGGTACCATTACTATCCCCATTTCACAGATAAGGAAACTGAGGCACAGAAAAGTCAAGCAGTTTGTCCAAGGTTATGCAGCTTCAAAAGCACAACTGTACAGGGACTTCCCTGGTGGCGCAGTGGTTAAGAATCTGCCTGCTAATGCAGGGGACACGGGTTCAAACCCTGGTCCGGGAAGATCCCACATGCCGTGGAGCCACTAAGCCCATGCGCCGCAACTACTGAGTCTGCGTTCTAGAGCCCATGAGCCACAACTCCTGAGCCTGTGTGCCACAACTACTGAAGCCCGCACGCCTAGATCCCGTGCTCCACAACAAGAGAAGCCACCGCAATGAGAAGCCCACGCACCACAACAAAGTATAGCCCCCGCTCACCGCTCACTAGAGAAAGCCACACCCAGCAACAAAGACCCAATGCAGCCCAAAATAAATAAATTAATTATTTTTAAAAAGGCACAACTGTGCACCTTGCCCAAGGTCTGATTCTGTGTATTTGTGCCTCAGAGGACATTGTCCAGCATTTCCTTTCAAGGGGGTCAACTTGGGGCGGGATCACTGTTTTGTCTCACATGCAGAAACTCTTATTTCCTGACAAGTACTGGTTTGACTGCCAGTCTCTCCTACTAAACTGACCTGAGTTCTGTCACTGGGAATAAATCTCAAAGTTAGAGACACAGCATCTGTGCCCCACCCTGTCTGGTCAGGGAGACAAAGATCCTGACCTTGGGGAGTTCCAATCAGACAGGGGAGCAAGGCCAGTGGATCAGAGACAAACAGGCCCGGTGCTCAGGGAAGGCCTCCAGGAGGGCAGATGGGACTGGCCGGGGCCTGGCTCCTCCAAGTCCTGGGATGGTGAACACACTGGGGCCACAGGACGAGCCATCGAATAACAGCCATTCCTGGTGGGTTTCCTTCATGGCAGGTTTCCTTCCTGGTTTGTCTGAATGTGGAAGTGTGTGCCATTGAGAAGACAGCAGGCTGGAGAGACCCAGGTTCAAGTCTCACCTTCTCCACTGACTCTGTGCGAACTGGGGAAGGTCACATCAGTTTCCTCACTTGTAAAATGGGGGCAGCGGGGAGAGGATGATCCCCAAGGTTTTTTTTTTTCCAGCTTTGACATTTTCCAGCTTTGACATGGAAACTGGGAATGGAAGAGCAAGTCCCTGACCCAACCCCAGCTGCCAGCCTCCTGGCAGGTGGCTTGTGTTACTCTAGGGCTCTGT
This sequence comes from Lagenorhynchus albirostris, assembly GCF_949774975.1. NCBI lineage: Eukaryota > Metazoa > Chordata > Mammalia > Artiodactyla > Delphinidae > Lagenorhynchus > Lagenorhynchus albirostris. The sequence goes on from NC_083114.1 coordinate 36,258,020, forward strand.
TCACCTGTCTCAGCCTTCCTGGAAAAGGAGACCCCATCCTCTTCCCTATTCCCAGACTATCAGAGAAAGGACCTTTCATTCAGCATCCTGTATCCCACACATGCTGAGCTCCTGTGTGTACCAGTCACTGTGCCAGGTACTGGGGATATAGAGATGTGAAGACGGTCTAATGAACGTCACACACTGTCATTCTCTCCACTAGCGAGCATCTCTGCCTCTCAGCAGAGCTAAGCAGGGCCTCCATCAGAGGCTGCAGTTAAGGCCAGAGAAGGAGAGGACTTCGGCCAAGGTCACAAAGGTTAACGGAGGAATGAGAACTTAAATCTATAGTCCTTGGTCCAGAACTTTCACCCCATCAGCTCAAGGATGAAAATGTCTTTGCCCAGGGGAGTGGCCTCCACCCCAGGCCACATGCCATTATCCTCACGGGAGGCCCAGGTTCTAGGGCAGGATAAATCCAGGACAATGGTGGTAGTGCCGGGGGAAGAGAGGAAAACAGGAGTTAGAGAGGGGGTTGGAGGGGAAGCAGTCTCATCTCGCCAACTGGGTGCCCACCCCAAGTTCATCAGCTGCCCCCTCCTTGTCTATATTGGGGATATTTCCCAAGATGGAGCAGAACCTGTGCTCTGGAGTCAGACTTCCTGAGTGGCTCTACTGGCTCTACCACTTCCTGTGTGACCTTGAACAAGTCACTTAACCTCCCAAAGTCTCAGTTTCCCTACCTGTAAAACAGGGATAAATCAGTTCCTACTTCATATGGTTGTTGTGAAAAGTAAATGAGATTATGACTGGAGTGTTTGAGCTTTAAGCCAGATGACATGGGTTTGAGTTCTGGCTTCATCTCACATCCTTGCTGGTAATTGCTCTGTGCTTCAGTGTTTCCATCTGTAAAATGGTGACAGTAATAGTACTTACTTCATGTGGTTTTGGTGAGGATTAAGTGAATTAATATATGCAAGTGCTTAGGAACATGGTAAAATGTTAGCTATTAATTATTATTATTATTTACAGTATTGTGTAAAATGTGCAGAAGAGCTCAGTGGCAGCACAGAGCCCGTGTTATTGAGATTGTTATTGCTCAGGCTGTCTCCTTGCCCCAACTCTAAGGAACTCTCTGCTTCTTCAGGAAGATGTTGTGCCCAGCATTCAGCTCCAGCTCTGGGAAGTGAAGAGGAGCAAAGCGAGCCAGTTTTTTGGACTGATGGGGAAGCAGGTGGGAGGTGAGTGACAGAAGTGGGCGGGTGCCCAGCGAGGAGGGCTTCTGGGTGGGTTCTGTTACACCAAGCAGAGACCCTAGCTTACAGCAGCTCTTACTCCAGTCCAGTAGGAGGCGCTCATGTGATGAGATGGGATAGAGTGTCCGTGTCAATTACCATCTAAACCAGGATACTTCAGAGAGTGGTAATTATGCCAGGCAACAGGTGCAAACCAGGGCTGTCTCCAGCATCCGGGGAGTGCAGTCACCCTAAGGGTGGGGACAAATGCATTGCATCCTGCTGGCGCCCTTCCTTCAATACAATGGATGACTGGAGAGAGGTGGTGGTGCTCAAGATCAGCCTGTAGATGTGAGTAAAGGCATGAGCTAAGCTTTCTAGTTGATTCTGTTTGGCTCAAATAAAATTATTAAAATGAACCTATGTTCCCTGAGGGCACGCTTGACGCGTGATTCATGTCCTGGGGGGACAAGGAGAAAACAGTCTGAACAGAGAGCCGTTTTCTTTTTCTTATTGCCAATATTGTATATTTTTTAAAGTAGTGTTGGTGAGGATATGAAAGAACTGGTACTTTGGGCTTCCCTGGTGGCACAGTGGTTAAGAATCCACCTGCCAATGCAGGAGACACGGGTTCGAGCCCTGGCCCGGGAAGATCCCACATGCCACGGAGCAGCTAAGCCCGTGCACCACAACTACTGAGCCTGTGCTCTAGAGCCCGTGTGCCACAACTACTGAAGCCCGCGCGCCTAGAACCCGTGCTCTGCAACAAGAGAAGCCACCGCAATGAGAAGCCTGCACACTGCAACGAAGAGTAGCCCCCGCTCGCCGCAAGTACAGAAAGCCTGCGCACAGCAACAAAGACCCAACGCAGCCAAAAATAAATAAATAAATAAGTTTATATTAAAATATATATATATATATAGGGCACATCCATACCCTTTATGGCCATTAAAATGGATGAGGCAGATCTGTGGAAAGATAAAGATCTCCAAGATACTGGTTAAGTGGAAAAAGCAAGTTATATAACAATATGTAAGATAGGAGTTTACCTGTTTAAAAGAAACACTACATACTTACACAGATATATATATGAAAACATAGGGAGAGTTCCAGAAGGATAAATATCAAACTGTCTACAGTGTTTACGCCTAGGATAGGAAGTGGAGGTGAGGGAGAGAGTTAAGAGGGACTTTTACGACACTATCCTCTACATTACCATTTTATAGTGGGCATTTATTCAGAGATTGCTTTTTTATTCTTTTCTTTTTTTGTTGGGGGGGCATGCCACATGGCATGGGATCGACCAGGGATCGAACCCGTGCCCGCTGCAGTGGAAGCACAAGAGTCTTAACTACTGGACCACCAGGGAAGTCCCCAGAGACTGCTTTTGTAATTTAAAAAATGCGTATAAAAATAGAGAAAACCTTCCCAGTACCTCCACCAAAAAAAAAAAGAGGAAATCAACTTGTGAGCAAACACTTTTGGCCTCAGTTTCCTCCTCTACAAAATGAGTTTTGGACTGGGCCGTTTCAGAGCTCTCTTCCAAATCCAGCAACCCATGAGGAAGCAGGGGAAGGGATTATATGAGAAATATTTACTGAGGAATTCCCTGGCGGTCCAGTGGTTAGGACTCCGTGCTTCCACTGCAGGGGGCACAGGTTTGATCCCTGGTCAGGGAACTAAGATCCCGCATGCTGCGTGGCACGGCCAAAAAAAAAAAAAACAACACTGTGCTCACATGTGATTAAATCTCACAATATCCCCTTTACCACCAGCAGGGAAGCTAAAGCTCAGATAGGCTAAATACCTTCCCAAGGATGCCCAGCTGGTGCCAGAAGCAATGACTCCAAAGTATGCGCACTTCCTACTACCCCACGCTGCCTCCTACCCAGAGTGTACCTTGTGCAGCCCAGCCACACCAGGACAACAGGGAGTGACTGGAGTTCCATTGAAGACCCACCAAAGGTGCAGGATCCCCAAGAGCCATGAGCCCTTTCACCTCACTGGGCCCCCAGGGAAGCGGTGCAGCCCTCATTCCTTCTCTCTCTTTCCCCCAGGAATACCTCCCATCCAGCCAGAGAGAAGAGGTAAGTGTTGTCCAGACCTTCCCCCAGCATGCTCCCTGGGGAGAACCGAGTTGTCCAGGGGGGCGGGAGAGATGCTCTGGCCAGGGTGCACCAGGCTGGCACTGTGGAGGACCAGGGCAGCATGGTTTGGCCGCATGCTAGGCTCCCTGGTTGTTTCCTTAGAGAGGCGGTCTGTGCATACCTGGGGAGTAGCTGCAGGGATATGGAAAATACGGGGATGAACCTAGTTCTGCCAAAGGTCCAAAATTACCTTGGGTCTTACTAAAGCCTGGAGTTGGAGAAACTAATCAATCCAGAAGGACCTTAAAAGTGAAAAGCTGTCCTTTTGGTGAAAAGGGAAAAACAATATCAAAAGAAAACAAACCAACCTTTACCCACCACCCTTCAGTGCTCTCAGGAGCAAACCTAACGCCCTAGACTCACCACATCCTCCCGGGCGCCCTCACTGACAGGACTCCTAGCTCCTCTCTTTCCCTGCCTGCTTGCCTGCCTTACCCAGAGCTTGTCTCCATAGCCTGGGCACGGTGCCCTCCTTGGCACACTGCCTTGTACTGTTCTGCTGGGTCACATGGCTGGTGTCCCCAGAGCAGGAACTACCCCACAGACAGGTAGAGGTCTGCCATCTCCTCTGTCCCCACAGTTTCTGTTAGAGGTGCCCACGAGGTGTTTGTGGAAGGAAGGGGAGAAGGGAGGGAGAATGGAGGAGAAAGAGGAAGGAATCAGTGAATGCATCAGTGAATGAATGAACCTCAGCTCCTAGATTGATTGAGAAATGACTCCATTCATGAGGCCCCAGCTCTGGCCCTGTCTTTCTTGGTTCCCAAGACAGCCTTCCTCTACTGCACTCTCTCTTTTTCTTCTCTATCTCCTCTCTTCACCACCAGCGTATCAACGAGGACCAGTAGTCCAGGGCCACCTGGGCAGGGGAGGACCATCTACAGAAGGTAGATGAGAGCTTCTACTGGATTGCAAGGGCATAACGAGAAAGTGACCACTTTGCTGCCAGTCTCCACAGTGGGGGCCAGGCAGCTGGCCAGACAGAAAGGCTCCCCACAAGCTATTAGGCAGAGGACCCACGGAAGAGAGCAGTCAAGGTGCAGGGAGATCGTGATCCCTTTGATGATCCAGGCCTGTAACAGCCGTAGCCCTGAAGCTGCACCCTCTCCACCCCCAACACACCCAGGCACACTCTGCTCCCCCCTCTCAGGGCCAGCTGAAGCTACAGAGTAGTGTGTGGTTTTTCAGATCCTGAACATCCCCCTTATTCCCTTACTAATCGTTGTTAGAAAGTCTTAAGGTATTTCCTATCTTCAATGATTATAAATAAAGGCAAATGGCCCTGGGAGGGGTAACACCCTAAGTAGTTATCAGCTAACGCCTTCTGGCAGGGGCCACAACCCCAAAGGGGTTCAAGGGGACGCTCAATAAATGAACAGGCATGAAAGTAGATAAGTGAATCGAGCTGGGGAAGGAGCCATAGCTCAAGCCAGTCAGCTCAAGAGGAAGGGCAGGGGGTGTCACAGCTGATCAAAGACGCCAAGCTCAAGTCTGCTTTGCTAAACCTGACCTCTCCCCCCAGAGCCGCAGACCTGTGGACTGCTCTCTAGCTTCCCTGATACCTGCTCCTTCCAACATAGGCTCTTGGGAATAAAGATGGGAAAGTCCTCTATATTCCCCCAAGAGTTTTTCCTAAGTGTCTGAGCCTTTCCACTTGAAGGGCCATGGAAGTCAACCCAATGCCAATGTGGAAATGAATGTCCCTCCATGCAGTGTCGGCAGGAGCCTTAGAAATCATTTTTCAGGGATGGAAATAATTTGCCCGAAGTCACACACTGAACTGATAACAGAGCCAGGACTAAACACTGTGTGTCCCGCTCCCTAGGCCAGGGCACTTCCCGTGGCCCCAGGAGGGCCTTTGGAATTTTGAGTGGTGGATTACCACTCCCTTTCTTTAGAGGATTAGTGAGGGTTGGCTCGTCCATGCTCTGGAGGCGTTTATGGTTGAAAAATGGAAGCTGTGCCAGATGAACCTGTAATTTGCCTTAGATATCTGCAGCTGGAGAAACGCGAGCTAGGGACGTGGAGGGCCTTGGGTGGACGACTAGGGAAGGGCTCCGAGGGTGGAGGAGGCAGACCAGTCTCCCCTCACCGCCGGCCACGTGCAGCACTCTTCCCAGGCCCAGAGGATGAGGACCACTGGTCAGAGTGAGAGCCCCTGCCACGTGCTTCCCAGAGGACGAAAAACCCCTTTCTCCCTACCTGGACGTGACAGCCAACCAGCCAGCCTCCGTGTCTCCTGGGCTCATCGCCAGCATGTCCCTACCACCAGGCCCTCACTGAACTCACTGGGGCTCCTCCCAGGACTCTCGGTCTCAAGCAGCAGTCGTGCATAAGTGCACTGTTGTCACCACTGTGAGCTAGTGACCCTGCCCGCACCCCCCCTCACTGCACAGCAGGATGAGTCTCCCCCCCTCTTCTATCTCCCAGAACACAGCAGGGGCTCAATAAACCAATGAACAGTGGATGGCTTCTTCTCCGGTGCAGGGCAGAGGGCAGGGATGGCCTGGGCTCTGCACCCTGCCCAGTGGCCTGGCATGTCAGCAGCTGGGAGACCTTTTTGCAGGGTTGTAAAGGGAAATACTAAACAGTTGTGCTCCCCATCCGAGGTGGGAAAACAGGCTTGGGACACAGGTAAAGGTGACAAGCCCCTGCCTGAAAGCAGACATCCCCTCCCTACTCACCATCATAACCTCAAGGGGCAGAAGTGGGTCCCAGGTCCTTCATCAATTCTTGTGTATGAGGCGGCCCGTCAACTGACTGCTCTGCTTCGGGGACACAGGCATCTCTAGTCATGCTCCCACCACTGGGAAGAGCTCTAGAGAAGGAAACAGGTCCCACCTCAGGAAGCCGCCACCGCCCCCCCTTCTGACGGGGAGACCATCGTCCTGCCCCAGTGGCTCATAGGCAGGCGGGACACAAAGGACCCTAGGATGCTTAGAAAGAGCTAGAATGAAATCCTAGGGGCCAAACCTAGGTGAACAAAGGACTGAGCTGGGAGGCGTGTGGGCTTGGCAGTAAAGGGCGATTCATTAATTCACTGGGCTGCGTAACATTCAGCTTCTGTGTCCCTCTTTCCAAAAAGAAAATGGGTTAGGGGCTTGGGGGGGTGCCTGATTCTTTGGGGATGGGGTCGTTAGGCTGTTTAAAAGGAGGGGAAGAAGGCATTGGTGGAGAGGCCAGGCCCTTCATCTGGGTACCAGGGAAGGTTTTAGTGACAGCAGAGGCCCTGAGAGGCCAGACGGTGTCTGCACAACCAGTTAAGATTCTTCTGTTTGACCTGTAGTGAAACGGTCTCCATCTCAAGACTGACTGTTCATCATGAGGCATCTCTCTTCCTCATTCTCACACCTTACCCGTGTCCAGGGAGAAATGTGGGAGTAGGGGGCGGTGCAAGCCGCCTCCTGACTGCAGGCCTCCCAGGGTCCAGCACCCCCCTCCCCAAAAAAAGTCCAGCTCACACTCCAAAGGAAAATTAGCTCTTACTGGAAGGAGCGGCACACACATCCAGAGATGGGAGAAACTGTTGGTGGCCATCTCTGGAGGTGATCTACCGCACTTTTTTTGTGAGATAAGGGTATAGGTTCCTAAAAACTTTGGAACTGATTAAACATAAGGTGAGTGGTTTCCAGAAACAAATACCCAATTGAGAAAGACTGACTTCTTGGAATGGACATGACTTATCACGGATAAAGGTGTTTACATCTCACATAGAACATCTGGGAGGAGCAATGGAGCCAAAGTTGTGCAACAGCACAGGTTATTTTCTCCACTCTTGGGCACAAATAAACAAACTCCCAAACCCCAGAATGGTAGCAGCATGACCTGCATCTACACGTATTGCACAAGACGGAAGAGACAAACTGATATTCCAGCAAGGGGCATTTTTCACCACTGGGCAGCCTTTTTTCTTCTTAGTGACATTCATTGGCATTTTGTTGAAGATACCACAAAGGATGTGGGCAATTAAACTGCCCCCATCAGCAGGAGACAGTCTGGAAGAGACTGTCATACAAATTTATAGCAGAAAGTGCTGGAGCAAACCCAGAGGAGGTCCAATTCTACAATTCCATGATATCAACGAATAGCAAAAGGTAGTTTCTAGAATTCCTAGCATACATCATATATATTTAGCAAAAGAGTTTTCACCTTATTCTCTGAACATGCAAAACCCCACTGTGTATATATGCGCACCTGTGAGGATCCTAACGTTGAGCCCGTGAGCCAGGCCTTCTCCCTGTCATCACTGTACCTCACTTAACGGGACCTGTCATCTTACACAAATAACTAGTCATGGGCTGGGAGTGAAGGCAGGTAGGTGGGGTTCCTGCCTTTTCACTGGAGCTTTCTCAAACCAGGGTTTCTTATTTACTAACCCCAGTTCAGAAATGGACTTCAAAGGCTCAATTTCCTCAACTGTAGACAAATGCGTGCATATTTGCATTTATGTACATTTTTTTAAAAAGACTCGATGCTTTGATTAGATTCTCAAAAGGTCAGAAGGAAAGTAAAAAGGGTAAGGATCACTGAGAGCTACACTGCTTGATCCTAGCACCTTTCATACAAACTACACTTCTTCAATGTTTGGCATATCAATTGCTCTTCAAAGGAGGAAAAGGCAGCCATGTTTATGACTAGTTACTAATATACATTCAAAAAGCTGCTTTTCATTGGTTTCATATTCCAGAAGGAATGTGTGCTGTAAGCAAGCTGTGGTATTTTTCTATACTGGCTTCCCATGAACTCCATTAGAGGCCATTCCTAACCCCAGCGAGGCAACCTGCCCAGAACTACAGGGTCAAACCAAAGCTGAGGACGTGTCAAAAGCATCATCTTCCCTACAGAGGGCACACCATATTCTTAAAAGTTACTTAATATGACTCACTGTTCCCCCGTGAGAAATGGGAAAGCAGGCACAGAGGCATCAGATGACTCACAATAGCGTTGTCAGAAGCACGGGATTTGGAATCAGAGGAGCAAGGCTCTCATTCTGTTTCTATAACCCAGCAGCAAGACCTCTGAGCCTCAAATTTTCTCATGTGGAAAAGGGCTACAATACTCACCTTACAGCGGTGGCGTTGTAAGGACTGAAGGAAACCATGTAAGTAAATGGGAAGACAGTGCTTGCTAAACAGTTTATTCCTAAATCGGAAGCAGAGCCAGAATGAAGCACATCTTTGTTTCCTGGTTTAGGTCTCTGGCCTCCAAATGCTGCCTATAGGAGCAACTAAAATCACTTCTTTCATCTTAAAGTTTTCACCAGTGTTGTCATCCTTCTGGCAGTGGAAGCCACTAGAAGCATTGGGGTCTACAGTTGAAGCAAGGAAATCTAACTAGAAGGGAGATGATAAATCATTAAGGAATCAAAAAAGCCAAGAAAGCAAATGATATAGGTTCTCAAGCTGGACAGACCAAAATATTTGTCTTTGACGCTTCCTGCGTCACCCTGTGCTCTAGGTTTCCTTCTGCAAAACCGGTGTGAATTTCCATTGCGCTAACAAGGCAGTGTGAAGGTACCCAGCACGGTGCTGAGCAGAGAGGAAGCAACCAGCTCGTGCTAGGGCTCTCTTCCTCCCTCCAGAAATAGCAAGTAGGTGCTTCCACTTAGAGAGTTTCAGGAGCTAGATCCAGGAATGACTCCAGACTTTTGCTCTTCTAATGAAGGAGCCTAAGCAGCTGAGCTTCTTTTGTGCAGGTAAAAAGGAGTCAGCGGGGACAGGCTGACTCAAAGTAGCCAAGGAAGTGAACTGTCTGTTCCCATACCTGCAAGGATTTAAACCAGAGAAATCTTCCTTTGATTTCTAGGTGAGGAAAAGGGGGTGGCAATCAGTGGAGGCTTGGGACCGCACTGTGCACAAAACTTCAAGTGCCTTGACCTCTCAGCATCCATTCTCGTGGTCCACATTAACTACCTAAATTTTTTCAAAATGTGAGAGAGAGAAGAATTTCCCTTTGATGTGAATACCTAGAACAGGGAGATCTGGGCACACATCTTTCTAAGATGTGTAAGAAGGGTCTTTTTATAAGCTTGAGCTTCTCTCCATCCCATCTCCCACCCCCAGTCAAGTGACACACTGGACTCTAACCTTACCTTAGTTTGTCTGCCAGGAGAAGTTCTCACCATGCTGGCCACAGTGGGCAAAACCACCCCAGCAAATACAATTTCCACCCTCCTCCTCTCCACCATATAGCGAAGTGCTCGGCCACCCTTTTCCTGCTCTAGGTAAATGCTACAGGAAAATGCAGCTACTTTCAGAAATCATCTCAACCTGAGAGAGACAATGATTAGAGGTGGCACTGCTCACTACTGGCAAATAAGCCTGGAGACAAGAAGGGACCCACCTTTTCCCACCTCCCACAGCTATCGATTGTACCCCACATATCCTAACTTCCTGCTGGGTTTTCTGTCCTTGAACTTAATGAACTTAATGGAAGAATGGATAATACAGACTACTTATTGCTATGCATACCTATTACCTGGAACCAGAGTGTGGCAGGGAGTTTATCCCATCAACTAAACAAGCTCAGAGTAAGCACTCCCTCCATAGATACCCTGCATCACAGAGGAAGAAACAACCTTCCCCAGCCACAAACCACATCCCTCAACAGTCAGTTTACTGCTAGGAAAATAAATCCCAAGTGCATTACCTATTAGCGGCAGGTCAGTGGCACCATTTTCTACTCAAATGAGATCTCCTAGGTGAAACAGACTTGAGCAGAGAACATGCTTTATTGAGGAGTAGATATAGAACAGCACATTCTACCACATGTGGGGAAGGATTAGCTTCTGTAAAAGGCCTTTACCCCTTAAGAAAACCCCCAGTGAAGTTGCTTTTGGATAAATTTTAACAGTGACACTGAAACTGGCAGGGAGCTGCCACTGAACATGCTTAAAATTAGCTCCCCCCAACCCACAGTGAATATAAGTAGTGTACAAAGATGACAAGAGAAAGGCACAAATGACCAGAGTTGGGATTGTGGTGAGGGTTCCACATGAAGACAGCGGTGTTGTAGAGACCAAGTTGGAAAGGGTGACATGTCATACATCAAAAGCTGCCCCAAGATAGCAGGTTATAACGGGCTAGAGAGAAATTAGAGGGAGCATCTCTTCCTTCACTTAAACACCACCAAAAATAGGAGACCAGAGAATGGGGGGATGGTGGTAAATCCCAAAAAGGAAATGGAGGAGGAGTTCTTGGAAGGGCGTAAGCACTTCAGTCTTAGAGGGAGGGTGAGGCACTGTTGAAAAGGGAAGCAAACCTTGGCAGGGGTGGCCATTCTGCCTTGCTGAGTCATGGGCTGAGACACGGAAGTCATTTTCAATCACTTCTCCAAGGATGTTCAGACAAAAGCAGTGTAACTTATGTGGAAGTATAGGTATGCTATATCAGACTGGTACTGGTGAAAAGGTTTCTGCAGTATAATTAACCAGTTAACATGCAGCATGAAAGGGAGAACTGGAAAGTATTTTGGCACCTGCAAACGTAAAGACGGGCAGGGAGTAAAGAGAAGAAAACATTTACCACTGGGCACTTTCTGGTGAGGCAAAAAGTAGTATTCCATTCCCTTCCACCAAGACGTTGCCCACTGCCCACAGGTGAACTCAAATCCAAATACAGAATCACCACTTCTCCATTCTTTTCTCCATCTCACTCAGATAATGTGCTGTAACCAAGACTAATCCCTGCGAGTCTTCAAAAGTATTTGGCTCGGGGCTTCCCTGGTGGCGCAGTGGTTGAGAGTCCGCCCGCCGATGCAGGGGACGCGGGTTCGTGCCCCGGTGCGGGAACATCCCACATGCCGCGGAACGGCTGGGCCCGTGAGCCATGGCCGCTGAGCCTGCATGTCTGGAGCCTGTGCTCCGCAACGGGAGAGGCCACAACAGTGAGAGGCCCGCGTACTGCAAAAAAAAAAAAAAAAAAAAAAAAAGTATTTGGCTCTGGTCAGCCTGATACTGATCAAAAACAGGTCTTTCAGTTAAAATGGAGGAAAAAACTTAAAGTGAGATGAAATCCAAAGGGAAGGGACCCCTCCCAGCACACACACACACTCAGAAGTGTTACCTCTTCCCTGCCCCTCCAAGAACACAGGTAAGGAGTAACTGGGAATGTCCTGGTGGCAGTAACCGTAGTTGGTGGTCTGGTGACTGGGCGGCAAGAAGAAGCACTATTACAAAGTTTAGAAGACACGACACAACCTCATGGGGCCAGAGGAGAGAACCAGTGACTGGACAGGTACAGTACCAAAACAGAACACCTTGGGTCAGTGCTACGAGGGATCTGCACTCAAGTCTAATACAGATCCCATCCAGGCAACCTCACTGAGGCCGAAACAACAGTTCCTCAGAACCAGCGTCTGCAGTGTACACGAAGGTCGGAGCCAGGACAGTCCTGAGGGGGATGGCCTTCCCAAAGGATACTGTACTTGCCAATCACAAGAGCAACAGAAATGACAGACAGATCCCTAGGGTACGGATTCCTACTGCTGGGGTTCGCTGGCTCGGAGTAACCGGTCACTTTAAGTGCCCTTGGGAGGGGTCCATTTTAAACAGCTTGGATCCATGGTTTTATTGGAGTTGGATCTTTTGGCCTCTTTGGCTATCCACTCATCAATCAGGTCCTGAGGGAGAACAATGGGAAAAATTATTATATACATTCAACTAAAACATGTTTGTAAGTGGATTCCAAAATGATTATTAGCAAAGAAGAAATGGCCAAAGATTTAATAATATACTAAGGTGTGAGACAAGTATATATAAAAAAAATTATCTTTTGATTTACCTAGTGCTCTCCTACCTAATCCATTTCTTCTTACTATGCTTTCGGTAAGACCTGAAAATCATTATTCATCTTCCATCAGTAAACGTTATAAGTCAACTTAAAAAAATTTTAAATTGGCATGAGTTGAGATGGCATTTGTTAAAGGAATTTAAAACCACTTCCACAGGCCCTGGAGTTTATGAAGATTCTCCTCCACAGATGGGCACTCTTCATCCGATCTAAGAAAATCATCAAAGGATAGAAGTGCGACTGTGCGACATAAAGCTGCTTAACTGGAGCTGCTTACACGTCTGTCATCAAATCTGAGACAGGAGCTTAAGATAAGCCTAACGATGAGACCAAGTAAAGGATGCGTAGAGCCAGACTCCTTTAAGGGAAGGTTACCTGTAAGGTGTGAAGGCCCCACTTTGCTCTGCTAGGCCTCAAGGGACATTAAGCAATGAGCAAGAGGCTGAGAGTAACTTTACCTGTCTCTTCAAAACTAGGTGTTTTCCTTTCCAATATTTGAGCATCTGAAGGGCTTGCAGAGTGCTGACAATGTCCACAGGATTCACAGCTGTCTCCTGGCTAATTTCTGAAACAGAAGAGCTACTGAGAACTTGGCCAAAACGTAGACACCACCCCCGCCCTGCCCCACCAAGGCCCCCTTTGCCTTGGAGGAAATCTAGACGCAGACTCCAAATGTTTGGAATCTTCACTACTTGACCCAAGCTGTTCAGAAGAAATTTACGAAGCATTCATTTGACCACTTAAAATAACTACAGAAGACGGATATTACAGCAGGAAACCACTTGGCCCCTATAGAAATCAAGGTCAAAGACAGACCAAACTAAATTCTCCCATCCTCACAAATATTCAGGGATGTTAGAAGTTCCTGTGTGTGCCAAAAGACTTGAAGTTTTTCTTCTTTCTTGACTTTTGTGGAGAATTAAAGTGTCAGCAACCTGAGATTTGAGACGCAATAACGAATGTCTGAATAAAATCTATCTATAAAACACATTTTCAGACTTCCCTGGTAGCGCAGTGGTTAGGAATCAGCCTGCCAAGGCAGGGGACACGGGTTCGAGCCCTGGTCCGGGAAGATCCCACATGCGGCGGAGCAACTAAGCCCGTGACCACAGCTACTGAGCCTGCACTCTGGGGCCCGCGAGCCACAACTACTGAAGCCTGCGCTGTGCTCCGCAACGGGAGAAGCCACTGCAATTAGAGGCCGTGCACCACAACGAAGAGTAAGCCCCCGCTCACCTCAACTAGAGGGAGCCTGCATGCAGCAACGAAGACCCAACGCAGCCAAAAATAAGTAAATAAAGTTCAAAACTCAAAAAAAAAAATTTTAAAAACAAAAAAACCCACCACATTTTCTCTGTAAGAAACCAAATCATATAACCAGTCCCAAGAAACCAAATCATATAACCAGTCCCAAGAAACCAAATCATATAACCAGTCCCAAGAAACCAAATCATATAACCAGTCCCAAGAAACCAAATCATATAACCAGTCCCAAGAAACCAAATCATATAACCAGTCCCAAGAAACCAAATCATATAACAAGTCCCAAGGGCCAAACACTCTGGAATCCTTAGGCACTTTTAGTGAGTGGTCCACATTAGTGGGCCTTCTGCTCTCATATTCAGATGAAACACAGAATGGGGTTATTTTCTTTGCAGGTTACAAAGCATGAACAGGGCCAAATAGAAAAGTCAGAATATTCAGTGGAACTAACATCTTGAGTAACAACCATTTTCTAAGAGTCAAAAACCAACCTTTGATAGAAATCTCTTTGCCTTGGAAATTATGCAGGTAACGAAGAAGCACTTCTTTCCAGTAACTGCGGTAGCTTATGAGCCCCAGATCTGAGAGTGGACGCTCTGGGGAGCCAACTTTTTCTTCCACTTTGGAAAGCAAATAACCTGCCAGGGAACAATACAGACACTGTATCTCACCCTAGTAAGAACAATGTACCAACATGGAAAAAGATTTAAGGAGCAGAGTCTGCTTTGCAATATCAATTATAAAATAGGTGTTACCTATTCAAAGATATACAATCCCCTCACACCCTTAGTGGATTATGCCATTTCCTGATTCATCTCTTACCAGATGGCTTAAAAAAAAAAAGGGGGGGGGGCTTCCCTGGTGGCGCAGTGGTTGAGAGTCCACCTGCCGATGCAGGGGACATGAGTTTGTGCCCCGGTCCGGGAAGATCCCACATGTCGTGGAGCGGCTGGGCCCGTGAGCCATGGCCGCTGAGCCTGCGCGTCCAGAGCCTTGCTCCGCAACGGGAGAGGCCACAACAGTGAGAGGACCACGTACCACAAAAAAAAAAAAAAAAAAAAAAGGATCACAAAGCTGTTTCTAAGAATTCTAATTTGACTAAAATATGTCATGTTACAGTGAATATCGAATAAAACACGGTTGAATCTCATTATTTACAGTAGTTATATTCTACAAAGTCACAGTGAACACTGAATTAGCGAATATTGAACCACTGCTCTTAGGGGAGATACAGGGTTAGGTTCCTGTGGGCTGCTGGTCACATTTTTGTCAACCAATCAATACATAACCTTGCTTTATATGCTTCTGTTTAAAAACACCTATTTAATACATATCATTGATTCATTAACAGTGAACTAACAGCCAACAGCACAATAATGTATGCCTGAATAAAACCTATCTATAAAACGCACTTTCTCTGTAAGGCACATCACAGCCTTCCTAGACAGTACTTCAGCACTATGCTTAGGGACCATTTAAAACCAGTCCAGTAGTTGGGACTCCACGCTTTCACTGCCAAGGGCCCAGGTTCAATCCCTTGTCGGGGAACTAACATCCCACAAGCTGTGTGGCGCGGCCAAAAAAAAAAAAAAAGAAAAGAAAATCAATAACAAAAAGCACAAAAATATGGGGACTTCCCTGGTGGTCCAGTGGTTAAGACTCCGCGCTCCCAATGCAGGGGGCCCAGGTTTGATTCCTGGTCAGGGAACTAGATCCCGCATGCATGCCGCAACTAAAGGTCCCGCACGCCACAACGAAGATCTCGCACGAGGCAATGAAGATCCTGCACAACTAAGACCTGGCGCAGCCACATAAATAAAGATTTTTAAAAAGGCACAAAAATATGAATGACATGGCACTAATAGACCATGAAAAGGACACTGGCTTAAACACAGAGAGCCGAAACAAGGCACCTTGTTTAACTTCATCTGGGAATGCATGGTGACTTTTTTTTTTTTGCTGCCATGGGCATGTTGGTTGATTTGGGGCTTATGAATAAATTTTAATGAGTAGGCAAATTCCCAAATACAGAATCCATGATTAATAAGACGACTGCCTCTAGACAAAAGCTTACAAAACTAAAATTCCTAACACCCAAGAACAAATTTGAAGCCTTATGCATGTATGTGCTATCGGTAAGTCTCAAACTGGGGTAATCCTAAAGAGCTTACTTTACTAGCCTCTATATCTCCCACCATTAGGTACCAACTCAGGGTCCTGTATTCATTTGAGTGTTCAATGTGTATCAGGCCAACTGACAATGTTCAGGTTTCTTCCACTTACTCATTCACTTAATACCAGTGTAATTCCACTACATGCCAGGAACTGTATAGACAGATCACAGGACAAAAGGACAAACAACAATATTCACATGGTCCCTGCTTGTGGAACTTATGACTTTCCTGTTTCACTTACTGAAATCAATGAGCATCTTGCCATAGCCCTGTCTCATGTACTGAGGCATGGTAAGGATACAGGATACATTGTAGTTGAGGAATGAATTCTTTTCCTAAAATCAAGAGCAAACAGATGAGTGGGTCATGAGAATTTGGAACCAAAGGTATCAGCAGTCCCACAGATACAAAACAAGGTTGCTTGCAAAATATATGCTAACTAGTCCTGAGGAGTGGCTGTCAGGCTCACAGCTGGTACATCCACACCCTTTATTATGATCCCAGGGTTTCCCTAGCTCTAAGATTTCCAGTCTCATCTTAAGGGGGCTGACTCTGGGTTCCTTACAGGCACAGAGCAAGGCAAGAAGGTTTAGAACGCTGAGTCAGTCTAGAGCAGCCCTCTTTAAAAGCAGTATTTCAAAAGAGTGTTGCCTACTGGAGAAGGGAGGGAATCCAAACAGTAAGTCCCCATTCTGGAAGGGGGTCAAAACACAATTAAATCACATACTGCACGATTCCATTTATGTGAAATGTCCAGAACAGGCAAACTGATAGAGACAGTGGGGCTGGGAGGGAATGAGTGGAAATGAGGAGTGACTACTTATGGGTATGGGGTTTCTTACTGGGGTAACAAAAACTGATTGTGGTGACTGCCAGGTGGTTGCACAACTCTGTGAACATGCTAAAAACCACTACACCATACACTTTAAATGAGTGAATTGTATGGTAGGGGAATTATATTTCAATAAAGTTGTTATATTAAAAAGTTATAAGCAAAATCTGGCCTTGGGTCTTTAAAGGCACAGTGGCGTTATCAACTGAAGGAGCCCAGCTAGAAAACCAGGCAAAAGGAACATATTCCTGGTTTTAAGCTAATACCACAGAGAAGAACAAAGCCAGGAGAGCTGGTTGGCTTGACTACAAGATGTGGGCTTGTGGGTTAGTAGGCAGGGCCCTGGCCATTAATTAATGGGCAGCTTCAATCCACAAGTCCAGAAATGAATAAATCAGAAGCTTTTAATAAAGAATTGCACATTTTCATTAAATAATCTTTGATACGTGGATTTCTACCCCACCCCCGCCACCCTTTAAGAAAAGGGCTGTCATCATTGCCCAGGGAGCTGCCTCTTTCCATCAGTGATCTGCGTCACCATATGCCAACATCAATCACCCTGCTCTGGTCATCAGCTTCTTAATCTCCAGATCCTGCTGACCTTGGAAAAATATCCAATCAGGTGACAACCAGTGTTGTCTGCTTCTGTCATAACATAGAACAGGAAGGGTTCCACATCATAATATAATGTCTTGTGGTCCAGAAAAAGCTTGGCCAACAGGCACAGGTTTTGGCAGTAGATCTGGAAGTAGAGAAACAACGTTTATGTGTGGGCCAGTGATTCTTATACTTATCAGATAAAGGCCTAAAATTTAAAGATCATACCATTATTGTTAATGAAGCAGAAATTGTGTATTTTGGCCAATAGAAGAGTTCTATCTTCTTTACAAGGTGAGATGGAGATAAAACAAATTTCTGAAACCTGTGAATGTACAACACTTTCACCCCTTTTTCTGATGTCAGCACTTTTTACCTTGTTTTTCTTGCCATCCACTTCAAACACAGAGATTGAACCTTTGCGATATATCTCATCTCCGGGTGGGTGTTTCCACACACACTTAGCCTGCAAGAGAATGGAATTCACATCAGAGAAACAAACCTTCCCAGTAAGAATGCTGCTCAAAAGGGAAAAGGAATCACAGGTCAAATTTAGTTAGCTGAAATGGACAGGTGGACAAACCTGAGAACATACAGCAAAACAGATTTTCTTTTTAGTGAAACGAATAAAGGTTTCTAAAGTCACTGCAATATATTTATGGTATTTTTATAGCAGTTTGGAACAGGTTTTCTGGATTATATTCTGGCACTGTTCCAACCCAGGAGATTAAAATCATCTACCACGTAAAAGCAAGATAAATTTAAAAAAATACCCCAGCTTATTATAAAATGCCTTGTGCCAACAGGAAATTCTTAAGCAGCTTAATTCCAGCAGCTGAGAGTTGCTAGGTAAAGGTACTCTCACCTTTACCAGAAACTTCTCATTACCACCTAAACCATTATGGTCTTCTTTTTTTCAGATTAGAAAACAGACCCAGTGATAAAAACCATGCCCCCCTCTCCAAGTGTTCCGTTTGTTATACTGTAATGAAATAGGAGCATGTCCTTCTGTGGCTTAAAAAAAAAAAAAAAAAAAGGCAAGGAAGCCTGGTTGAGCAGCAGGAAGCAGGGGGAGCGGAGGAGGGAGGAAGACAGGACAACGGACACTGACTTGGCCACAAGGGGGCACAAGGTACTACTTTCCTCACCCTCAATTGCTAATAGATTTAATGCAGCCGGGAAGCCACTGCTGTAAATGGGTGAATTTTTAAAAGGTTTTATGTAAAATACTTTTAAAAATATCATTTAAAAGGCATATGTATATGGAATTTTTTTTATTAAATTTTATTGTGACTCTTTCGGTCAACTCAAGAATCATGCCCCAACTTGTCACATGTAAGGCCACATATGCAGTAACTGGTCTTGTTTCAAGAAAGCTCCACCTGTAGTTTGTTCCTATCTCCACCTCTCTATTCATGTTGGCTTTTCCCAACAATAAGCAAATGAACACCAATTATCTTCAGAAACAGAAGCCAAACTGTTGGCCAAATGGCCAAAGAAAGCCCATTTCTGTGACTGTGCCTAAAGCAATAGGGATCTTCCGACGTGTGAACTAAAACAGGTTTTTATTTCATGAAATTCAATTTTTGTAACTCACATAATACAGTAGAGAACCTCAAATATTCAGAATGTTTACTTGATCCTCAGATTTATCTAGGCCCTCTGTTTGCTCCCCCTACTACTATTTCTTGCCTTTTAGCTACTTCATTGGTTAGTGCCACTAAATAAACAGAAACAAAAAGAAAAAGGGCACAAATAGTAAGCAGTTCATATCAGTAAAAATACCAGTCTTTCACATAGCAAACCCTAAATGAGGTTATCTCCATGGTCTTCAATCATGGAGTCCAGTCCTCACTCATCACCCACCTGCCTTCCCTCCCCGTCCCCCCTCCCCACATCCTTCCCCACCCAGTCTAGTGGGAGCCTAGTGGGCTGGAGTCTAGAGGGCTTAATCAGCAGTGGCAGTTCTGGGCCACTACGTACTCCAGAGTTGGGAACACCAAAAAGCAGTTATCACCAAACTGGGGAGGAGAGTCTTATGACAGAAATCATAGGAAGTCTGGGTTATAGATTCTCAGCATGTGGAAATCCTGGGAAATAAAGACAGAAGGGGAAGGGAAAAGAGACACCCTAAAAGGCCTTAGAGCCACAATTACGTTGTGACTATGGAAATAAGAAAAAAGATAGGTTTCCCCACCTGACAGACTAATCTCCACCCCTGACCCTTCCCCATCCCTGCTCCATGGCAGAAATTCCCTTTAAGACAAGCCTTTTCATTCCATAACTAAGGAAAGAAAAATGGCTTAAAACTGCAAAATACCTAGTGAGCACATTTGTCAACAATAAAATCAGATTCAAGTGTTTATTCCTATTTTCACAGGAATAAGACCGTTCAGAAACCAGAAAACACTAAGCAACTCAAGGGAGGGGCTGACCTAAGGACCCATTCTGTTAATTTCATAATTTGTCTTTCTTAAGCAAGTGTTCATTTAACACACATTTATGGGGCATTAACTGCCCATGCTAGCTGCTGGGGATACAAAAGGTGAGTCACGTCCCATTTCTGTCTAATGAAGGTCTATCTAATGAAGTCCATTTATTTTCATCTAGTTGAGACATAGAAAAACTGTGGGCAGAGGTAATTCACATCCCAAGGGAGAAACAGACAAGAGCAGGCAGCAAGAAAAAAGACAGGGAGATGAGTATGACAGGATGTGGTTAAGGGCCACCCAGGCTTGCCACAGGCTGTATATCCCGACTCTGAAATGTGGCTTTCAATTTCCTGTGCCTTCGTCCCATTTCTGTGGACCACTTAGAGGTGCTTAGATAGATGTCTAAATCTAGAGATCCCACAGCTTATCACCACCATGGTCATGGACCCCCAAACAACTTACCATGTGTCGGCGGAGTATTGTTTGGCTCTTCATGTATTTTAAACAGAATTCACACATGTAAAGACGTCCCAGTCGTGCATATTCCTCAGGATAGGGAGAATGGTACCACGTATCAAGCTCATAGCGACCAAAAGCAATTGTTTTAATCATGTTGCTCCCCTCTGTGATTTGGCCTTGCAGCCTTAACTTCTCCTGTTGTAGACAAGAAATTAAGTCAAAGGAGGATTAGAATTGATCATTTCTGTTGTTGTTAAGCTGTGTGCACGCCACCATGCTAGGCTATGAGAAAAAAAAATCAGATTTGGCTTCTATCTCACGAGAAACTTGCACTGAAGAGAACTACAGGAGCATAGATAACCAGAACTAGGAAGCTTACAGAAAATGTAACTATCTGCACAGCCCAGAGCACAGACCTCAATAGTGGCTTTTCTCTGCTCCCTGCCACACTCTGGGCCTCATCTCCTGAACAAGTCCTTGGTAAAATTTTATTTTTACCAGCCAGAACCAAACTGAATGATAAAAGGCAAATCTATCACAAATACTCCCTACACCTTTACGAAACATTCTAAAACTAAACAAAAGATTCTCTAGAATGTGCTTTACATATCTGCAGCTTTTATAAAGCTGCGAGGATCTTCATGACATACAGCCATGGCAGCCATCCTCTCAGCTTAGGTCCTTTAAAAAATATTTTTGAAAGAGGGATGATGCTTTAATTCTGGAACCTAAAGCTAGAAAGTAGAAGATATTTTTGGATGCCTGTGCCCACTCAGCAGCTATGAGTTGGCTACAGAAATAATTTTGAATAACCAGGTAAAGAGTTGTGAAAAGCTGACCTAGGAAATGCTCTGTTCCAGGGTAGGAGAGGGGAAACCAACAGCAGCAACCCAGCCTAGCCAAGGGCAGCTATCAAACCCTGCCTCCCACAAAACTTTCAACAAGTCTATTCGAGAATTTTTAAATAAAGTATTCAATATAATTTTTTTAAAGAGGAAGATGAAATTCACTTTACAAGCTAAATTTCCTTGAAGACATTCAATTCATTAAATCCGAGGTAAACTCAAGCACAATTCTTGTTTTTGGCAGCACCGTGCATCATGCGGGATCTTAGTTCCCAGACCAGGGATCAAACCCATGCCCCCTCCAGTGGAAGCACAGAGTCTTAACCACTGGACCACCAGGCAAGATCCCTCATTCACAATTTTCTTAAAGCAAAACTGTTGAAAATTCTGCCTAGGGAATCAAAACTAAATGGTAACTATAAATAAAAATCAGAAGAGGAAAATCTTAATACATGAAACTAGGCTGTGTCAAAGAATAATTTTCAAATATCTGACAACAACTGTGTCCATTATTCCTCTTCACCGTTCTCTTTATTCTTTTATAGCTGTAATGAAGGGCTGAGGCAACCCTGCAAAGAGGAGTTCCTGTTTAGGTTAAGAGGACAACAGAGAGGGGTTATCTCCCAGTCTAGAGGTTCTTGGAATTGCAAATGACCCACCTGACACAAAGGGATACCTGTTGTTTTACCCAGCTAACCACCACCACAAAACAGGTCCTTCCAGGAGTTGAGGTGGGGAGGAAAAACTTTAAGGGACGAGGGAAGGGAGGAGGGGTAATTAATTTTAAATATGAATGGGAAGGAAGAAAGTCTCAAATAAGGATGGCTGGGGGAAGGGGAAAGAGTCAACCAGTAAGGTATATTTAATCCCCATCAAATTGACTGCTAATCATTTTTCTTGGCAGTTCCAAGTGCCCCTCACAAGTGGTCCTCAGCTTGGAGATTTTACTACTCACCAGATCCTCTGAAGCCCGGGCTTGTGCTCTTCGGAAAAGGTCCAAGTCATACTCGCTAGTCAGGTTTTCCAAAAGAGGTTCCCGAGTGTTCCCATAGGTCTGCCTGTGTTCCTAGGAAAATAACCAGAGCATGATACTCTCTGCTTCTAAGAACTTAATCTATTGCATTTCAATGGATGCCAACCAGAGGGCCAAGAACAACCATAAGCTATTTATTTAGTGCCTACTATTTGCTAGGCATTATACTAAGCACTAGGGATTGAGTACAAAATAAACTATTTATCAGACAGATTAATTCCAGAAGACACCCACTACCCACCCTAGTGAACCTGGAAAGGAAATGCTCTTATAATCTCTCCAAAAGTGAGTTTCATTCTTTGGAACTCTATGCTTCCATTTCTTTCTCTGAAAATGTGCGTGACAATACAAAGAAATAAAATACAACAAACCCAAAGGCACTACCAATTCCCTAGAATCCTAAAATCTGGAAGGAACCTTGGTGGATACTCCCCATTTAAAAACAAAACCAAATAAAAACTAGAATCTCTAAGCTTTCGAGTCTAAGATTTTAGACTGAATAAAATCTGCAGGTAGGAAGGGGCAGTTGGACTAAGCAGTCTTTTGTAAACTCTTTCACTTGAACTGCTGCAGCACCCACCACTACACGATCCACCAAAGGTACCATAATGCTCCTACTTTAGAACTCCAGCCCAAGTGCACTGGAAAAAAGGCTGGCCTCTGAGAAATGTTTTACTCAATATTAAGCAAGAACAAGGGACAGAACAGACATAGAAAATTAGAATCATAGAAATAATCCAGTTTTAAATAAGTAACAAATCTTACCATGGCAGTCACTACACAAATATCCTTTCACAAGAAAGAAATTCCACAGGGGAAACTTCGCTTTTAACCTTTGATTCTAGCCCTTCCCACTCCGTCCTAGACTCCACCTCCTACCCAGAGAACAGAAGATAATGGTTGTTAAGAGGAGCAGATGGCTCATCCCAGGAAGAACTCAGTAGATTTCGCTCATATATTATCATATGAAGAAACCACTCACCAGCATCTATTAAAATTTCTTCCGCTTAATCTGAAATTAAAATTTCTTCCGCTTAATCTGGGCCCATCTGATGGATATCTTTTTTAATTTGGGCTGTTATCTAATACTTGGGTTTTAAGTATAAGTTATTTCTTCTAGTTTCATGAATTTTTTTAAAAAACCTTTAAAAAATCCTATCCAGCATTTTTACCAGGAAGGTTCAGTCCAAATAACCTAGTCCAAACTAGTGGAAAGCAAATGTAAGGTAAATTTCAGGAGGTTTTACTTCAGACACTCTCTCTACCTGTATGATTCTGGGAAAATCACCTCTCTAAATCTCAGTTTCCCATCTATAAAACAGGTGAAATACCATCCATCTCTGTAACAAAGATTATGGGAGCAACATAACCACAGTGCCTACCTAGCACATAAGCACTCAATAAACGGTATTATCGTATTATTACACCTCTACCCAACTTGTAGATAAAAACACTGAACAAGACAGAGGGGAAGCATACAACTTCCCCCCCACAGCCCATTTCTAGAGCCTTCCCTCTCTCTACAAACCCAGCACAGTCTGGAGCAGGTGTTTAGCTACAAACTCACCCCACAGCCTCCACACATCTCAAATTGGACCATCTCCATTTACTCGTAAGGGTATCATTTTTAAGACAGTGATGACTGCCACACTGTCTTAAAAATGATACCCTTACGAGTAAATGGAGATGGTAGTAAATGGTAGTAAATTTGCTACAAAAGCAAATACATAGTTGGGCATATTTCTGTCTTAATGAAGCCATGCTAAGTATTCACAAACCATACTTTTAATAATCTATTCTAATGACTAAGTAAACAAAGAGTCCAACTCCATGAAAAAATAAAAATACACATCAGAAGAAGATGCCAAAACATTAACAGTGGTTTATATCTGGGAGGGTGATTTTTTTATAATTTTTCTTTTCTATAGTTGGTATTTTCAAAGTAAACGCTATGAAGATATTTATAATAAATCTTTACTTAAAAATTAATATTTTGTGCAAAAAAATTTTGGAAGAATTTTTAATAAAACGGGGAAATCAGCTTAAGATAGGTAAATGAAAACACAGAATTAAAAGCTGTACTTATAATAATATCCAAACTATGTAAATAAGGCATTGTAAAAAGCTAGAAAGTTTTATCTCAAAATGCTAGCTTATTTTTAGGTTACTTTTAGGTAGTAGGATTAGTGTTTATTTCTGAATACTTTCCTTAATTTTTCTATATTTTTTATTACAAACGTGCACTACTTTTAAAACTAGAAAAATAAATTAAAACACTACAAAAAGACCTATTATACAATGTATCACCCAATTAATACCTTTTATCATGTAGGTATTTTATTCTTCCATTACAGGAAATGCACTACTGCTTAGCTTGAATACTCTTCCTTACACAGACATCTCCAACATCATGGTATTTGTTCGAGCGGGTAAATTTAACCCTTTAAACCTAAAGTGAGGATTACAAACTAAAGGATTCAATTTTTTTTCATCTAAATTCTAACAGTATTTTGTTTTTCGAGGACTCCCAGTTCCATTCTTATTGGGGAATTATATATAGTGAACTCTAACTGCCAGAGTCCTGTTACTTACAGAGCATACCAAATGGCAAATGTGAAAAGCAGAATCTTAGTAACCAAAAGGAACCAAATGTGATAGCAAGAGTTCATGGTAATTAAATATTTAACTTTTTCTCACCATATATTTCTCTTTCTGTTCTTTGCTCAGCCCAGAATTTCTTTTCTTCCTGAGTTCAGCAACCTTTTCCTTATATCGCAACTGCCTCTCTGTTGGTGCCTAAAAAGAAGGAGAAAATTGAGAAGTTAGCTAGAAAACTCATTATGTAATTAAGTTTCTAAATGAAAGTAACATACACCAAAGAAGGGGTGGGGGGGCGGGGGTGGGACGCCAGATGCATTACGGGCACCCTGTGAATAATGCGGTAATTTTAAAACTCTAAATGGGGTTCCCTCATCACCTAGAACACTACCCTGTCAGTTAATACGAGCTCAGGAAATGTATAATACTTTAATATTGATCCAAACAGAATATAAACTAAGGATGGAAACAACGGGAATAAAAGATCATTTCAATTCAATAGGCATTTACTGAATGCTTACAGTTTTCCAAGTACTGATACGAAAATGAATAAAAATTTAAAAACTGATTTAGAACCCAAGATAGACAATGAAGACAAGTGTAGAGTGCTTTTACCTGCCAAGCACTGGGAACAGGTACTTTACATGCATAATTTAGCTGACTACACTGCCAGGTAGGTATTATTCAAGGAAATAAAGTTCAGGGAGGTTAGCTGACCTGCCCAAGACCACACAGCTAGAGTAACAGAATCGCCGTATTCAAATCCAGATCTGTTTGGCTCCAAAGTCAAACTTCTCCCTCATCACCGTGCCTCCTCTGCTATCCACTTATAATCTAACCACAGAAACAGACATCCATATGATGAGCTATGTGTATATAATATGTGCCAAAGGCTAAACTTACAATCTGAGAAAATTGCAAATAGGAATACATGAGGAAGAAATTCATTAATGGTAGAAGATTTGGGAAGAATTCCTACAACAGCTAAGAGTTGCACAAGGCCTTGAAGGAGAAACACAATCTATTCTTGGTATAAGTATAGAGTTCTAGGGAGAAAAACAGCAAGAGAAAGACCAAAGGCATTCAGGGGGAACAAGGAATTAAATGTAATCAATGGGCATGAATGTTCAGAGAGGCAGAAAGATTAGAGCGAAGCACCATCTTGGAATCCAACAGAAAAGAGAAGCAGAAGAAAACTGACATAAACAACAAGCGTCAAATGCTAAGGAAGTTACTGGTGACATTGGAAACATACCACCAGAGCAGAGGGGCCTGAAAGTAAATTATAATGGGTTAGAAAATGGATGCAAATAAGGAAATAGAGCAGCAAGTATAATCTTTCAAATAATCAAGATCACCTATTATTACTAATATTATTATTACCATTATTATTATTATTCTAGGTAGCACGATCCCTTCTTTTATGAGGGAGAAGTTTTTTTCTTGAAAATTCACTACTTGGAAAAAGTACGATTCTAAGTTTATGACCAAAGACCAGTTAGCCAGACACAGCATAGAAAACGAGGCATGGATATACCTAAAGACCATGACAGGGCAGAGGAGATCCAAGACTTGGCTCTCCAACTGTAAATGGCCAGAGCTTTAACAAGGCCCGTACCTGGTGCCTGGTTGCATGCCTGTTGTTGTCATCTTGCCTGTGGGACAGCATCCTTTCTTCTATCTGCTTATCCCGGCTCTGTGCTCTCACCTGCAACCATCAACAACGTCAATCAATCCACCTGCCTCTAAGACTATGTTTACTTAAAGTGCAAGAATACAATAGTAATCCCTTGAATTTACACTGTACTTTTACTTTCAAAGGGTCTTCACATTTAGTATCACAATCTCTATAAGAAATAGATAAGGCAAGCTTCACATTCTGTTTTCTCAGCCATTATCCGAGAATCAGAGAAGTGAAATAATTACAGCCAGGTGGTGGTAAAGCTAAGATTTTAAGTAAGTCTGATGACTCTGAGCCTCTGTACTCGTTCCATTGTGCAACAGTATGTGTGAGGAAGTGCAAGAACAGAGTAAAGAAGTACAAAGAAAAGGTTAGATACTTGGGATCAAGTCTATAGAGAAATTTAACTCTGTAGTTATGACCTTAGACAAATCACATTGGCTCTCCAAGTCTCAAATTCATCTTCTGGGCAGTGAGGACTCATATCCAACTCCCTATTCTACATCAACACTAAAACTCAGCACGGTCAAAACAGAGTGACTGACACTCTCCCACAAATCTGCTCCACCCCAAATCTTCCCTGTAGCAATAAATAGCAACACTTTCTAAACAACTGATCAGGTCAAAAACTTGAACGTCATGCTTGATTGTTCTCTTTCTCTCCCACCTCACAATGAATTCATCAGCAACTCTATCAGGCTGCCCCCCTCCAAAACATATCCTGAGTCCAACCAATTCTGACCATCTCCACTGACAATGACACTAAACCAAGCCACCATCTACTGCCTAAGCCTCAGACACAGCCTATCTACCCTGTGTCAACTCTTGCCCCCTCCAGTCCACTCTCCACATACCAGCAAGCTGTGATTTTTAAACAGTGTTTATGATATTACACCACGCCTCTGTTAAAGCCCTTCGAATGCCTCCCACGGCCGTCAGAACACAGGCATACTCCTTTTGCCAAGGCCTACAGGTCCTTCATGATATGGATCCTGCTTCTTCACTTCCCATCACATTCCAGCCACACTGGCCTACTTTCCACCCTTCAAATGCAACCGTTTATCCCTGTCTCACGGCCTTTGTGTTTGCCCATACTTCTCCTCAGGACCTAGACACAACTAACTGCCTCTTTGCCGTCACCCATGGCTCAGATAAAATGTCTTTCTCCACAGCCCAAGCAAAAGCACTGCCAAACCCTGTCACCCCCAAAACAGTCACTCTGTTTAACCTTTTCATTTCTCACAGCATTACCACTACACGAAATTCTTAATTGCTTACTAATTTTATATGTTGATTTTGCCTTCCCCCATGAAAATGTAAACTCATTGAATTCAGTCTTTTGACTGAATATAAAATGGTAATATCACTGATTGCAATCATTTACTGGAAAACTCAGAGTAATTCTGTACATGCAAGTACTTTAAAAACTCTGGGTTTTTAGTAAATGTGAGGAATTAGCCTCATCTTTCCATTTGGGATTCTAAATGTAATAAAAATATGTATCTTTCAGAAATTCTCCTGATCCGCACAAGCACATGGTCCAGTAGTAAAGATGGGTTATGCTGAGCCTGATT
This sequence comes from Lagenorhynchus albirostris, assembly GCF_949774975.1. Taxonomy (NCBI): domain Eukaryota; kingdom Metazoa; phylum Chordata; class Mammalia; order Artiodactyla; family Delphinidae; genus Lagenorhynchus; species Lagenorhynchus albirostris. The sequence continues at coordinate 36,285,655 of NC_083114.1, forward strand.
CCCCTTGTGAAAAAGATGACAAAAGAGGAAAGTACAGGAAATGCGTTCCTTTTTTCAGAATTTTCTTCCCCACACTGAAAATTTTCTTTTTCTTTTCTTTTCTTTTTTTTTTTTTTTTGCGCGGTACGCGGGCCTCTCACTATTGTGGCCTCTCCCGTTGCAGAGCACAGGCTCCGGACGCGCAGGCTCAGCGGCCATGGCTCATGGGCCCAGCCGCTCCGCAGCACGTGGGATCCTCCCGGACTGGAGCACGAACCCGTGTCCCCTGCATCGGCAGGCGGACTCTCAACCACGGCGCCACCAGGGAAGCCCTCTTTTTCTTTTTTAAAAATAAATTGCTTAAGGCAACATGTTCATACTGCTATTAGCCAACAATTTAAAAAGTTATACCTTAAGAAGACTTTTATGTAAAACCATCCATAGTATCAGATCGTTATGTTTAAAGACAAGTGGTAACAGACAACTCTCAAAAACCAGAGTTCACAGTTATTTTCAGAGAAAGAAGCACCTAATGACTTGTCAGCTTCTGATGCAGATGTTGGAAGAGCTGTTCCTGTTTTGATCTGGTCTCACACTAATGGGAAGATAATGGGAAGACCTACCACTTCTACAGAGAACAGAAGAAACTGCCTGGCTTGTATTAGAGATCTGGGATGAAGGAAGATAAGAGTAAGTATCCACAACCTCAAAATCCACGTAAGCATTGAAAGTATACTACTTTGCTGAAAGACTAAACAACACAGAACGAAACTTTCCCTCCTGTGGTCTACTTGTAAATAAGAGAACATATTTCTGAATCAGGGAGAATTAATGTTAGCTGGGGAATCTCATTTTTCTCAGGAGGAAACTGGCCCAAACAGGAATAAACCTGTTATCCTGGCCTTCTTAGCAAAATAACAACTATAAAAATGACAATTAATACTTTGGTCTAACCAACTTGGGTAACCTGTCCAAATACTACCTGAGCAATGCATTTAATTAGTAACATTTTCAACTCCTGCTTGCCCATAATTAGTTTCTTGGTTCCTCCTTGGTAGCAACAACCCATGGAGAAACATACAAAATAGGATCTTAGGCTCTACTCCTAAATCCATTATTCCAAACCCCAAAGGTTATTTAGAACTATATTTTTCAAGAATGTAAGACAAGAATTAGCCAAGAGTAGGTGTGATTGAGAGTAACAAAAAGAAAAGTATTTCACAGAAACAGACAAAGAAAGAGGAAAAGAATTTTGAAAAACTTTTAAAAAGCAAAATGTCCTCATAGATTTATAAGAGAAACTAATGCATAAATATTGAGATCACATATTTATGCAAATTATTCCTTAGTGGAAAAGGTCCCGAGCAATCTTTGAAGATAATTTTCAACAGAAAATATCAAAGCACTTGGAGGATGATGTTCCAAATAGTCCATAGATAATCTCATTGTTAATTTCTCTCAAAACACTCACTACGTAGAATAATTCATTTGTCTGGTTTTTTTTCTTAACACAGTTGTTTTTTATAATGTTTCCTCCTCTAGAATGTAAGAACATGGACCTTGCACATTTTGTTCACACTGTATCCCCATTGTTTAGCAAAGTACCTGGCAAATGGTAAGCACTCAATAAGTATATGTTGAATAAATGACAATACAGTTACCTTGCATTCATCAGCTGAGAGATTATGATAGAGAGGGCATCCTGATATAGAGAAATGTCTCTCGTGTTTTCCTGTAAGGTGTCCTGTTAAAGGAGGAAAAAACTTAATCTCAAGATGAAAGATTTATGCTTGTAAAGTCATATTTTTCTCTACCTTTTTTTACAGTATCATTTTATCACATACATGTCTGATTACAGATTAAATCCATCAAAGGTAAGTGCTGTCAGGGTCATAACTTGCACCCACAATAATTTTTTTTCTTCCACAGGTTGGATCTAGCAATCTTTGAACACACTTGCATATATTCAGTATAAATTATAGTTCCTTCTTTTCTGATAATTCTTTCTCAAATTCCAAAATGTCATTAAGCCCATAAACTTATTTAAAAGGCACAAAGTTGGGCTTCCCTGGTGGCACAGCGGTTAAGAATCCGCCTGCCAATGCAGAGGACGCGGGTTTGAGCCCTGGTCCGGGAAGATCCCACATGCCGCAGAGCAACTGAGCCCATGTGCCACAACTACTGAGTGTGTGCTCTACAGCCCGCGAGCCACAACTACTGAAGCCTGCGCACCTAGAGCCTGTGCTCCGCAACAAGAGAAGCCACTGCAATGAGAAGCTCGCATACCACAAGGAAGAGTAGCCCCTGCTCACCGCAACTAGAGAAAGCCTGCGCACAGCAACGAAGACCCAGTGCAGCCAAAAATAAATAAACAAATTTAAATAAGTAAATAAAAATAAAAGGCACAAAGTTACAAGCAAGAATATTTTCTTTTGGTGGAATTTAACTTTCCTATGCTAAACTGATCAAGTCATATGTATAGTAAGTACTTTCCTTTCTGTTATGCAATGTTATACAATCTGAATTGAACTTTTTTTTTTTTTTTGGCTGTGTTGGGTCTTCGTTGCTGCGCATGGGCTTTCTCTACTTGCGGTGAGCAGGAGCTACTCTTCATTGCGGTGCACGGGCTTCTCACTGCGGTGGCTTCTCTTACTGTGGAAAATGGGCTCTAGGCACGCGGGCTTCAGTAGTTGTGGCATGTGGGCTCAGTAGCTGTGGCTCTCAGGCTCTAGAGCGCAGGCTCAGTAGTTGTGGCACACAGGCTTAGATGCTCTGCAGCATGTGGGATACTCCTGGACCAGGGCTCGAACCTGTGTCCCCTGCATTGGCAGGTGGATTCTTAACCACTGTGCCATCAGGGAAGTCCTTTTATTAAAAATTATTTATTTATTTATTTTTGGCTGCGTTGGGTCTTCATTGCTGCGCATAGGCTTTCTACAGTTGTGGCAAGTGAGGGCTACTCTTCGTTGCGGTGCACAGGCTTCTCGCTGCGGGTGGCTTCTCTTGTTGTGGAGCACAGGCTCTAGGTGCACGGGCTTCAACAGTTGTGGCACACAGGCTCAGTAGTTGTGACTCGCGGGCTCTAGAGCGCAGGCTCAGTAGATGTGGTGCATGGGCTTAGCTGCTCCACGGCATGTAGGATCTTCCTGGACCAAGGCTCAAACCTGTGCCCCCTGCATTGGCAGGCGGATTCTTAACCGCTTCGCCACCCCGGAAGCCCCTGAACTTCTTTCAAAAATCAAAAGAAACTTATGAAAAATGGAGAAGGAAGTGGCCTTTTCTATCGTATAAGGAAACATACCTTGATAACTTTGGACCAGATTAAATATATTCATTCTTTTGGAGGGGTGGCTGGTTTTGTTTAAAGATTTAGCCTTCTTCTATAATCAAACTTTTATATTATTCATTCATTCATTTATTTATAAAATACATAATCAAACTTTTAATCAGGAAGTTTGCACAAGGCCCTCTTAAGAAGGGAAGATGAAGATATTAGGAAAAACAATACAGAAAGCTCATTTTATCTAAAAGGGTATCTCTTCATTTTTCTATTTCTCATGTGGTTTGTGAAAATACACAGAGAATTGATTATTTCATTTTTATATGTCCCTTCAATCAAAAGGTTTATCAAACACCTAAGATTGAGAGGGATGGTGAGCCAAGGCTAATGAGATAAAAAGATAAGTGAGCTAAGCTAAATTGCAAATCTACAAAAACCTTTATCTTTCTTGGGGTAAAGGAGACATTTAAAAGGGATTTAAAAATTATACAACAGCCAAAAATAAATAAATAAAATAAATAAATTTATTTTAGCCCCCGCTCGCCACAACTAGAGAAAGCTGCACGCAGCAACGAAGACCCAATGCAGCCAAAAATAAATAAATAAAATAAAAATTATACAAGATTTACAGAGTAAGCTTTAAAGGGTAAAAACAGGGAATTCCCTGGGCCCAGTGGTCGGGGCTCCGTGCTCTCACTGCCAAGGGCCTGGGTTTGACCCCTGGTTGGGGAACTAAGATCCCACAAGCCTTGCAGCGCAGCCAAAAAATAAATAAATAAAGGGTAAAAACAGTCCAAGTACTGGGGGAGAGGGGAATTAATATATGATATGCAGGCTGCCATGTCTCCAGGACTATATTATTTAAAACGTAATATTAGAGATCCACACATTTATCTTACACACAAAATACTACCCTCACTGATCAAACACTATGTACAAAATGTAAAGTATCATCGCTATGGCAAGCTTTTTAGATACTATGCATCTGTAACTGCTGAATAAATTATTCAAGTTTGTTTTATTTTATAATATGTAAACTACAACCAATATGTCTATATTAAAAGTTTAAAAATGATAGCTGTTCTATTCACCTAGCAATTCCACTGCTATGAATTTATCCAGCAGATTTTCTAGAGACACCAAAATACATACATACAAGGCTATCAATTACAGTACTGTTCAAAATAGCTTTAAGAAAAAAGAAGTTAAAAAATGAGAAACAATATAAATGTCAATCAATACAGGACAATTTAAATAATTTCTGAACTTTCAATATAATGGAATTCTCTATATCCTTTAAACAGATGGACCTCTGAGTGCCAATAAATATCTAAGATGTCAAACCACTGTATATTTTCCTTTTTCTAAATAACAAAAAAAGAAATACATGTACATATACACGTGTGCTATATATGTATAGAAACTTATCAGCATTCATAAAAAACTACCAATAGTAGTATTATATCTAGGGCATGGTTCTGGGGATATGAGTGAAGGAGAACTTTTACTTAGCACTCAAGACCTCCTGTAGGGTTTTAATTTTTCAAAAGCACATCCTACTTTCATACCAAAATTACCAAGAAAAAAAAATTAACGACACTGTTTTGCCTAAGATGAAGAGTGGAACAGGATCCAGAATAATATTGGAAGCTCTGGTTCATACTTTTCAATCTTCGCCAATACATTAAAACCAAAAGTCAAGTAAACTTTCCCGTGATGCAGCAGATTTATACTTACTCTCTGGTCTCTACCACATTAAGGGTGCTGAGTCCAGGACATAAATAACACAGAATTAGTCCCCCACTCTAACCTCATTCTGGTCTGTCTCCTCCTCCCCATTCTGGTCTATCTGCTTCAGGCATATTGGCCCCTAAAGTATTCCTCAAAGGGACTTCCCTGGAGGTCCAGTGGTTAAGACTCTGTGCTCCCAGTGCAGAGGGCACGGGTTGATCCCTAGTCAGGGAACTAAGACCCTGCATGCTGCACGGCGCAGCACCCCCAACCCTCCCAAAAAAATACTCCTCAAAGTGGTTAAGCATTCTCCTGCCCCAGACCCTGTGCACTTGCTGTTCCCTCTACCATAATGCTTATCCCCCAGATACTCAAATGGTTCACTCTCTCACTTATCTCAGGTTTCTGCTCAAATATCAGCATATCAGAGTGGCTTTCCCAACTCACACACGCTTGTATGTGCAGTATCCTACTCTTCAAAGCATACATCTCCAGTTGATGTATTACACATCTGTTTTGCCTTCCCCAGTTAGACTATAAGCTACATGAGGGTAGGGAATTTGACATGTTCACAACTCCACCCCCAGAATTTAAAAGTCAATAAGTATTGAATGACTGATTACACATAGTACATAAAATAAAAGTAACAATCTAAGGATGCGTGGATACCAACAAGCAGAGCTGAGGAAAATTCCTTCTCCTGCTGTGTGGCAATGAGATCCTCTTACTGTCTGAAAGCATATTAGCTATCTCTTGTACTAGTGTTTATATACTGTCTATTCTTAGTTTTTCATTATTTATCTCAAGGAAATTGATTTAGGCCTGAAACAACTACCTTGAGTAACAACTGGTGTAGTGTTCAGGGGAACTTTTGCTTTACTTATGCATTTTGATGGCCTGAAATTACCTAAGAAACTGCTGCTAAGACCAGGAAAGGATCCAAATAAATAAAATACTAGGGAAAATGTACTGGTGGTCTGCAAAGCAGCAACTTACTCTGTTCTACTTTTTTTCTGAACCTGGTGGCCACATTCAATGGCTAAATTTTATTTATTTATTTATTTTTGGCTGTGTTGGGTCTTTGTTGTGGTGTGTGTGCTTCTCATTGCGGCAGCTTCTCTTGCTGTGGAGCACGGGCTGTAGGCATGCGAGCTTCAGTAGCTGTGGCACATGGGCTCTGCAGTTGTGGCTCGCAGGCTCTAGAGTGCAGGCTCAGTAGCTGTGGAGCACAGGCTTAGGTGCCCTGTGGCATGTAGGATCTTCCCAAACCAGGGCTCAAACCCGTGTCCCCTGAATTGGCAGGCGGATTCTTAACCACTGCGCCACCAGGGAAGTCCCCAAAGGCTAAATTTGTAGATAGAAAGAGAGGCCCCTTATCTTCCAATCAGCACCTTTCAACTCTAGACAAAAGCTTAGCCCAACATTTGCACCTAATCTCAGTTAAGGAGCACAAATAAGGTTTTTAAACCATTACTAGAATCCCTCAGTAAGGGGGAAAAATAAGTCATAAGAAAATAATGAAATATTCATCTATCTGTGAAGAAATGCTTATCTAGTTTATACTTACTAAAGCACACAAAGCCACAAGACCTAAAATTACAGAAGTCACAAAAGGCCAGGGTCTCATCTGTACTCCTTACCTTCAGAACCTCTTGACCAAAAAAATCTGTTTTTCTCATTTCCTTAATAGCTATGGCCATACAACCATTATTCATCACTAACTTACAGTCTATTAGTCCTCAGTAAGCTTGAACGAAGCACCGCACAATGAGATATTTAGAGATAACTGGTTTTCTGTTTTGTTTTTGCTGGAAAAATGAGAGAATTTTTCACTGGGAAAAGCTCTCAATAAACTGAATGGCCCATTACAGTTAATTTCCTTGTAACCAAATCTGTTACTATGGATAAGAGGCCAAGAAGCAGAGATGCTTTTTTTTTTGGCTGCGTTGGGTCTTCATTGCTTCTCGCGGGCTTTCTCTAGATGCAGAGAGCAGGGGCTACTCTTCCTTGTGGTGTGTGGGCTTCTCATTGCGATGGCTTGTCTTGTTGCAGAGCATGGGCTCTATGCATGCAGGCTTTGGCAGTTGCGGCTTGCGGGCTCTAGAGTGTAGGCTCAGTAGTTGTGGCGCACGGGCTTAGGTGCTCCGTGGCACGTGGGATCTTACCGGACCAGGGCTGCAACCCATGTCCCCTGCAATGGCGGGAGGATTCTTAACCACTGCGCCACCAGGGAAGTCCCAAAGATGCTTTTATTCAAGCGGGCAATTCAGAGTTATTCTGAGGAGTGATCACTGAAGAGCCTAAGAAGCTAAGTCGCAATGGAACACTGAACATTTCTGGGTGATCCTAATTCCAGAGGGAGAGAGAACCACATATCACAGGGTGTCATGAGGCTTGGGCACACTTACCTAGGGAGTTACAGCCTGGTGTAGGACACTTCATATTGAAATTGTAGCTTTCATGGAAGCGGCGGCGCTTGGGGCGATGAGAGAGATCACTGCCTGAGTCCTTCAAGGACATGTCCTTGGCAATGCTCTCATCGTGAGAAACGTTGGGGCTGGAGATGTCTATATCAGACTCGGAAGAAGGGGCATTTCCAGTTGGCGTTCGAGGTGGAGACTCATCGTGATCAGCGGTATTTTTAGTTTCTAAAGTAAAAGCAATTGGTAGAACTCATGAATGGGGTTTATTTTATTTAGAGGGTTATTATATTCAGAAGAGCTTATGGGCTTTCCAAGACCCTCTTTCTACGATTTAACCAGTAACTTTTAGCCACTTATCTGCCATAAAACTAAATAGAAAATGAAGAGAAACTAATAACATCATTCCTCTTTTGCAACTTTAAATCCTGACTAAAATTCCATTTGGAGTTTACCTAATGCATTTTACTTATCTGTGTTTCTCCCAAGCCCCAAATCATGGGTAATCAAAACTGGATGGGAATAAATCTTTAAAAAACATTACCACCCCACTCTCCTTCCAGGAGATACACAGGATGGAAGATAAACGAAAATGGTTCTTTCTGGATGACACTGAACAGACTTGGTGTGAGACTGTGAATGGACCTGACTAACTCTAAATTAGGGGTTGCAAACCAAATGCCTACCGGGGCTGAGCAAGGCCAAATCAAGAGCTGACTGTCCCTCTCAAGGGGACAACTACTACTCAGTTCCAGCCAATTATTACTGTGGTGAATGGCCACCTAATGTTCCCAGAGCTTTCCATTTTTTAAAAGAAACTAGTAACTCAGGTTTTTACATGAAATCTTTGTTTTTTCAAATACTGGCAACAAAACTTTTTTTAAAAAGTAAATACGGTTCCATCAAACCAGCTGACCAGACTTCCCTGGTGGTCTAGTGGTTAAGACTCTGAGCTTCCACTGCAGGGGCCGCCGGTTCCATCCCTGGTTGGGGAAGTTACACATGCCGTGGGGTGTTGGCAGGCTAAAAGCCTAAAGCCTTTCATCTAAGGCCTCTGATTTGGGCTGCTGAATCACAACCTCAATACCTTACCATTCCCCATTACTGATGGGTCACTCCTCTTCAGAAATTCAGAGATAAATGGACTGACAAGCAGGCTGTAAGAAAATGTGCTTTAAGCCTTCTTCATCTGTGGGTAAGAGGTACCCAGTCCCTTTTGCCTACTGCAGGTCCAATCAAATATATTCCAGCTACTCTGGACCTCAAGAGTACTAGAGTACCAAACTTGACCTCAGCAAGACACAAAAAAGGAATCAGACACACCAGCATTCACCTAGCTGAATTTTGTATTGGGCATCTATCTATCTGCAGTGGCTCCAAGCCTCCCTTAAGAGGAAACTGACTAGACCCTCTCTGTAATGAGTCCAAATCATACCACACCCACTCACCTCTATCTGAAAAGTCAACCACTTGCTCAGTTTCTGAGCCAGATGAACGAGTCTGCCGAAGAGGGTATTTTTTCGGAGTCACTGGGGTAGGCTGCTGCTGACTACGGGTCACTCTCCTGGTAGAATAAGCAGGCTCCTCAGTGCCAAAAGACTGCAAATTTCGAACAGGACTGGAATCTGATCCCGATTTTTAAAAACAATAAAACAATTAAAGAAAAAAGAAGGAAATCTGTTTTATTTCCCAGTGGTATGACTTATTAGCACATAGGCCCTCCTCTTCATATTTCACAAAATCCAACAAATCCTCAAAATACCCATTTTATTGAACTAAATATAAGCAAAATAGATCAGGTATAGAGATGCAATACAGCAAGGAATTAATAGTTTAGGCTCTGGAATCAAGACTGAACGTGATTCAATTCCACTTCATCATACTAACTAGCTGTGGCATCTTGGGCAAGTTAATCTCTCCAAGCCTGTTTCCTGATCTATAAAAAATGGGGCAAAACTAGTAGCATATTCCTCATACATTTTGTGTGAGAATACGTGGAATAATTCATGTAAGGCACCTAACATGATCCCTAGGTAGCTAAATCTAGTGCTTTATAAATATTAGCTACGTCCTCTCTTTCTTCCTTTATCTAACCCACCAGAAAACAGATGCTCTACTACTAAAGGTATATCAATATACGAATATTTCCTTTCCTTAAGGATCTCTTTTTTTTCTTCCTGATTACCCTATCTGATACCCTAAAGCAAAATAGTATTAGATTCGTAAAGGGCAAGGCAAGACTACAACTTTTAAAATTCTTTTGGATAGAGAAGTCTATTCTGAAGCACCCAGTAGCCTTTTCTCATCTCTACTCTGATGACACTCAAAAAAGGAATAAAAGAAATTCAGAGCTAAAATTAAAGCATATTTTAATCAACAAAAAATCCTAACATGTATATATTATAGATTCTGCAAAGAAGAAAACTGAAATTCTCCAACTCTTGTGTAAAAGTTAGCACACAGCTAGGTTTTCAGTTTGCATACCTCCAGGGGGCTCCATTCACAATGTACTGATAGTCTACATTTGCTTTACAGAGGGTCATCTTACATGGACCACACTGTGAACGGTGCCCCATGGAGTTGTGTGACTCAGTGGTCATAAAGTATAACTAGAAAGAGACCCGGAGCTCGTGTAATTCCTAGCTATTTTGAATATTTACAACTTTCAGGTGTCCAGGGCATGATCAATTATACTTTCTAAGAACACTTATGCCCATTCCTTTGCATATACTGTACTCTCTACCTATAATAACACTTTCCCATCTTTCAACTTGTAAATTCCTACTAGATCCCGTAAGATTTCCATATCTGGGCTTCCACGGTACTCTATGCAAACCTCTCTCAGAGCCAGTTCCACAATGCATTACCATACCAGTTTACATCCCGAACTAAACTGTGAGCTCCTTGAGGGCAGGAAGTATGATTTTTCTACCATGGTATTCCAGTACATAGCATAGTACCTGAATTATAGTAGCCATTTATCAATATTCCCATTATGCCAAAAGATAAAACTTAAAAGTTGAGAAATCAAGAGACAACATCTATACTTCAGCTCAAATATTAGATTCAAAAATAAAGTAAGGAACAGTTGCTGAGAATGTTCCCACTTTCTTGCTTGAAAGAAGAGATGTTCTTCTCTCATTTTGCAACATGCTTATACAAAGCACTAACCAAATCAACACTGTTTAAGCACTCTAAGTATATTATATTTTCCCTCTTAACTTATTATCGCCTGTTGATCATCAGCTTTTTGTATTCATTATAACTTTCTTTCTTCCCCAGGGAATCCCAGAGCAGAGCCAAGAGGGTTTAGGGGTACCCTCCAAATCTAAGCCCAGATAGCTAATTGCACTAGAGAACCTTCTGACACCAAGATTCTCTGTTCTTTAGTACCAAAGCAAAATTCTGGGTATTTACAATTGATAGTTAGGTCAACTATTTATATTTATTACCTGTACCTGACTATATTACAGAATTAAACGTGGCTTTAAAAGTATTGGGCCTCCTATAATAACAAGTTCAAGAGACTATTTTAAGTCCCTAGGCCTAAACCATTCTAACGAAAGTGAAAAGATAGCATTCTCATTTTACTGATAGGGAAACAGTAATCTATAAAAAATTAAATGACTCAGGACATACATGTGTCACACACCTATTAAACCAGACATAGTTCCTTTGGGTCTACAAATTGGACAGTACCCCCAACAGAACCATTTTTAAAAACCTGATACTTCGCAGTCATCTACTCTGCATTTTACCAGATTCTGTCATCAACTTCAAGACATGGGACCAGTTTCCACAGTAACTAGCACCATAATGTGATGTCCAGTCAGCTGTGAGGTGTGGTCAGGAAGAAGGAAGCCGCCTTTTACCTTGGGAACTCTGGCTTAGTCGGGCTGAGGAGCGGGTGACGCGGGCAGATCGCCGGGATGTGCCGTCACTCTCTGAACTGTCTGTGTGCTCGAGATCTGTAGAAAAATCGGAATCTTCGGTTCCATCTGAACTACTGCCTGCATTCCTCTGTAACACCATAGATCCAAACATTAGCACAGAAACATTTACTCTGTGGGTCTGAATTAACACTGGGAAAAAAACGAACTGTGATACTGAAAACACCAAGTTCAAACCTAAGAAAGGATTCCACAGACAACTTTCCTTTATTTAGAGCATTTAAATGAAACAACCTACAAATAATGCACCCTTATTAAATAAACACAGAAAGAGAATTCTTACTGTATTATCGTTAATTCTGAAACAAGTCCATCTGGAGGTCAGTACCACAAACTGGAAAGTATTCTACTCAAAACAGATCGGTTGACATAACCATGTACTTACAGAAAGTCCAGAGTAATGAGAAAAATGTTAGTACTAGACCCCATTGAAATTCAGAGTAGCTTTTGTACAAAGTCTCCATCAACAGCTATTACATTTTTAAAAACTACACACTAATTCAAAATGTCATGGTCCACAACTCTGATCCCAAAAGAACTTAAGGAGAAAAAGAGTAACATTCTTCTTTCTTATCTACTTTTGAAGTTTCTCCACGTGAATGGCAGAAGTGCTTTAAGAAAGCGGGGAAGGGAGTGGCTTGCACATGAAGACTCATAGGTATGCAAAAACAAAAGGTTTTTAAAAATCATCTTTTAGGGCTTCCCTGGTGGCGCAGTGGTTGAGAGTCTGCCTGCCGATGCAAGGGACACAGGTTCGTGCCCCGGTCCGGGAAGATCCCACATGCCGCGAAGCGGCTGGGCCCGTGAGCCATGGCCGCTGAGGCTGCGCGTCTGGAGCCTGTGCTCCGCAACGGGAGAGGCCACAACAGTGAGAGGCCCGCGCACCGCAAAAAAAAAAAAAAAAAAAAAAAAAAAAAAAAATCATCTTTTAAATAATTATTTGTCAATTGTTAGCCTCCTGAGGCATGATTAACCATAAAGATAACTTTTATCAACTGAGCATTAACACTATACCTTTTACTAAACCAGAAAGAGAAATGTATTTGCTAAAAGAATAAAAAACAAAAAAACACCAAAGTTTCAAATTACAAGTCCCCAATTCTTTATTCAAAACCCTCAGGACCAGCTGTATTTAGAATTCATAACTTTTTAGAATTTTGGAAAGGGAATAATTTGCATATATGCTGCAAATAACACCATTTCTGCAGCAAAATATGTAAACAATCACACTAAATGAGACACACGAAAACTCAGGACAGTTTAGGACAGGTTTTGTCACCAAATAAGTTACTAGAAAATCTACATTTTCAAGAGCTCTTTGTATATGGGAATTGAAGAAAGGGGACTGTGGGCCTATTCCAAGGCACCAGTACTATTCCTGCATTTGGTAAGCCTTAACATAAATACCACCTGTCAATGTACGTCATTTTAGGAGACATTAAAAAGTGTAAATATTTGAAAGCCTCTGTGAAGAGAAACATTTCTTCAGAAGTGAACAATACCACCCAATTTTCCAAATATTTCAAGTCTAATCTGCCCAGATAATGAGTGGAGGCCCCAGAGAGGGTCACAGAAAATTGACAGGATAAAAGGGGGAATCTTAAAGGTCATCTAGTCCAATTACCCAGATATTTGAATCCCTGATCATCTCTGACCATCCCTTCCTGGCTTGACTGTAGAACTCAGTTCTTCTCTCTGGCTTTCACCAATCTACTTCTCATCTTATTCCAGAACAGACTTAATTGCTCTCCCACTTCTCTGACATTAAGCTTTGTACATTACTGCCAAGTAGAGAATTTACTAGATCCTTCTACAGTTATTTATATGTCTGTTTTCCCCATCAGACTCTGATTTCCTTAAGCCAGGGTTCACGTCTAATTAATTTCTGAATCCCCAGCAACCAGCACGTAGCAAGTAGTCAATAAGCATTTGTTGAACTGAATTAGATTTGTTCTGTAGTCCTGGCTCTGCCATTGCCTAATTGAGTAGCTTGGGGCACTCCAATAAGCCTCTGTTTAGCTGAGAAAAGAAGGGATGGGAGTGTCCTTAGGTGATTTCATAAGTCCCATCTAATTCTACAAAGTTTCTGATTTTACGAACTGCATTTTCTAGGCGCTGTCCAACTAAGGAAACAATAATAATTACAGCGTAGGAGCAACAGGCCAGAGTGAGATCCCTTGGGAGTGGGCGCTGGTTCTCCACCACCCAGTCCTCTGCTTTGTTGTGTCCCCCGCGGGGAAAGGAAGGATGCTCCAAAACCCCGCCTCTCCTCCTATGAGCATCTCCAGACGGAAGAGAGGGGGATTCGTGCCACCCAATCGCGGCCCCGCTAAACCGCGCCCCCACAGGACAGACTGCCAAGCCCAGCCAATCAAGAGAAAAGGGATAGTTCTCTACCGCCAGTAGGAGAGCGGTGGGGCCGGGCCCAGACACCGCCCCCACACGCGGGGAGGTGACCGTTGAGCCCAAATGGGCGGTGTCACCAGCCAATCAATATGCTTCTAGACGTTTCAGCGACCAGTTAACGAGAAGAACGCCTCCGAGCCAGGCAAGCAGAGGGCGGGAATAGTTGCAAGCATAGGCCGAGGCCAGGGTCGGGCCCACATTTTTCTGTTGGGTATGGACAGAAGAGAGGGTTGCTGAGCTAGGTTCGGGGGAGCGGGAAGTTGGAATCCAACCACTGTGAGGCGTGGCCAACTGCGTCACGTTGCTCAAAAGACTGTCCTTAGAAACCCGCCATCCCTCCTGTCCCGTTCCTCTCACCTTCCTTCGCGGCATTGCCGGCGGCTGCGGCCCGACGGTTCCGATTCGGGCAGCGGCGGCAGCAGCAGTAGGAACGGTGGCTCCGGCGGGCTCCGTGGCGGCCTCTGTAGCAGTCCCAATCCTGCGTACGATCCCAAGTGCCTCCTGCTTCACAGCGTCTACAGCCTTCTGCGCAGGCGCCGCGGGCTGAGGCGCTTTTTCCTCTACTTCCGGCTGGGGTTCGCGTCACCTGACGTTGCGGGTCAGAGAGGATGCTGGGAGGTTCGCTCCTCCGGTGAGGCTACTGAGCGCCATTTTGGACTTGGTCAGGAAGTGACACCGATGGTGGAAACCGGGGTGAGCCGTGTTTAGTTAGGGGAATGGCACCCTTTGTAGGCGTGGGTAGCCATTCCTGTTTGGGGCAGAAGCCCGACAGTTGAAGTTAACGGTTCTCATCTTTACCTTGGGCAACATTTCCCTTCCCGGTCGTTTTAATTTCCGAAGTCGGAGAAGGAAAGCCCCAGAATCCATCAGGTTGCTGAGGTTTAACCCCTTCGTCGCCGAATTGGCTAAAGGACGTTTCCGTTTATGACATAAACTCAAAGTTGGGAAGGGATATTTTGCAGAAGAAACTATATTTTAACAGCCATCCTGTGTCTCAAAGTGGTGAGAATGGGGGCTTGTGAAAGGAACGAAAGGGTAGCGTCTGTCATCGGGAAGTTTCTTGTCTGGTAGAGGAGACATTGTCCTTGCCCTTAGCGAACAGCAAGTAAGTTAATCCGTTCACTCGCGAAAGGAGACAGAACCATTCTCCACAAGCTGTAGCTCCAAAGAATTACCAATTTAGTTCTGTGGTGAGCACATTCTGTATGGGTTTGAGAGCCTTGGGTGGCCCACAGGGTGAGAGTGTGCGCCATAGCAGAGCCGGAGAAGCATTGAACCCGTTAGCCCAAGTGACCTCTCGAATGCAGATGCTGGAGCCAGGAGTTGGGGGAAGGGGGAAGAGGAAGGAATATTTTTAGTAAAGCTGGAGCTCAGAAAGGCGTTGATTTTTAAATAATCGTGAGAGCGCCTTGAAAGGAGAAGTTTTGGAAGATGTAAGGCTAGAAGAGTCGTAAGAAAGGGCTGGGAAGTGGACAGCAGGCATTGAGGATTTAGCCTCGCTGGAAGAAAAGCCTTGAGAAGACCAAGGCTTGGCCCAGAGCTCATGGGTGGAATCCAGCCCAGCTCAGTCATTAAGTTAGGATCCTGGACCCCAGTTTCACCTGAGGCTAGCTAAGATGGAGATTTCCCCCTGGAGCTGAGCTAAGGAACAAAGCCGCAGAAGGTAAACAACTGATTAATGTGCTGAACAGAGGATTCTGAAGAATTGAAGTTCCAGACCCTTGGTTAGTACTCTCCTTGGAGATATCCTGGGCAGGTGTTAACACAGGAAGCTTTTAGTATTTAGTGTTTAGCTTTTAGTGTTTACTATAAATACCTTTGAATAATTTACTTAGGTTGAATCGTACATAAGAGCTTGTTTGGAAAGGGCTCATGTTTCTTCTTTTGTATCCCCTCAGGACTTAAGCATTTAATTTCACACTATTACTGTTATTTTGCACTTACTGGAGTGTTCCTGAGGTTACTGTTGGATGTTGTGGCTCCCCGACTATTGGTAAGGAGCTCTAATGTTAAGAGCTTATCTCATTTTTTTTATACCATCCTTAATATTACCCAGAGCTGGGCTTCCCTGGTGGCACAGTGGTTAAGAATCCACCTGCCAATTCAGGGGACACAGGTTCAGGCCCTGTTCTGGGAAGATCCCACATGCCGCTGAGCAACTAAGCCCATGTGCCACAACTACTGAGCCTGTGCTCTAGAGCCCGCAAACCACAAGTACTGAGCCCACACGCCATAACTACTGAAACCCGTGCGTCTAGAGCCTGTGCTCCACAGCAAGGGAAGACACCGCAGTGAGAAGCCTGCACACCGCAGCGAAGAGTAGCCGCGGCTTCCTGCAACTAGAGAAAAGCCTGCGCGCAGCAACGAAGACCCAACGCATCCAAAAATAATAAATAAGTAAATAGTACCCAGACCACGCTCTATGTACAGTAAATTCTTGCTAGTCAATCAGAATATGTTTACTGTTTCACAGTCTCTGAATGTATAGCATTCAAAGATGGTGAAGTATCCCTCCCTAGAAATTAGTGTTTTAGAATAAAATCCTGACTTAGCCATTCAAAATACAAACACCAGCATTACAGATGTTCAACATTAGTTAATCCCTTACACCGAATTTTCAAACACTGCAGGTAGCATTAAAAGAGTTTACAGTTTCCTTTAGACATGGTTCTTGTCCTGGGAAGGTGTACCCTCTGGCAGAAAGATGAAAAAACTAACACCAAGAAGGTAGAAATGTGATCGTAAGGTGTATACTAAAGATGAAAGTCAAACAGCTAGGTGTGTGTGTGTATATATATATATACATGTATATATATATATATATTTTTTTTTTGGCTGCATTGGGTCTTCGTTGCGGTGTGTGGGCTTCTCATTGCGGTGGCTTCTCGTTGCAGAGCACAGCCTCTAGGTGCATGGGCTTCAGTAGTTGCAGCACGTGGGCTCAGTAGTTCAGTAGTTGTGGCGCACGGGCTCAATTGCTCCC
The DNA here is from genome assembly GCF_949774975.1 of Lagenorhynchus albirostris. Classification (NCBI taxonomy): domain Eukaryota; kingdom Metazoa; phylum Chordata; class Mammalia; order Artiodactyla; family Delphinidae; genus Lagenorhynchus; species Lagenorhynchus albirostris. The sequence continues at coordinate 36,302,404 of NC_083114.1, forward strand.
TGGCATGTGGGATCTTCCTGGACCAGGGATCAAACCTGTGTCCCCTGCATTGGCAGGCGGATTCTTAACCACTGCGCCACCAGGGAAGTCCCTTTTTTTTTTAGCTAGGTATATTTAGAATGGGGAAGGGGAAATCCTAAAAGCTTTTTGCTCTCTTCCTTTCTTTTTTTGAACCAAACATAATCTTTACTTTGAGTTTTATTTTCATCATGATACAGTTATTGCTCAAAGCAGGAACTGATGTTCGTTTCAAAGCCTTTTACCAGTTGCCCCCTGCCCATACTCGTACGCCAGACTTCACATGGGTAGCTCCACTGCTCTTCCTGCTTTTATGCTTTCACACAGGCTTTTCTTCCTGCCTTGATGCATCTCGCAACCTTCTTTAATATTTACTTTCTTCAGAAGGTCTTTCCTGATTTATTCTTCCTAAGGTATTAGGGCATAGTGATTTATGTTATTTTGCACTTACTGCTTTATGTGTACTTTTCCTTATACAGTTTGGTAGATGTTCTGTTTCCCTCTCTCCTTCCCTAAAAAGTAAGAGGAACATAACTCCTCTTTGTTTTACTCATCAGGTCTTCTAGCGTCCAGTACAGGGTTTGATGTCAGATCTGGATTTGAATTTTAGCTCTGTCGCTTTCTGTCTGCATTGCTCTTGGACAAGTTATAAAATTTACCTGTGCCTGAGTTTTCTCATCTGTGAAGTGGAGATGCGAATAGCCACTTCACAGGGTTGTTATAAGGATTAAAGGAAATGATTGTTATAGAGAGCTTAGCACAGTTCCTGACAGAGTAAGTGCTCTTACTCTGGCAATAAATGGCTGTTGTTACTGATATTTATTATTCCAGTTACCCTAGTTATGACAGTAACATCTTAATGTTTGTGAATATAGCTTTATATGGTCTCGATGTTTGATTACCCAGGCATTATATGTCAGGCATTGAGTCAAAGCAAGATGGATAAAACATCGTGTTTCCCCAGGCCAGTAAGCTTGTTGTTCCAAAACACTATAAGGGTATTAATGGAAAAATAGAAAGATGAGCAAGGTTCAAAAGTGCTACAGAGGAGGAAGTGGACGGTTTTATCAGGAGAGTTTAGGAAAGGATGCATAGAGGAGGTGAAACGAGTAAAACTTCATAGGACCAATAAGTTTGCCAGCGGACAAGGAGAGTAAGGGCTTCCTATGCAGAGGGAACAGCATGTGCAAAAAGCACAGAGGTGTGGAGCAGTACGGTGTGTGTGTGACTAAGGGCATGACTGGATTTGGAGTGGTTGACATAAGAAGAGGCATGAATGGTTTTGGGAACCAGTTCATGCAGAGCCTTGAATGCCCTGCTGAGGAGCCTGGGCTGGAGGTGAGGGGGAATCTCTGAAGGACTTTAATCAGAGGAGTCCCACGATTAGACTTGAACTTCAGAGATCTTTTTCTGAAAGCTGTGAGGGGGACTGATCAGAGTGGCAGGGAGACCAGTCAGAATGCTTCCATAATAATACCCTTACCCAGAGCTGAGGAGGAACCAAACAGGGCAGGGGTAGCGGGGGTAATCTTTTGTGTATGTTCTTATGAAGTTTCTTTCTCATACCTGTATCTTGTCTCCTCAGTTACATTTGAAGCTCCCTAAAAGATCCTTCAATTTCCTTTCAAATGCTCCCCTTGCCAGTAAAATGGTGGGTACCATATTTCAAATACAAAGTGTAGTTGTCCATTGTTTGCTTCAAAGGCCTGGGAGTTCCTGGAGGTTGGGAGCCTTGCCTGGCTGGCCACATCGTCTCCAGCTTCTCCCTTGCTGGCATCTAAAAGGGCTCGGTAAATGGTGTGGCCTCTGCCAGGTGTTGGCTCAGTTAGGAAAGACTTGCACAGAACCAGCCACCCTCTCACCTCTAAGCCTCTTTTTGACCAGGAGGGGTTAGGGATAGCAGTTTCCTCTGTGTGCAGATAACTGTCCTGTAAGGTGGGAGAGCATGCCTTGACCTTTTAAAGACAATGCTAGTGTAGCCAGGCCAATCTCGCAACTTCTGAGTAAAAGTATTGGCCTAGTCTCTGTCCCTCTGCAAGAATCTCAGAATTTGCTGATGTGACCATAACTCATATTAAAATCTTTTCACTCACAGCTGCCTTAAAAATAGAGTCAGCAGAAATAAATAAACAAATAAGTAAATACTTTTTTTTAATTGAAAAAAATAGAATCAGTGAGGTCATTAGTGGTCCCTCCTTTCTTACTCTTGCTGGAGATGGCCTGAAACTTCTCTTACCTTCTTGGTCACTTGTTAATTTGGTTCTTGGATCACCTTATCCACCACCCTCCCCAGCCCCGCCCTGGGGGAAGGTATTAGACAGATCCCAGCAGGCTCAGTCACTGTTGCCCACCTCTGTAGCTGGGGTTATAAACAACGGCCAAAACTAAATAGTCAAATAACTGCATTTTGAAAATTGCTAAAAGTAAAAAAAAAAAATCACTCTGATCCTGATTCAGTAGCAGTTCTTCTCCCACTCCTGCCCTTCATCTCCCCCTTTCTTCCACTTATCTACCTCCCTTTCCCCATCCAAGCTCCCTAGGGAAGCCAATCTGAGCACAAAGCCCTCATACAATGAAGACATCCTTTTCCTTATTTGACAGGGCCAGAGCCTCCAGGGCTGTAGTTATAGTTACGCAATGTTGTTATGGCAGCAGAGGCCTCAGGGCAACATATGTTCCTGGGTGGTAATTGGGTTTGCTTTAACAGACTGTCTCTCCCTGGGTTCTCCATGCCCAAATTCACTTATCAAGAAAACCAGGGAATTGCTGTTATGGACGGGCCTTCTTTTTTTATTTTTAATTCTAGCAAAACCAAATTCTTTATTCCCCAGGATAGAATGTACTCAGTGATCATGGGTTGAGACTTTTTAGACTGCAGACATTTTCATTTATTCATTCAACTTATTGAACATCTGATAAGTGCTAGGCATTGGGTAGGAGCTGAGTGCACACTGTGAATAAACACACATGGTCTTTTCCTCCTCCAGCTGACGATTTAGGACAAGTGTGTATAGGAGGGGGCTGGGGGAGTATGATGTTCACCGGCACCAACCCCCTCCACCTTTTCAAAAGTTACTAACACAGTATAATAACACTAAATAAATGTCTGAAAAAATAAAAGACATCCTTAATCTCACTGGTGCCATAGAGCTATTTTTATTTTTTGCATATTGCCTTCCAATTTTTCTCCACATGTGTACATTTTATTACATGTACACGTTTTGTATAAATGCACTCATTGTTTACATGAAATTTCATATTTTTTACACATTCTCAATATTTCCCGTGTTTCTCTGTAGTCCTCATAATTGTAATTGTAATTGCCGTGTGCCATTGCAGTGTGGCTCTGTGACATAATGTGCCCTCACTCCCCTATTTGGGATTATTGAGCGTCTTTTAAGTCAAATAATGCTGCAGTGAGAGTCTGCATGCATCTGTAGCTCTCCTGTTTTTATTTCTGCCTCTTATACGTTGCTTTATTTCTTTCCCCAAAGACTTGCCCAAATTTAAAGTGTCACCATCATTGTGGGAGGATACCAATTTTAAGATGTTCCCAGAACTGAGTGTTACCACTTAATAAAATCTTGCAAGTTTAGTAAAAAAATGAAAACTGCACCTCAAATGTGCTTTTCGTTTTATTTCTAGTTAGGATAGACTTCAGTCTTCCATGTGTTTCTTTACTAGTCCTGTTTCCTCTTCCATGAAATCCTATGTATTACTCATTTCTCTACTGAGGTCTTGATGATTTTCTTTTAAGTTTGTGTGAAAGATGCTTTGTCTGAGCCACATTCAGCTATGGAATCAGTGTTACTAAGAAAGCAGAAGATTTGCTTCATAATAATTTCTCTAGTTGTTTCTCCTCACTCTTTCTCTCTGGCTTCCCTATTACCTCTAGTGGTAAACTCTTTGTCAATTATGCATGCTATTAAGAAGGAGAATGATATTATGAACAGAATGTGTAGATGACATGGATGAAAGCAGTGGGGAGGCAGGTTATGTCTTACCTCAGCAAGAACTGAGGGGCCGCTTTAAAAGCTGTAGTCATGGGGCTTCCCTGGTGGCGCAGTGGTTGAGAGTCCGCCTGCCGATGCAGGGGACACGGGTTCGTGCCCCGGTCCGGGAGGATCCCACATGCCGCGGAGCGGCTGGGCCCGTGAGCCATGGCCGCTGAGCCTGCGCGTCCGGAGCCTGTGCTCCGTAACGGGAGAGGCCACGACGGTGAGAGACCCGCGTACCGCAAAAAAAAAAAAAAAAAGCTGTAGTCACTCTTGCCCACTGTAGAAACTTTGAAGATGGTCGTGTTGACACTATTTTCCTGATGACCTAGGAGAAACTGAGTACTAGGAAAAAAATTCGCAAACCAGTCAACTTCAGGAGGATGAAAAATGACCCTGCCTTCTGCCGTTTGTAAACTGAGGGTCATTTCATTTGTTGGGAGATGCTTTCCCAGGAACTGGGGCCAGGAATGGTTCTCTCTGAGTCACTTACACATGCTCAGTCAATCTCCCTTGTGACTAATTGTACCCAAATGTGAATCAACTGCCAGGGTGAGGGATGCAAGCTACAACTAGGAAAATAATTTCTCTATTTAAGGTAAATCAGCACATAACATGGTCCAAACTCACAACCCTGCTCTTCTTAGTCTTGCTGTAACCAACTGCGATTACTGACCCAACCCAATCTCAGAAGTTAAGGATGATTTTCTTACTAGTCTGGAAATTACTTGAGGATGAGTGGGCATCTGGTCATTTTTTTTACCTGCCTAACCTTGCCAGTAGATGTCACTACACCAGACCACATTCTCCAAAGATAGGCCCAGAAGGAAAGCGAGGGCTTCAGAAAGGCCAAGTCCAACCATCATGACCCTATTCTCCCATGGCTTCCATTAATAACTCCAAACTATCAGGAATATGTATATACATGGTTCCAGACAGTACTAAGGCCTGAACTCAGAAGGCCAGGACCTCAGATTCTGGGCAGAGTCAGAGTTCTTATCCAGAGGCCTTCCCCAGATTGGGTGGGGCGCACAGCTGCTGTAGGAAGGGTGGCAGGGTGAGAAGACCATTTAAATGGGGGGGGTACACATGATAGACTTATCAAGGAACAAGAGCCATAGGCTTGGGGCTGTTCCAAATGTCACTGTGGGGCTGATACCTCAGGCAAAGCACTCCACCCACCCTCCACCCCTGCCCCTCTGTCCATACTGACAGTGTCCATCCCTTGCCTGAGGGCTGCCAGGCTGGGGCCGGTTCATCAGCTTTGGGCCTCCCCAGGGCCAGCCAGACATAGCCACACCATGCCAGGAAACTGGGAAAGTTCCTAACAGTTCAGACTATCATTACTGTTCCCCTTCAAGACAAGTATAAGCAGCATTAATAATCTGGGGAAAAAAGCTCTTCTGTAAAGACTTTGGTTCCATGATCTTCTGTAGGATAAAGACTGAAATTCTTACCTGGCTGCAATGACCGCATGATCTGCCCTTTGGTTAATTCTCCAGCCCGTCCCACACAACCTCATTCTCTGGGCTTTAACCTCATTGGCCTTCCTGCAGTTCTCAGGAGTCCCCTGGTTCCTTCCACCTCAGGATCTTTGCACATACTCTTCACTCTGTCTGGAATGTTCTTTCCTCATTCTCTTCTTCACCTCTTTCCACTAATCCTTCAGCTCTAAGGTCAAATGTCATTTCCTCAGGAAACTATTTCCCGAAGCTTCCAGACTAGACCAAAGCCCTTATTTCTATACTGTTACAGCACCCGGCGTTTTTCTTCATAACATTTGTCTCAGTTTATAATTATATATCTATTTATGTGACTCTTTGGATTCTTTGCTTCTGTCCTCCCAACACATACCCAGGCTAGGTTTCATGAGAGCAGTGTCCATTATACTTACCATTGCATTCTCAGCACCCAGCACAGTCCATAGTGCTTAAGAGGTACTCAGTAACTATTGGATGTATGAAAGAATGGCAATAGTAATGATAAATGAAGGAAGTTAGACAACATAGCATTACTCTCATACACACATTCATATAGCATTTGTATATGAAATATCGTGTCTAATTCTGGTCACTCAACTCCTAAGAAGACATATCAGAGTCCAAAGAAAGTTATCTAAATTGGTCAAGGGGAAAATGGAGGTTACCATATGAGGCAAAATTTTAAAGATTGTGGAAAGATGGAAGCTGAGACTATGATCCGTGCATATGAAAATATAAAGGGGATAGATGCAGATTTATTTACCAAATCTGAAAAGTCAGTGCGAAGGAAAATCTTTCAAAAACTAGACTGTGGACTCCCCAGAGAAGAGACTGTGTGTTATTTATCTCTATATTCCCAGCACCTAGCACGATGCCTGGCACATAGTAGGAGCTCAAGAAATGTATGTTGAACTATTTTGTTGTTGAAGCTTAAAAGAGGTAGACTTGGGTCTGGGGATAAAGTAGAATACGATTTTCACTTGGGAAATCCCAGAGGCAGAAAAGTATGAATAGGGTCAAGAAGGGTTCCTTTACATGTATGGACAATAGCTATACAATAGACTATTTCAGGGACATTAGGGCTATTCAAGGCCCATCCCTTGACCTTTTGAGATCATCCTTATGAAGGGCAATTACCATACACTCTCACAAAATGCATCTTCTCTCCACCAACGGGGACAAAACTCTAAACTATAAAAAGCATTGATCTCACCCTGCCTCTCACATTGTTATCTCCAGTGCCCTCCAGACTCTTGGGCACATGCCCTCTTGGTTCCCTGGGCATATTCTACTCAGGTTTTCACCAAAGAAGGGAAAATCCCAGAAGGTGGTGCCCTTCAATCAGAAGTAAAAATGGCTGCATCTCTCAGGGCAACCAGAGCCTGGGGCTGGTATTTCTGAGCCCACAGCAGGGAGGCCAATAGCCCTGGTTCCAAGAATCCCTGCAACCAGCCTCCCTGGCATTTAGCCTTCAATCCCTGGCACTTACCCGCGCCCCCCACCACACCCCGGCCCCTTAAGCAGGAACATTTCAAATAATTTTTCTTAGAGCCATGGAGGGTTCAAAAGAATTCTCGTACATTAAAAAAATAAATCCTCCAAAAACAGCTATTGAGCTGCTCATCCTCACTTATTTCTTCCCTCTCCCAGCAGTGTGTGGCTTAAAGTAAAGGTTGAGGATTTGGTTGTATGTTCATTTCCCAGCCAGCTCTGCTGGTCTCATCCTACCTGGTACCAGAGCGGTAAGGGCTGTATCATCTCTCAAAGATGGGCCCGAAGGCACAGGCATCAGGAAAATACTTAGACTCTTGTCAATGGTGTGCTGATGCATCATGGAAACTAGTCCCAGGGGCTTCCCCTGTCTGACATTCCCCCCCACCCCCTTCCAGCAGCCTATAAATCACTAAGGATTAAATACTGTCTGGAGGACCCTTCTCTCCCACCCTTATTCTGGGGCTCCCTGCCAGGCAGAAGGCTGCAAACTAAGCAGGGAGAAAAAAAGAGAATGGGCAGCAGGCAGGGGTGCCCATCATTTATCAACCAAATGCAGCGGTCAGTGGCTCTTTCCAGCAGCTCTCTGGCAGGCTGGGCAGGCAGTACAGCCAGTGTTTTGTGTCAAAATGGAGAGCACAGTCCGGCAAGAGTTCCCCTTATTTGGCTGTCCCACCCCAGACGTAGGGAGTCAAGGGGTGAGCCCCTTTCTTTTTTTTGGTTTTGGTGGGTTCAGAATTAAACCACACTTTTGGTCCTGGATAGAGTCTGACTTCCTTCCCACCCTTTTCTGCCAAGTCTTCCCTAGGGCCTCCTCTTGTAGCTCCTCTTTTGACCCCAAGAAGAGCTTTCTCACTTTACTTGGCACCTTACAGAAGTTTAAGAGTCCAAGTTCCAGAGCTCTGGCAGTCTTTCTTAAAGGGCAGCACCACTGTTCTACCTCCTTTGATCGTCTCTGGTTTCTCCTAAATGGAAATCCCCCAGCTTCCCCATCTCTCTCCTTCCCCAAGGTAGGAAGCTTGGAGAAAGGAAGTGCATTTAGTCCATGCTTTTTTCAAGGAGGAGTTCCAAAAAATGTTCAACTCCCTCACCAAGAACAGCTGGAACCTGCCAGACTCACCTCCATAATTTCTGAGCACTGCTTCTCTGCGCTATAAACAAAGTCAGAGTTCTAGAGAGTTTAGGGCTAGGGGAGGGGACAGGGAGGCAGGGAAGTGGGTTATAGGATCTGGTCTGTATTCCTAACTCTGACCTTCAACTTCTGGATAAGGGTGAACCTCTAGGTCTGCATCCCTCTGACCTAGTCCATTGAACCCCCCAGTAGTGGTTATACACAGGCTTTGAAAGCAGATGAACCTGTCTTCTCTAGCTAGATAACCTCCAATACATTTCCTAACCTTTCTGAGCCTCAGTTTTCTCACCTGTGAATTGGGGATAGTTACACCAACTGGATAGGATATAATAACTAGGACTGAGGGTTAAATGATATTATGTGTGCAAATTACTTAGCCTATAGGAAGCTCCCAGAAAGCAGAAGTATTCTTTTATGCTGTGTAGTTGGGGCATATGGTCTATAGCATCCTAATTATATGACCTTCTTTCTGGGGCCCTGATGTTAGTGTCTCCACAGGTGGCACAAGCTTCTTGGGAATTCTGAGGAATGCAGACCCACCACAGATTCAGAGATCCCAGGAAGAATTTTTGGGGAAGAATTCAAAATTGGGTGTATATGGCCAAAAAGTTAACAGGGTTGAGATCTAGACCCTGACTTGACATTCTGGGCAAACACCCAGTAGGTCAGAGAATTGGATGGAGCTTCTGGGTGGGACTTCCAAGGAAGGTGCCAACTTGTATGATACTATCAGAGTGGCATGGAAGAAGTAAGACCAAGCTGCTTCCTACCCCAGCAGAATACACGCTACTTTGTAGATTACCAGGCCTTTGCCCAAGTTGAATAGAAGCAGGGGTCACAGAGGCCACTGGTGGAATGTACTGGAACATTCCAGGCCCTTCTGCTGCATAACAATGCAACTCCTCGAGGCTTTGAGCCATCAGGGTCTTCCAGGAAGAATTGGATACAAGGTCCTCACCCTCCACCATGCATAGCAAGAAATCACCTGCTCTGAAAGGAGCATTATTCTAAGTGCCTCCAACTTACTAAGTGGGAGGAGTGTTAATCCAGCCCTTTGGGACTTTTTCACTAAATAGAGAGACTTGGCTGCCAAGGCCATTTTGTTGAGCCAGAACCTTCTTGTGGAATAGATGTGCTGGGTACAGGATATCCACAGGAAAAGCCAGGAATAGGCGCCTGATCAATCAGGGCTGAAGAGTTGGATGGGATGTAACCAGGCTTCATTTTTTTCAGTCAGAAACAGATTTACAATGAAGCTAATGAAACTTAAGAGTCAGATCCCCTCACTTACACAGAACCCTTCCAAGTCCTCCCTAATTCTATAATTATTTTACTATTTAACTTAAAGAGGAACCCCCAAATTATATAAGTATTAGACCTCACAGAACCTGGAGCCTTCCCTACTTTTAGTCTGCAGGGCTTTTATTTATTTATTTTTATAGTGTTGCTTTATTTATTATTTATATATTTGGCTGCTCTGGGTCTTAGTTGTGGCACGTGGGATCTTTTAGTTGTGGCATGCGGGATCTAGTTCCCTGACCAGGGGTCAAACCCGGGCCCCGAGCATTGGGCGCGTGGAGTCTTAACCACTGGACCACCAGGGAAGTTCCTGCAGGGCTTTTAGCCTCAGCCTTCAGGAGTGATCAGAAACATTAGTTGGAAAAACAACCAACATTGCCTCAACATCGCCGGACGCAGTGGCTTGCACTAGTAGCGGACAAGAAATAACAGAGCAAATGGGTCCCTTTGCTCAGAACTGGGGAGAAAGGACAAACATATATATAAAATGACTGAAGAGGAATTATGAAGCTACCCATAAGGTAGCACAAAATAATGGGCTAAAAACCGAATACTTAAGTCCTGGGGGCATCATTAGTGCCTCACAGGGTCAGCTGAGTAATGCTAGAAGGACCTGAGGTCTGATTGGAAGTTGAAGCTGGTGATGAAGATGGTGGAATTGCAGGGAGGGAGGGGGAATATCATATCCAAGTTTCAGAAGATAAAACTGAGGATGCATCTGTGGTGATATTTTACAGTTGTCTATTACAAAAGCCCTTTAGATAATATTCTTGGCTCTGAAAACAAATTCTGAGCCTATGCCCTAGGACTGAAGGAAATTAAACTAGAGACCAACTTTCACATCACTTGTCCCTTCTGTTATATTTATAATATATTTGGACTGGATTTCATGGTACTTGATTCCTGATTTGGCGCATGGTGTGAGGGGAAGGGAAAAGGATTAGGTGTGGAATTAGATGAAGAATGTTTAGGGTATTGTAGCTTATTTGCTCCAGAGGTCATTGTATTTTTTTTTTTTTTTTTTTTTTTAAGTACGCGGGCCTCTCACTGTTGTGGCCTCTCCCGTTGAGGAACACAGGCTCTGAATGCGCAGGCTCAGCGGTCATGGCTCACGGGCCCAGCCACTCCGCGGCATGTGGAATCTTCCCGGACCGGGGCACGAACCCGTGTCCCCTGCATCGGCAGGTGGACTCTCAACCACTGCACCACCAGGGAAGCCCGGGTCATTGTATTTTTGAGGCTGACCTGGAGAAGGTAAATGGGGACAATAGCAGAGGAGAGAGGTCTAAAGGGGGTGAAACGAATAGGCCTTTTGGTTTATATACAGTCTCCTGAGAATGTATGCAACCAGCATCTCCTCTCCAGAGACTTTACTCTCTGAGGGGCCTGGGAGTGTGTAGGGGATGCAGACTCTTCCCACCGAGGTACTGCTCTAGAAACCAGATGGTCCCTCAAGGTACCCATAATCACATGACACAGCAGAACTAGTTTATTTTAATTCATTTTTTGTGAAGCACTATCTGCATGCTGGTCACAGTGCTAGGTGTAGTAATTAGCCTGAGGACAAAGACACGCCTGTTCTCCTCAGGAAACTTACATATTTTAGTGAGGAGGACACTTTTTAAAAATGAAGAATGCTAACCTGGGTATTTCATAGGTCAAAGAACCAAATCTTATGTCTTTCACAGTGAACTTTTATGGATATCATGGGGGTAGGTATATCTTTTTCATTAGATGTTCCCTTAAAAGATTAGCAGGGTCTGACATACATCATAAATCTCTCATCCATAAACATATCTAAATCCTTTTTTTTTAAACAGCTTGATTGAGGCATAAATTATATACCATAAAATTCACTTATTATACATGTATAATTCTATGATTTTTATTAAATTTATAGAGTTGTGCAACCATCACCACATTCCAGTTTTAGATCATTTCCATCACCCCAAAAAGTTCCATTGTGCCTGTTTGCAGGTCATCCCTGCTTCTGCTCCTAGCCCTACGTTCCATTGTGCCCATTTGCAGGTCATCCCTGCTTCTGCTCCTAGCCCTAGGCAGCCACTGATCTGCTTTCTGTCTATAAATTTGCCTTTTCTGGATAGTTCATATAAATGGGATCATACGATATGTAGTCTTTTGCATCTGGCTTCTTTTACTTAGCATAATGTTTTTTAAGGTCCATCCACATTGTAGCATATATCAGTAGTTTATTCCTTTTTATTGCTGAATAGTATGCCATATAAATCTTTTGGAAGTTATTTATTTATGTTTTGAGGCAACACTGACCAGGATGCAGGAGCCCTGGTCTCCTGTCCTGCCTCTGATTTGCCAAGTGGCCTCTGGCAATTCATTCCCTTGTCTCGGCGCCCACTTCTCCATTTGTAAGATGAAGGGACTGGATCATATACAGTCTCTAATGTCTCTTCCAGTTCTTCCAAAAAGATCTACTTTGTATTTTTCATGGAGCGCCACTAGGTCCTGTGTTCCAAAATTTTGATGTCTCTGATCCCACATTTACCCTTTACCTATTTTAAAACATCCAACAAATCCTTTATTGTTAAAGATGAGGAAGTTTCAGTTTTAAAAGGCTGCAGCTTAACAGGAAAATTTGATTCCCACCGAGAGGAAAAGAAGAGTTAAGGAGTGAACATCACCCAGTCTGAAAGAAGGAGAATGAACAAGTGAGATAACTAAGCAGAGGATAGAAAGTAGTGGGATGCAACAAGGGACAAAGTGTGTCAGAGTACCGAAGGTCAAAATCCAGGCCACGGTTACTTCGGGAGTAATGGGGCAGGGATGCAGGGAGAGGGAGGCCACCAGAGTGGGAGAGAGGTTGAGGGCTAGGCCCCCCTCCCTACTCTGTTCCCATAACCTCATTCGTTCCCTCAATACTCCTTCCCATTCCCTCTCAGGCTGCTCTGCTCCTTTAGCTCTGACCCCATTTCCTCAGGATCTCATTCCCTGAGGAACTGGGCCTGACATTTCAGACAGAGGCTGAGGGAAGGAGGTAGGTCAGAAAGAGACACTGTGTGTCTGTGTCATTTTATTTTTCATTTTTATCATTTTGGAACCCAGGGGCCAAAGACGTAAGTACTCAGACATTTACCAGGAAGTTCAGAGATAGTCCCCCAGGTACCAAGGAATGTCAAGACTTCTCTAGTCCCTGCTGAACAAGTGCTACTGAGTATCAGATTCTGAAGGGTAAAAATGGTGATTTAGAATTTCCATTCTTGTTGGTTATTATGGCATAAATGCACAGGGTGAGGGTCAAGGTGCCCTGGAAGTAGGGCCGGACAGCGCCTTTGGAACTGGAAAGCTGCTCTTGGCTATGACAACCCCAGCCTTCTCTTAATTCAGTAGCCAGCAGGATAAGGCCTCCCTGTGGATCCTCTGATCTTCCAGAATTCTCCACAGCCTTTCATCCTTGGTAGTCCCTCAGACTTTTGCAGCTTTGAAGACCCCAGGCCTTATAGGGACTGTTTGTGGAGGGGCTGTATCTCTGACTCACACTTGTAGGAAAAATAACTCCAATTCCTTGAGTCTTCATTTATTTGTGACACCTGTGGACATCCCAAGATCAGGCTGGAATCAAGGGAGTAAGCATTTGCTGTTGGAACCCTCTAAGGCAAGTAATTCTCCCATAGATGAAAAACAATTTATCGATATACTTGGTGTAGGTAATCCTCCACTTTTGATGTTTTTGAGTGCCTGCCTCTGACCTCCCTGAAAGCAGGACCCAGCTCATGTCTCAATCAGAACAGCATCTAGACCACTTCTGCTTACAGGCTTCAAGGCCTGCTGGGCTGTGAACTCCAGAATAGGAAGTATGTATCTGAACATTATTGTCATTCCTTAGTGCCTAGCTCTATGTCTGGCACGTTGTGGTCATTTAAATTTGTGACAAGTGAATTAATTAGTGACAATTATGTTGATAAAGATGATAGGGGGACAGTGACAAAGGTTTTCTTGCAAGCTAGAAGATGCTTTGTAAGGCAAGACATCTCCCCTTAGCAGCATGCAGCCTTCTCAAAGCCATGGCCTTTTTAATTGGAGGAAACAGACAGGGGTTAATCTTCAGATGAGGACTTTATCCTCCCATCATGCCCATGCCAGGAGAAGCTATCAGTGATAGAGAAGGGAATAAGAGACAGCTGGTTGGGCATGATACCTGGGTAAGGAGAGGACAGGGATCTCCTCTACATGCCTGCCTTTGCATTCCTCCGGCTAGGTCAACTTAGTGTCTTTTGCCAGCTTATCAAGAAGGACCACGACTCTCTGGATTCAGAAGATCCAATTCTTCAGCTGTGCCACCTCCACCAACTCTTCTTCCACTGTCCAGGCTCTCTACTCCTGGTACTTCGGCTTTAGAATAAAATTTAAACTCCATATCCTTGAGACTACCCACATTACCCTTCTCTCCAAGGGAAGAATGCCTCTATCCAATAATATGCCATTTTATCTTTTTTAAAAAATTAATTTATATTTGGCTGCATTGGGTCTTCGTTGCTGCACGTGGGCTTTTTCTATTTGCGGAGAGCAGGGGCTACTTTTTATTGCAGTGTGCGGGCTTTTCATTGCGGTGGCTTCTCTTGTGGAGCACGGGTTCTAGGCGCGTTGGCATCAATAGTTGCAGCACACAGGCTCAGTAGTCGTGGCTCGTGGGCGCTAGAGCACAGGCTCAGTAGTTGTGGTGCACGGGCTTAGTTGCTCCGTGGCTTGTGCGATCTTCCCGGACCGGGGCTTGAACCCATGTCCCGTGAGTTGGCAGGCGGACTGTTTTTTTTTTTACTTATTTATTATTTATTTATTTATTTATTTTTGGCTGAGTTGGGTCTTTGTTGCTGCCTGCGGGCTTTCTCTAGTTGTGGTGAGTGGGGGCTACTCTTTGTTGCAGTGCGTGGGCTTCTCATTGTAGTGGCTTCTCTTGTTGCGGAGCACGGGCTCTAGGCGTGTGGGCTTCAGTAGTTGTGGCTCAGGGGCTCAGTAGTTGTGGCACACAGGCTTAGTTGCTCCGCGGCATGTGGGATCTTCCTGGACCAGGGCTCGAACCCATGTCCCCTGCATTGGCAGGCGGATTCTTAACCACTGCACCACCAGGGAAGCCCTGCAGGCGGATTCTTAATCACTGTGCCACCAGGGAAGTCCCGCCATTTTATCTTCAGAACAGCTCTGTGAGGTTGATGAAGCACAGTTGATTCTGCCATAGAGAAAGGAAGCCATTTGTCCAAAGTATTTCAAGATTCCTCACTCCAGGGCTTTTACCTCTAACACACACTCTATGGCCCAACCAATAAAAATCACACATCATCTTCTAAGACTGCCTGAGAATTTACATGTTGGGTCCTAAAATGCACAAAGTTGTCAGGTAAGAACAGATTTCAAGAGACCAGCTGGCTCACACTTTGGCTCTCAGGCAGGTCGGTGGTCTAGAAGTTGAGTGTTTGTTGGGAAAACACTTGAATCTGAAGTCAAAAGACCTAGGATGTTAGTCCTGGGTCTGCCTTTTACTAAGTGGAAAATCTTGGGCAAGTCATCTAGCCTCTGTGACTTAGCCTTCTGTAAAATAAGGACAATGATATCTGCATTTTCTACATAATATCTGCATTTTCTACCTATTGTACATGTAATATTCTACCTATTTTTTTTGAATTTTATTTAATTTATTTTTTTATACAGCAGGTTCTTATTAGTCATCAATTTTATACACATCAGTGTATACATGTCAATCCCAATTGCCCAATTCATCACAGCACCACCCTCACACCCCTGCGGCTTTCCCCCCTTGGTGTCCATACATTTGTTCTCTACATCTGTGTCTCAATTTCTGCCCTGCAAACCAGTTCATCTGTACCATTTTTCTAGGTTCCACATATATGCGTCAATATATGATATTTGTTTTTCTCTTTCTGACTTACTTCACTTTGTATGACAGTCTCTAGATCCATCCATGTCTCAACAAATGACCCAGTTTCATTCCTTTTTATGGCTGAGTAATATTCCATTGTATATATGTACCACATCTTCTTTATCCATTCGTCTGTCGATGGGCATTTAGGTTGCTTCCATGACCTGGCTATTGTAAATAGTGCTGCAATGAACATTGGGGTGCATGTGTCTTTTTGAATTGTGGTTTTCTTTGGGTATATGCCCAGTAGTGGGATTGGTGGATCATATGGTAATTCTATTTTTAGTTTTTTAAGGAACCTCCATACTGTTCTCCATAGTGGCTGTATCAGTTTATATTCCCACCAACAGTGCAAGAGGGTTCCCTTTCTCCACACGCTCTCCAGCATTTGTTGTTTGTAGATTTTCTGATGAAGCCCATTCTAATTGGTGTGAGGTGATACCTCATTGTAGTTTTGATTTGCATTTCTCTAATAATTAGTGATGTTGAGCAGCTTTTCATGTGCTTCTTGGCCATCTGTATTCTTCTTTGGAGAAATGTCTATTTAGGTCTCCTTCCCATTTTTGGATTGGATTGTTTATTTTCTTAATATTGAGCTGCATGAGCTGTTTATGTATTTTGGAGATTGATCCTGTGTCTGTTGATTCGCTTGCAAATATTTTCTCCCATTCTGAGGGTTGTCTTTTCGTCTTGTTTATGGTTTCCTTTGCTGTGCAAAAGCTTTGAAGTCTCATTAGGTCCCATTTGTTTATTTTTGTTTTTATATCCATTACTCTAGGAGGTGGATCAAAAAAGATCTTGCTGTGACTTATGTCACAGAGTGTTCTTCCTATGTTTTCCTCTAAGGGTTTTATAGTGTCTGGTCTTACATTTAGGTCTCTAATCCATTTTGAGTTTATTTTTGTGTATGGTGTTAGGGAGTGTTCTAATTTCATTCTTTTACATGTAGCTGTCCAGTTTTCCCAGCACCACTTATTGAAGAGACTGTCTTTTCTCCATTGTATATCGTTGCCTCCTTTGTTATAGATTAGTTGACCATGGGTGCATGGGTTTACCTCTGGTCTTTCTATTCTGTTCCATTGATCTATGTTTCTGTTTTTGTGCCAGTACCACATTGTCTTGATTACTGTAGCTTTGTAGTATAGTCTGAAGTCAGGGAGTCTGATTCCTCCAGCTCTGTTTTTTTCCCTCAAGACAGCTTTGGCTATTCAGGGTCTTTTGTGTCTCCATACAAATTTTAAGATTTTTTGTTCTAGTTTCGTAAAAAATGCCATTGTTAATTTGATAGGGATTGCATTGAATCTGTAGATTGCTTTGGGTAGTATAGTCATTTTCACAATATTGATTCTTCCAATCCAAGAACATGGTATATCTCTCCATCTGTTGGTATCATCTTTAATTTCTTTCATCAGTGTCTTATAGTTTTCTGCATACAGGTCTTTTGTCTCCCTAGGTAGGTTTATTCCTAGGTATTTTATTCTTTTTGTTGCAGTGGTAAATGGGAGTGTTTCCTTAATTTCTCTTTCAGATTTTTCATCATTAGTGTATAGGAATGCAAGAGATTTCTGTGCATTAGTTTTGTATCCTGCAACTTTACCAAATTCATTGATTAGCTCTAGTAGTTTTCTAGTGGCATCTTTAGGATTCTCTATGTATAGTATCATGTCATCTGCAAACAGTGACAGTTTTACTTCTTCTTTTCCAATTTGTATTCCTTTTATTTCTTTTTCTTCTCTGACTGCCGTGGCTAGGACTTCCAAAAGTATGTTGAATAATAGCAGTGAGAGTGGGCATCCTTGTCTTGTTCCTGATCTTAGAGGAAATGCTTTCAGTTTTTCACCATTGAGAATGATGTTTGCTGTGGGTTTGTCGTATATGGCCTTTATGATATTGAGGTAGTTTCCCTCTATGCCCACTTTCTGGAGAGTTTTTATCATAAATGGGTGTTGAATTTTGTCAAAAGCTTTTTTTGCATCTGTTGAGATGATCATATGGTTTTTCTTCTTCAATTTGTTAATATGGGTTATCACATTGATTGATTTGCGTATATTGAAGAATCCTTGCATCCCTGGGATAAATCCCACTTGATCAAGGTGTATGATCCTTTTAATGTGTTGTTGGATTCTGTTTGCTAGTATTTTGTTGAGGATTTTTGCATCTATATTCATCAGTGGTATTGGTCTGTAATTTTCTTTTTTTGTAGTATCTTTGTCTGGTAATATTCTACCTATTACATGCCTATTGTGAAAATTAAATGAGATGATGTAGGTGAAAGCTGTGAAGTACTAGACAAGAGTTAATTTTAACATCTCAGCCAAATGCATCTTTGGAGACTCTTTATGTAAAATGTACATAGTAATCCTTCTATGTTCATAAGAAAGTTTTAAAAGAATAGAGATTAGTATTTCATCTCTGGAGTCAGGCTGCCTGAGTAACCTTGGGCAATAAGTAATCTTGCTTCAGTCTGAAGACTCAATGAAGAGGAGATAATACCCATCTCATAGGTATCATGATGAGAATCAAATGAGATAATGTATGCAGGATGCTTAATATATACCTGGCATGGAGAAAGGAACTCACTGAATGTTATCAGCTACTATTACTGATTTTATTAATGAAGATGTGAGGCAGGGTGGTGCAATAAGATCTGATAGAGATCTGTGCTAGGAATCAAAAAGATTTACCTTTTGGGGCCTTAGTTTCTCTACTTGCACCATAATAAGAATCCATGGTTTTCTTTTTCCAGATTGTCATGGGGATTTAAAAAAAAAAAAGTATGTGAAGACTTTGAACTAATTGGAATTGAGGAATGTTATAAATTGCAAGATATTTTTTAAAAACTGAGTTAAGTTTATAAAGACTGAATTTTCATCAGTTCATCAACTTTTGTTCATTCCTACCTGCCTTTGGTAAAGTTGTCCTCTTCATGGGAAAGGAGTACAGCATCTCCCTGTCAGTAAAAAAGATTTCAAATGTCAGACCTTGAAGTAAATTTTTCAAATCTGCAAGGATATACTCTTTGCAAAGAAAACCTTTCTTTAGGACGTTCCATTGCCTCAATTTGTTCTCTGTACATAGGCTGATTTTAATATTCATCCAGTTCATGAATTTCCACTTTGGGTATTTTCTGCTTTCAATATTTAATCCCAAGAATGACCTCTCCTTGCCTTGCAGCATGCTCCCAGATTACCTCCTTTTCTCTGATTAGTTAGTATGGCTTCAGGGAATACCTTCATTTTAACGTTAAGCTGGGCAAAAACAGAAATAGAAAGATAAATTTGTAGCAAGATCAAAAATAGATATCATGGCTAAATATAAACCTGGAGGGAATTATCTAATTATTTGGATGGTCCCTTATCACAGACAATCCAGGGTTGATTGCCTTTCACTTTTTCCATATAAGAGAACAAAATGGTTAATGAATACCACGAGTAACAATTTTTTCTTTTGAAGAGTAATAATTTTAAATAGTAACTTAAACCCTCTTTTCTTCCCCAAATCTCATCATGTATATTATAGTATATGATTTTCACAACTGCGTGCATTCTTTTTGGGGACCGTCCAGTCTCATTTTGACTTGTAGGTCAGAGAGCATTGAACTGGGAAGACCAGGACTTGCTTATGGAGTCACTGTGCAAATTTGGTCAACTTTCTCAGTCACTTTGTTCCTTCCACTCTGCTGAGCTAGAGTTGGAAGGGACGACTCTGCTCCTTTTCAGTCTCAATTTAATTTACAGGCTAGCAGCTGCTTTTTTTTAGGTTGGACCAACACCAAGTAAGGACTTGGAAATGTGAAGAAAGACAAATGTGGTGTCACTTGAGGCACAGTAGCCATTAAGTTCACGGATATAATGCAAATCGCATGCAAATGTTATGAAAACTTGGCATTAATTTGTAGAAACTTACTTTGGAGCTTGCAAGCAGCGTTGAGATCCTATGAGGATTCAAAACTAATGTTTTTAGGTTAAACCAAAAGTAAGGCTTTTTGAAGTTATTGGTTTCTCCATACTTGCCAGGACTCAACTGCTGTAAGTTTGACACTCCTCCCTGCCCCCCATAATGATTTCACTACGGCTTGATTCCATTTTACACCCGGTCCCGCCCCCGCTTAGCCTGACGTCACGTGATATCGTATTTGCATACTACCTGGGACTGGGTGTAACGCTCCCCTTTTCTGCGTCTTCTCATTGGCGGCGCCGGAAAACCAGCCCTCTTCCGGACGGACCAATCAGCGGACCCTCGGACGTGGGACAGCAGGCAGGGGTGGGGTGGAGGTGGGGTCTTAGGTTGGATCGCTAGGCATATCGACCAATCGTCCTCTGGTGTGGGAAGATCAAGCCGAGGATTGGTTGGGAGGAGGGGTCTGGGGATCCGTAGGCCAATGAGGGCTCTGGGCTGAGGGGGGCCGGTCTCCACCTCCTAGGGCAGATAAGCAGCAGCAGCGGGGGTTGGGGGGCTGTGTGGGGCTCACTGTGGGGCCGAGGCAGGCCGGCAGTCAGGCGGGCGGGCGATGGCGGGGGCCGCAGTGGGCGGCAGAGGCGGAGGTGCCTGGGGGCCGGGGCGCGGAGGGGCAGGGGGGCTCCGGCGGGGCTGCTCTCCCCCAGCCCCCGCCGGCTCCCCCCGGGCTGGGCTGCAGCCGCTCAGGGCCACCGTCCCCTTCCAGCTGCAGCAGCCGCACCAGCGCCGGGACGGGGGTGGCCGCGCAGGTGAGTCGGGCCTGGAGTGGGTGCGGGGGGGTGAGGGGAGCCGTTGGGGGAGGGGGGGCGCGTGACTGGGGGGAGGGGTATGGGGAGAAGTGTGAGGGGGAAGTGGATGGGGCGAAGGAAGAGCAAGGGGGTCGCGCAAAGTCTGCGAGGACGGAAGGAGCAAAAGCAAGGAGTCGTGAACGCGGAGTGCACCGCCGGGACAGAGTGTGCAAGGAGTCGGGGCCGAGAGGTGAGGGAAGGAACCTGGCAGATGGAGGCTGGCTTTGGGGG
Source organism: Lagenorhynchus albirostris (assembly GCF_949774975.1). Lineage (NCBI taxonomy): Eukaryota > Metazoa > Chordata > Mammalia > Artiodactyla > Delphinidae > Lagenorhynchus > Lagenorhynchus albirostris. Next base: position 36,322,704 of record NC_083114.1, read on the forward strand.
CGTAACCGAAAAGTGGGCAGAGGTGTCGTGTGGGGGTGAGTGGAAGATGCAGGGGTGGCAGCGAGGTGTGAGGAAGGAGTGAGTTGCGCGTGATGGGGGCGCCCTGTGTAGGGTTTGAGCTGGAGCGAGGAGCCGGTGGGCGCTGGATGTCTGCACGGGAAGGGGGAGGGGCATGGAGGAGAGCCCCGTGGAGCTATGTGTTAGTTCTCCAACTTGAGTTTGGCACCAGCATCCCGTTCTGCAGCTCTAGAGTTCCTTTTCCCACCACTTCACGTGGGCTTCCCTTTCTGCCACCTCCTGGAGCTGATTTCTTCTGAGCCGTTGGAATAACTTAGTTTAACGGCTTTTACTACCGTACAAACGCTCCGCTCCTATTCCCTACATTCCTTCTGGTTGGCCCAGAAGTTGTATGTTCCCAGATCACTGACCTGCTTAATATGGCTTCCAACCATTGCGTGCGTGTGTGTGTGTGTGTGTGTGTGTGTGTGTGTGTGTGTGTGTGTGTGTGTGTAGAACCTGAGTAGTTTGCCCCCTGCCTTTCCCTCCTCCCCCCATCAAGGCTGTTTTGTCCTGGGCATGTCAGTCAACGTGGCAGTGGGTTGAGGGCTACATTCAAGTACATTGTGGCAAATACCCACACTTTCTGAACAGCACCAAAAAGATGTCTTGATAGCAGCTTAATAATGTGGTCGATATGGGGAAACTAGGGGAGAGCAAGCTTAATCTTGCTTTCACACTCAAAGTTGTAATGGATCCCCTGCAAATGCAGGCAGTTAGGAATGGGAAAAGGAACCTACTTGCATGAGGAGGTTGGCAAGAAGTTGAAAGTGAGACTTGCATTTGATTCACACCAAATGTGAAAAGATCACTGCACACTTCCAAAGCCTCAGGGTCTACCAAACGCACAAAAGTCATGGTCCCTGCCATCTGATGGTTAATGACATTCTCTAAAGCAGAGTTTCTTGAGCTTTTTGTGATTACTAAACTTAGTTTCAGCACATCCCCTCCTGAAAGTATAGCTGCTACGGTGCCTTCCTAGGTAGGAATGGGATTAAGAGGGTCTCTGAAGTAGAAAATCCAAGTCTGTCTGGACTTCATTGTAAATGTTAGCATTGCATCTTGGAACGCAGAAACTTGGTCAAATCTGGTAGCAAGATGGTAACCAACTAGTAAAAGTATACCTAGAATCTGTAGAGCAGGGCAATGCCCAGATAAACTCATGCCTTTCATGAACTGCTGTAAAGCAAACCAGAAGACTACAAACCTGTTGGTTTTGTTTGAGCTTCCTTGGAGTCCAGGGAAGTTAGTAGAACAGCAAGCACCTGAACCTTAGTTGCTTTTAGTAGAAATCAACAGAAAGCCTGCCTGTGTATTAGTTGGAAATCTATTAGCAGTCATATTTTAACAGCAGTTATTTTGTGTCTACTATAGAACTAATATTTAAAGGACAAACACTGGTGGACACTGTGGAAAGAAGAGTGTAGCTTTGGATGACTGGGTTCTTCACATGGCCTGTTCCTTTTTTAGGGCCAGGGAACCCAAGATACTGGTAAAAACATAGGAAGCTAGAGCTCTGCACAATTTGTTGGGTGATTTAAGGCAGATTGGGTGATCTCTTGCTTATGGATTGGGCTGATGGATTGTTTCTCCACTTATTAGTATCCCAGAGACCCTAATAAGGCACTTACCTGGTCTGTAGTGGGATTATCTATAGTTCTCAGTGAGGCAGGAGAGAGGAAAGACAGGAGGAGGAAAGAGTGGCCTGAGCCTGTGGAGTTCTTTGTGGCCAGACATTAAGGAGATGTTCCTGGCCTTTGGTTTGGGAGCACATCAGGTCTTCTGAATGTTAACTTTTACCTTTATGTGTGTTCAGATTGTTTCCATTCCTCGGCCTTGAGAAGTGGCAGAAGTGGTTTCCTTTGGGCCCATAGGATATATGTGATAGAAGTAAAAGCCTTGCAGTCATAAACCCTTAAGAGAATGGCTTTGCGTGCCAGTTACCTGGGTGTCGAATCCTTTTACTAGCTGTGTGGCTTGGAGGAAGTTAAGTAACTTCTGTGCCTCAATATTCTCATCTGTAAAGTGTGAATAATAATATCTACATCATAAGAATCAAATGAGTCAGTAACTATAAAGTGCTTAGAACAGTGCCTGGCAAGTAGAAGGTACTCTGAAGTGTTTGCTGCTGCTTATATTGTTGTTATTCTCTCCACCCAGCCAAGGTGAGAGCACTGTTGGCCAGAGCCCATTGCCTTTTCAGGCTTCAAAGAGCAAACCCATATTGGTCTGAAACCAGTACTGCAGGTTTCAGAATTTCAGGGCCTCCCCTTGCACTTTTATTCGCTCATCTTTTAAAATGAGCTTTCTAAACAGGGCTGTGAAACCCAACTGTTTAAAAAAGCATGTGAGCTGAGACGGAGTTTTAGGAACAATTAAGTGTCGTCACTTTTTGTTTCCCATCTCAAAGTGACGTAGTGCTCAGGGCTGTGCAGTTATCTCTCCACCACACACCCTGTTGTGTTCTTGACTAGGTATATTAGATGTTGTTTTAAAAAAAAAGAGTTATGATGTAAAGAGCAGGATTTACCTTCTGTGGCCATTTATCTGTAAGGGATGTCTTCATAAAGTGAGGAATGGCTTCATTTTTACAAGCCTGGGCGAGGGGTGTGGAAGGTAGAAGAGAGTGGAGAGAAAAATGAAGGTCAACTCTAAGATGCTAAGAGCTACTAGTGGGTAACAGAAATCCAGGATAAATTTCTTACTTCAATTTCCCCTTTAATTAAATTCTCGTTTATGTCTTTAGTCACTTGGAGGCTGCTGACTTTTATATTCTTCCAGGACCACTGATGATGGACAAAACGGGGCTAGGAGGTGAATTGTTCTGGGTTCCAGTCTTACCTATTCTGTTCAGTGTCTCCATATCCATGTCCAGAAGCTAATGTTCAATACAGCTTTGCAAGTTCTTCTCTAGTGGACCAGCCCCGCTGGCCAGCTGGGTGCTGGGGGAGTCCAGTGCCTCCTCTGCCCACCAGACTCTTCTTAAACCGGGGTTTGGCATTATGGCCTGCAGACCAAATCCAAGCCTCTGCCTGTTTTCGTAAATAAAGGTTTATTGGAACACATGGAGCCCTGCTCCTTCATTTAGGTATTGACTGTGGCTGCTTCTGCACACTGACAGAGTTGAGTAGTTGTGATAGAGACGGAATAGCCCACAAAACCTAAAATATTTACTACATGACACTTTCCAGAAAAAAATTGGCCTACTCGTTGTCTTCAGCGATGTTCCTGACCAATACTCCTATTAAAAAGATGAGTTTCGAATGTGTGTAGTTACACCTCTGCAGAAAATCCTAAGGGGGTAAAGAAAACTAAGAAGCCTGTATCCCCACTCATATTTTAGGGAAAAAGAAAGGGGGATCATCAGCTTCCAGTCAGTTCTCAATCTTTATAGAAGATCAGCACATGTGAATCCATGCTGCCCACCCCCACCCTTGTCAGGTGACATGTGTTCGGTAGATATAAACTAGTTTAGATTTACATAAAAGCTTAACTGTTAGGCAAATTTGCATCTCCTCCCCTCTTACCCTCCTTCCAAATCTAACAACCCACAACTGCAGTGAACATATTTCAAAATCAGTTGGAAATTACTTTAGGCTTATCTCCTGTTTTGGATTTTTCTCCTTACCTTTTATTTTTCTGAACAGATCATTGAGAGCTGGTGGTAGTCATGGCTGCCCTCAAGTACTGACTTCCTCACAGGGACATAGGAAGGGTTTATTTCAAATGTCCATTAGGTTCTCCAGGATGGTTGTCTCAATGAATGTAAGGCAGCATTGTTATTAAATGCTATTGGTAATTATTAAACTCCTTTCCTTGCAGTGCTCTTGTAAACTTAGTCCTTAGGGGATGGGTGTTTAGAGAGGTATGGAACCACATAAAGGAGGTTGCTTATTAGCAGCTCTGAGACGAAGCCCTCATCAAACCATGGTCCTTGGTTTGAAACAGCCTGGAGATTAGAATAGAGTATAATTTTTCTATGCCACGGAGCCATCTTGCTATAATGAAGCTTGGGCTGCAGTTAAAATCCTTTAAGAGCTACAATTGTGCTTTGAAAACCTGTGATTGAGGCAGCTTCTGTTTGGGAGGCATCAAACACCAGGCACTTCCCAGCCTGACACTGCTAGCTTGCTTTTGACAGCTTTGCTAGCACTAGGCACATGGTCAGCAAAATGCCCTGCTGAAATATCTGACTCTTAAATGTTATCACCAATGATGGCATCTTGAAACTGGGGGCTAAGGTGCCTAACTACTTTATCTTTTTGGTACCCAAAGGAGAGTGCGTCCATGTGTTCTTCAGTATTTTGGACAGTAAGGGATTATACATACGGAAGCTCTCCACAGGTCACATAGAGTGAGGATTTTTTAAACCATTTGAGGTCAAATGGAGAAGGGCTGAGAACAACAGTGGGGTGTGGCTGTAAGAGGGCATTGTTCTCTCTGGTTCTAGATATAGATTGTCCTCTAGAAAATTTGAGGCGGGATTGATTGCAAAATTTTCATAGTTGTGGTGGCAATATGAGCGTTGCCAAAGTGGTTGGTGGGCTTTAATAGCCAGAGAACACTTTACCTTCATTTTCTGCTAGTTTATAATGAATGATGTGATGGGCACCAAGGCCACACTATTCCTTGGCTCTTTTTTTTTTTTTAATCTATTTATTTGTTTTAGTTTTGGCTGTGTTGGGTCTTCGTTGCTGCGCACAGGCTTTTCTCTAGTTGTGGCGAGCTACTCTTGGTTGCAGTGCGTGGGCTTTTCATTGCGGTGGCTTCTCGTTGTGGAGCATGGGCTCTAAGCATACGGGCTTCAGTAGTTGTGGCACACGGGCTCAGGAGTTGTGGCTCATGAGCTCTAGAGCACAGGCTCAGTAGTTGTGGTACACGGGCTTAGTTGCTCCGTGGCATGTGGATCTTCCCGGGCCAGGGCTCGAACCCGTGTCCCCTGCACTGGCAGGTGGATTCTTAACCACTGCGCCACCAGGGAATCTTAATGGAGCATCATCCTCTGGATTCTTACAGCTCTCACATAGAGCCTTGGTGCCAAAGGATTCAGACTTTAGGGTGTGACATATTCTGGGGGCAGGCCTGGTTTTTGAGTTCTTATTGACACTATCATATATATCAAATGCTATATGACAGTAGCTCAAATGCTTTACTAGACTTACCTGGGCTTACTCTTATTCCACAGGCAGCTTGGAGCCCTTTGAAAAGGCTGGAAGGGAAAACCTTGTGTTTCCTTCCCGTTTCAGAGTGAAGGTGGGTGACCACCAGCAAGTTAGTTTAGTGAGACTGGACTGTCTCTTCGTGAGTTAGTAAGTTTTATCCCCCTCTGAGATGGATAGAAGAGGGAGCAGGGAAGAGTGGAAGCAAAGCAAAGTTGAGTGGGGAATCTGGTCAACTTTCCACCTCTGCCTGAGTTGAGTCTTCACAGAGGGCTCCATTATTTGGTTTGCTGGTTTATGAATTAACCAAACATTAGCCAAATCTAGTCACATTGTTGGGTCCAAAACAAATCCTGATCTCAGAGAGAAAAGCGTTTTGGATTATATTTGAAGCTGTAAATTATCTGTTTCCAGTTCCTCTCCAGTTGTGTGGAGCTTGTGAAGGGGCTCTTGTTCTTGGGAACAGCTGTCTGGTGGGAAGCTCTGCACAGCTGGCTGCTCTCACCCAGGATTCAAGCTCATGGTCCTCAGTGAACCTCCTGGTTTTGAAAACTCTTCCTGGCACTTTGTTTTCTCCTCCACACTTTTCCTCAGGGTCGCTACAAAGCTGAATGCCCAGCTTGGAGTCATTTAAATGTTTATTCTTAGGCCCTGAGTACGCCTCAATCGAATTTTACTGTGTGGGAGCACCACAGCCAATCAAGGGTGGCTTCAACGAACTTAAAAGAATGCTATCAAAGTATTTCATAATAGAAAAACTTACAACTCCAGCCCCTGGGGAACCTGGAACTGAAGTCTGGACTGTGTGCAGACACTTAACCTGCCCTGCTCTTGAGCCCCAGACAGCTGACACCAGGGGTGGCGAGTGCCTTGGGCTCAGCTCTGCCTGCACATTCTAAAAGGGGGGAGGTTGGGGGAGGCCTGGGAAGACTCCTCCGGGGGCTTTGGTCGACCTGAAGCGGCAGGCTTCAGGGGTGAGGGAGTTTTCTCTCAGAGCCTGCCTGAATGTGGCTTCTTTGAGTTGGGCAGTATTTGGCAGGCAGAGTGATAAGTTTGGGGTGCCTCTTCTCTGACCCTGTACTCCCTATCTTGCAAATGGTGGGTGGCTTTTCCGGGGGGAGCTTTGTTAATGAGCGTAGGTCTAGATTACCGCCTGCTCTGCCGCTTGCATCCCTCATCATCTGATCCTAAATGAAAACATGCAGGAGAGCATGGAGGTCTAACCTCCTCAAGAGGCAAAGGTAGGATTAAACATACAACTCTAAAAGCAAATTACTAACATGTGCACCAGTGAATAAAAGATAAATTCAAGCTGGAGGAGGTATAGAGTGAAGGAATATTCAGTGTTAGTTAGGGTTAATTAGAGAATTACTGAGATGTCTCTAGTAGGCTTTTTTTTTAATTGGCCAGTATATTATTCTCCCTACCATTAAATTAAATTTTTACTCTCTCCCTTCCCTTTTGAAAGTGGCACTGGTGTGTCCTTGTTTAGTCAGCTGTGTACTTTAACTTTCTCAGATCTCTTTAGTCCCTTCTGCCCCATGCTGGAAATTGTGTGCCTGCCTTTTTAAAAGGTAGGCACCTCATGTTTCAAGTTCAAGTGCAATGGAACTCACCCTGCAGCTTGAACAGATTTGAGTGTTTTTGCAGAGGGAGGGCCAGGGCAGATGGGGATTGTTGTGCTCAATAAATGCTTGTTGGATGGAGTTGCTGGAAAGGCAGCAGGGGTGGGGAGAGTGAACCACACTTCCCCAGGCTCATTTGAAATGGTTTTTTCCACTTCTGGCCCCCACACTCTGTGCCCCCTTTATAATACCCCTCTTTAGCTACTTACAAGGCCCCCCCACCCTGCCCGAAGTGTTAGTGTTCTCTCTTCAAATCACTGGTCTCCCATTCATCCTGGTCATTGGGCTCGAAGCCCAGCTGGTGGCGAAGACGTGGCATTTCCATGGATGTCTTTGCTAGGCCTGTAGGTTCTGTTCGCCGCACACTTAAAACCAGAGGGTGAGCTTGGGCCGTTAGTTACCAGGTTGATCCATGGAAACAGCCAATGTTTAGGATTTTGTTGTGATTTTGTAAAAGAGCCAGAAGACCTGGCTTTAGGCTTATATGTGGATATGGGTGAGAGGCCAAGGAGACAGATGAATGCGGGATGTTCTTTCACTCCAGGTAGATTTGCACCAAATTCCTAGTAGTGCTATAATGTATAGCAAAGGAAAGCAGGAAAACAAAATCTGAATTAGCAGCTTTTCTAGACCAGGGTGCAGAATTGCCTGTTGGCTTTAGGGTGGTTTTAGAGGTATGATCAGGCAGGAAGCCCCCCTTCCCAAGCCAGGCACCATCCTTTATATGAAGCACTGCTGATTCCTCTTCTCTTTTCCCCACCAAATGGGGGAAATGCTGGCAAGAGATGCTCACTGTCATTCCCCAGGCCCTGATACCTACACTGTCATCCATGGAGCCTGTGTTCCCCTGCCAACCACAGGCCTGGTGGCTTAGTCAAAATGGTTTTATAAACCTGCTCAGTTGTGGGTAACTTTGAACAGAATGAAAATGTGATTGCAAGGAAAGAAAGGCAGCTTCTCTTCCCTCCTCCCCCCTTCTCTCCCCAACCTGCCACACTGCCTTCCCTTTAAGAGTTTTCTGTGCTCTATGCATGTTTGATCGCCCACACGGCTTTGAGAGAGCTGCGGCTGATAACACATGCGCTCCCTGCCCTACACCTGCAAGCTGGCTGAGAACCTGACGCCCAGCCCCTATTTGGGGATTGTCTTTGTAACTCATGCCCATCAGATATGACACACAAATTGGAGTTGAGGGTGGAGTGGATAGCATTTGGCATGACAGAGGGGATGCAACCAGAGAGCTTTCACAATATCATGTCGTCTGGATTTCGAAGTTGGGGAGAGGAGGCCCACGTGAGGCCATCCATGTGGTATGTGCACATCTTAATGCTGAAGGCAGCCCCTGGGCTCTTTCTCATTAGAACCGTAATCCTGGGGAGTTTTGTGTTCACAGGAGAAGTCTAAAGCAGCTGCTTCTGTGGAAAGGAAGAGTCTGTGGATCCCAACCCTGGAAGGCCCCAAAATTCATCTGCATTTTTCAGGGAAGCTGAGAGTGTGGATAGTGTTAGTTTTGACAACGCGTTCTGCGTGTTTAGCTCTTTGTTGCTCGCAGTCGGTACCCTGGAACGTTTCTCATTCAGCCTTGCCACAGTCCTGCAGGTGCAGGTGGCATTTGCTTGTTTTTGCAGATAAGGAAACTGAGGCCCCGAGAGGAAGTGACTTGCCCAAGACCATGTGACTAATAACGCCCTTTTGCTCCTGATCCAGGGCTCTTCCCACATATGTGTGCAGAGTCTGTGGGGAATTTCTCCTCAGGCTGGCATCCTCTGCTGCCTGCCTAGCACACACCCGGCCTATTTCCCTTCTGCTTATATACCTGTATTCCAGGAGCAAAACTTCATTTGTTTAACTGACCAGAAGAGAATTGGAGAGGAAAATGGGCTGCAGAGAAGTCTGTTTGTTCCTTCAGCACCCCATAAGTAACTATCCACTTGGTTCAGCTGATTGGAGGGTGATGGTTATTACATTATATGTGTGATGTGGTGACAGCTTCTGAGTGTTTCCAACTGGTTGTAGATATGCAATTTCCACGTGGAATGAGAAGCTAACCAGGGACAGCTAGGGCCCAGGAGGCAGGGTTTTCCTGCCTCGGTGGGGTCATGGTCATGGTTACTGAGCTTGGGGCCATGTCAGGGAGATACTCTTAAGATGGAGCTTACAGGAAAGGGTGTTTTTCTTCTGTGTGACTATGTGGAACCCCCCAAAAGCACTCAGGAGTAAATGTGGGTGGTGCATTTCTGTGGTGGGGGGGGCTAGGTGCAGGTGGCATTGTGTCATAGGTGACACTTTAGTCCTCCATGTAGGGGACGGCTGGTCCAGACCTCCCCCACCCCTGCCATACTCTGCCTGGGCGTGTCTCCCTCTCCTAGCTTTAGGTTAACTGGGAGTGGAGTCGTTGTGATACGTGATAGTGCCTTTATGAGACAAGTGTGTGCCCACTAAGGGGACCAGAAGGGACTTGAACTCAGGAGAAAGTTCCAACTAGGGACGTGGTGTCATGGAGAAGTGCCTGACCTCCTTCATAGAGAGGGTTATGGACAGCTTTTACCTCCTTATTTCTCTTACAAAACCAGATTTCGTGTAGAATTCTTGAATATTCTAATAACCATATGCTTATGTGGAACCTTCCTTTCCCAGTTATTTCCCAACTGCATGAGGTAAAGCCCCATTATAACAAATATTATAAAAATGATTCTACATAATAAAGCTATTTCCATGCTTCATCTAAATGCTTTTATTGTTGTTTTTTGTGGTTTTTCTTGTTCAGAGGAAAAGAGTGACCAACTACCTTATGTAACAAGTACTTTTCCTGGTCCCTGTCCGTGTACTCGTTCATCTCTAAATCACAACACTCGAGGGCTTGCTGTTTGCATTGGAGGCAGGGAGCGGGCAGCAGGGCTGTGGACCCATCACCAAGTAGCACGGCCCCCTTACTTTCTTTTCGCCTCGAACCTCCCCCCCTCCTGTCCCTCCTGATCGTTTACAGACAGACCACCACACAAACCCCAACAAAGGACAGTATGTGTATGTATCTGGATGTGAGCGTCTGTGTGTGTGTCTTGAGTGTGAATGTGTGGGTGCTGGGTGTGAATGTAGGGGAGAGCATGTGTATGAGTGTGTATGTGAGGAAAAGTGCATGTGAAAGAAAGCAAATGATAAAGCAAATGGGTCAAATGTTTAAGAATAGGCAAATCTGGGTAGAGGGCATATGGGTGTTCTGGGTACTGGTCTTATTCTTACATCTATATGTTTGAAATTATTTCCAAATAAAAAGTTTTAAAAAATGAATATATGCTAGACTAATTTGACTGTACCAGGAGTTCTTTAAAGTTTCTTCTATCATCCTTATAACATCTCTTATTCTCCCCATTTAACAGAAAGAACAACCGAAGCCCAGAGAAGTTAAGTGACTCGTCTTGAGTTCATGTAGCACACTGAGGCGGAGGCAGGATTTGGGCCCAGGTATTGACTGTTATAGTAGGAGACTGCAGCTTGTCCCTGCTGCTCGAGCTGGACAAGGTTGGCATCAGATTCTGAGAACCATTGGGCACCTGCGGCCGTGTGTCTGAGCCCAGTCCGTGCCCCACATTGACCCAGCAGCGGGGTTAGCAGGGTTGCAGCAGGCTGCTGATCCACACTGAGCATGTTCAGGATGTCCAGGTACCTTCTAGGGAAGCCTGCTTCCTCATTCTGAGAAAAACTCTCACTCTGCTCTTCACTCAACTCTCTTCATTTTCTTAAAATACATGAAATCGGAAGACTCCCATGTGCCAGAGCCATAGACTAATACTACTTCGCATTTTTATGGTAGAGATCCAAGGGGAAAAGGAGTCGAGTTTTGTCTAGAAAGCAATGTCAGGTTATGGGCCAGGCCAGACAGCTTTTTTGCCTGTGTACCAGTCGGTCTGTTGTGCCCACCGCCTTGTGAATGTACAGGAGCCTGCGGAGTTACAACTTCATACACAAAGGGAGGGCTTCACTCTTTGTCAATGAAAACTTTCCACTAACCGCAGGGCCCCAGAAGGGGTGGATCTGGTAATCACCGCTAAGCAGAGTTAGAGGTTCAGACACTACTGTTTGTTCCCAGCCCCTATTCTCTCCCTCCAAACCGCATGCTCTGCATCTATCTGTGCTCCTTGAAGGCACTAGAATTATTCCTGACATTTTTGCTTACTGACATTTCCCACCAGCTTCCAGAATTGGGGTAAGTGAATGAGTCTGACTCTACTTCTTAACATAGAAAAAACAGTTTTTGGAGAATCTTTACTATGTGTCCTTTATCTAAAATGCCTCCCTGCAGCCGCCCTAGAATGTGAGACTGTGGTTAAGTTAGCATCAAAGGATTTTTTCATGGATTCCAGCCAGTTCTGTGAAATAGACCCATGAGCATTTACTATATTATTACACCAGTTTATACAGTTAGATTGTTTGTCCTTAAGCAGTTATCAAGCTATATAGGCTGTCCCCAGTATTCTCTTGGCTCTGTCCCACTCCAAAATCAGCGCCCGGTGGATGGCATCCAGAATCCGGACAGGTTGCAGGAGGATGAGAAAAGGCTGCCCCCAAGTCTTACTGGGTTGTCTGCAGTGTAGAGGTCTGTGTTAGAGCTGCCGTGCAAATGGCCAGAGCTGTCTGTTTGGAGGGGACTGGGACCACTGCGCTTTCCCTTCCAGTTCTTAGAGGCATGGATGGGGTGTCTTGGTAATTAACACCCCAGACTGTTTCCCTGGATCATATTCTCCTCTTGCTTCAGGAGGATAAGCCTTTTCTTTACCTGACTTATAAAAGAAGGTGTCATTACTATTAAGCAGCTTTTGATTTAAGAGCAGATACAAAGCCCATTGTAAAAGGGGAAGATGGTGTAACTCACCATCCAGTGGTATGTGTTGCCATGTCCTCCTTTGTGCCTGGAAGCACATGTGGAGAGGTGACCTGACAAGCATCCTTCTGTTATGAAGTTATCATTGGTCTCAGGCAGACATTGAGGGTAGGAAAAATCTTCCCAAGGTCATACCTTTCAAGGCTCTTTCTAGAGGGACCATCTAATTTGTGTTTCAGACAAGGTTTACCCTGGAGGCATTATATGGCCTTTGAGCCTCCCTTAGGAGATCTGAGCAACCAGCAAGACCAGGGCTTTAGAGCAGGGGCTGCCCTGGAATGTTGCCCAGCACACACTGGGGTTTTTTTACCAGGCCCAGCCTGGGAATTTGCCTGGGATTTGGGGTCAGGGTGGATCAGTTCCAGAATGCCAGGGGCCAGGTAGGGAATCACTAGGTGGGATGTAGTGGTCTCTCAGGTATTTCCTTTTTGAAACTGGGGACGCAGTAGAAGTTAAGAGATGGACATAACCAGAGAAGATTTTGCAAGTGGGACAAAATGATCCACGCAGGTTTTCAAAGCTTTGAGGGTTGTGCAGAGTTAACCCTAATAAGATTTTAGACCCTGAAGGCAAGGCAAGTTCTGTGACTATACCTTCATGGCCCTGAGGGACATAACTGTGTAACTGCTCCTTTAAGCCCCCCTCCCCACCCCCCAGCCCAGAGCAAAATGAACCAGAGCAGAGGTCCTGACAGACCTACTGAGGTGTAGCAAGTGAGCAAACCTGCCCTCTGAGCTCTGATGTCTACTCGGCAGTTACCACGTGACCAGCCCTTCTGCCTGTGGCGAGCCACAGGTAAATTGAGCACTATTTATACTCTCCTGCTTGGGTGAGGAAGTTTGAGAGATGGTCTGGGAGCGCACAACACAGCTGTCTGATCAGCCTAGGTAAGGCATATCTCCTTTTGACTTGGTGCCTTTTTTTCCCCCTTAACTAATTTTGCCCCGGATAACAGCATGGGCTCTGGGGCTTTCAATTTAGCTGAATCGGTCAGTAGCCATCTCTTATTTACCCTTTAATAGTTGGAGAATTCTAGAACTAGAGGAGGCTCAAACTCTCTAGGTACAACCTTCTGCCTTCTGGTGGGTGAATATTGAGACCTCTGGGGGCATGTAATGATCTCTCCCTGGAGCTGTTCAGGGGCAGACTCTACAATCTCCCTCATTCATTCTGATGAGCAGGAAGTTCTTCCTTTTATCTAGCTGGAATCTCTCCTATTCTAATTAAGTCTCTTCTGCCCTTCCTTTTTACACTCATACAGAAGAAGACATAAATTCTAATTCACTTCATCTTCCTCTTGGGATCTAGCTACCGTCGCTTTAGCTATTTTTACCCATCTTCCCTGGGATCTCACTGGTTTCTACGTTCCTGTAATGAATGAGCAAATGGATGCCCAGGGTAACTTGGTGGGGCATATCTGAGGTTATATCCAACTCCAACTGTGTTTCTGGATCATAGGAACTCTTTAATTCTGTGCACAATCTGGGTCTTTCTCCTGGGATGACATACCACTTTTTTTTTTTCTTTTAATATTTTTGGCTGCATTGGGTCTTAGTTGCCGCGTGCAGCCTTTCTCTAGTTGTGCCGAGTGGGGGCTACTCTTCATTGCAGTGCGCAGGCATCTCATTGCAATGACTTATGTTGCTGCAGAGCCTGGGCTCTAGGCACGCAGGCTTCAGTAGTTGTGGCGCGTGGGCTCAGTAGTTGTGGCTCATGGGCTCTAGAGCACAGGCTCAGTAGTTGTGGCGCACGGGCTTAGTTGCTCCGTGGCTTGTGGGATCTTTCTGGACCAGGGCTCGAACCCGTGACCCCTGCATTGGCAGGCAGATTCTTAACCACTGTGCCACCAGGGAAGCCCGACATGCCACTTCTTATTTTTTTTTTTTTTTTGCCACTTCTTAATTTAAAGTCTCCTTCCCTTAGTATCTTTATTCTACCTTGTACTGATTTACATCCTTCAATTCCTTGCCTCCTAGTAAGCCTCATTGACTGTTTCATTTCTTCTTGCCCACCTTCTCTTTCCCCAAATTAGAAGACCAGAACAGTGAACCAATTGAATTTGACTAAAACCTGCCAAGATTGAACTGCTAAACAGCTTAGATCCTTGCTAAGGAGTAAAGTTAATTCTGTCTTCCCAAATTCCAAATTAAGCCAGTTCTTTTTTTTTTTCCCTCACAGCTTTATCTTGGAAAGTTTTAAACCTGCAGAAAAGTTGTAAGCCCAGTACACATCCATTTATCTTTCACCTTAGACTCATTGATAACTTTCGGCCACAATTGTCTAATCTCTCTTCCCTTCTTGTGTGTATTATGTATATGTGTGTCTCGACATATACATATGTGCATCCATAGGCACTTTTTCTGGTGAACTGTTTGAAAACAAGTTGTGAATATCTTGACACTTTGCCCGTTACTTCAAGGGCATCTCCTGAGAATAAGACCATTCTTCTACATAATGATAGTATCATTATTACACATAAGGAAACTATAATTCCATATTATCTAATATCCAGTTCATTTTCAGATTTCCTCTTTGTGGCTTTTTTGTTTTTATTTTTGATCCAGGGTCCAGTCAAGGTTCTCATTTGGTTATGTCTTTAAAAAAATCTGTTTAAAATTCCCCTCCCATCCCTGTCTTTTTGTTTTCAGGTTTTTTGATTACTGACTTATTGAAAGTGTGGACAGCCTTCTAGCTGTCCCACATTCTGGAGTTTTGTAACTGTTCCCTTTCAATGGCACTTGACTTGTTCCTCCATCTCCTGTATTTCCTGCAAGTGGGAAGTTAAGTCTGGGGCCCAATTCGATTCAGGTAAAATATCTTGGGCATGAACATTTCGTGGGTGAAGCTGTGTACTTCATAATACATTGCTTCAGGAGGTACACAGTGTCAGAATGTCCATCACTAGTAATGCTAAGTTTGATCATTTGAGGTGGTGACAACCAGATTTCCCTTTGTAAAAGTACATTATTCTCTTATATGTGGTACATTATGTAAGTGTTCTGTTCCCCACAGTGTTTCTCCCAGTTGTTTTGGCATCCATTGCTGACTCCTCCTGACTGAGCTGTTACTTTGGGAGCTGCATAAAGCCAGTTCTAAACTAACACTGAAGGACATGAGTATTGATGTGAGTTCTAAAGAGGAGTAAAAAAATTTTCTTTGGGCTTTTAGAATCATTGGCGGGAAGGCAGCAAAATGAGGCCATCAAATTCTGTCAAACTCTAGGTATTCACACATATGTTGCTGTCTGGCAGTTTACGTGAGGTCAGGGAGAAGGCAGGCTGGATGAAGCTAAAAATAAGTCATGGTTTGTTCACAAAGCAGAAATTATTTTGACTATTTGAACATGATCTATAATTCTATTCTTATTTCCTTTTTTTCTTTCACTCGATTTCCACTGTCCTCACTAGAAAAGGGATCCCTCCTTTTTAATTGTCTTCCTCCACTTGCCCTACATGCCCAGTGGGTAAAACAGTGTCCCCGAGACCCAGGTCTGATTGTGCTGGTTCCCAGTAGGGAAAATAATAGAACTCTTCCAGTCCGTGGGGAAGTTCCTGAACCAAGGCAGCCAGACAGTCATGACAGTTGAGTCTGACAATGAAACACAAGGGGGGAAATGCACTTTGAAAGTCTTCTGTGGGGGAAGAAAGGCCTGTGTCTCAAGTTGCTCTGTGGCGTTGGAGAAATCAGTTCACCTGTCTACACGAGGGTGTTCCTGGGCTCCCACCCAGAGAATCCCTGAGAGTGTGTGGGGCGCACACATTCAGAACAAAAATCAGAGTAGGGTTTCAATCACAGTTGTCCTCTCACAGGATTTACTGTAGATGAGCCTCCCCAATCTCTGGTTCTTCCTTCACCTCTTTTATCTTTAAAGAGCTAAGTGGACATCATGATTTCTCCTCTACTTGATAAGAATCAGATTGTCGTCTGAAGTGAAGATACTGAAGGGTTTATGCCTGTCCTCTGAGTTTATAGCCACCCAGAAATTCATCCCTCCCAGGTAGCCAGGCGGTGAGGATTGCTGTTAGATGGAGAAGGCTAGGCTATGGCTACTTATGCTGTTCTTAACAAAGGCCAAATAGATCCCAAAGGAAAGCATGCTCCAATCAGTGACTGCTAGTATCTTGTCCTGTTTTAAGAATGTTGAAATCCTTCAGAACTCCTCTTCACAGAATTCAGATAAAAGGTGAAAAGTTCACACCACTTCCTTTCTTTCGAACTGCAGCTTCTTGAGAATTGAACAAATGTCTAAGTAACTGCTGTCTACTCTTCATAGGCGTGCACGCACACACACACGTACGCTTTGGGATCACCCTTTCCCTCCTTGCTGATAAGAAGAGTTAGGGTGTTCCTCATTTTTTCCCCATAGTGACCCCTCCAAATGGGTTTCTCCTGACCCTTCTCTCCAGCTGCCCATGGATGTGGTCTGCATCCTGGGGAGTCAGACACACAGCAAGAAAAGGTTTCACCTGAGCTACACACTTAAATATGGAGACAGTATTAAATACAGAGTTAATATTAAATATGGAGTTAGTATTAAATATGGAGTTAGTATTAAGGTCCTGGCTGAGAAGTTTTTCATGTGTATACAAATATCACTTTTTTTTTTCTCTTTAGGTAAGCCTTCTTGGTAAGGGAAATGTGCTGTTACTCCTTTTTTCTTCCTTCTTTTTAATCTCACTTCTTTAGTTTCTTCTCCCTGTTATGATTGAAATGAGCTATTGCTTGGGTTTGAAAGAAGTGTTTAAAGCCCCAGGTTTAATTTTCCCAGCTGGGATGGATGGGGTCTCCTTGGGCTTTCCAAGGAGGGCTTCTAACTCTTGTACAGTCATATTGAGGATTTCGGTTTGACCACAGCTTCCCTCCAAAACCCACATGTCCCTGAGTTAAGCAGTTAAGCGGCGCAGGACCGCAAGCAGCTCAGAAGACTGCCTGCACTGTTTAATCCCAGCACACATACTGAAATGGAAAAGTAATCCCTGTGAAGCTGTGAGGAGGAACTTCCCCTACTTACTGCAAATCTGGTATTGGGGAATATTTAGAAATTCTGCATCCCTGTTTTACTTTGCTCCCCTCCAGGTTATCATTCCCCCCACCTCCCCCACCCCCAACAAAAGTGCTGCATCACAGCTAGGAGACGGGACAGGACAGGGCCTGCTCCCTCAGTGTCTAACCGTCTGCCCTGCCTCAGCCTCCTGGGTGGCCCTTTCCCTGCCTACTTCTCCTGAAGTGAAGATCAGTGGCTGAAAAAAGCATATTGTTAGAAAAACGTGTAATAAGATCTCATTTTATTAAAAATACATATGCACACATAGGTGCACAAGGAGAGATCAGGAAGGATGTGCAGAATGGTGATTTCTGAGTGGTGGCATGCATCGTTTTTATTTTTCAGTTTTTGCTAATCTGCATTTTTAAATTTTCCTTTAACTTCCTCCTGTCTATGTACAGCTTCTGTTATAATGAGAGTTATTTTAAAGAGGGAAGGCAAGAAGATTAGTGCTAATAATGGCTCAAAGCCCAGTGACATGAGAAAGTGACTGGTAACTTGTTTGCTGAGCCTGCCAGTTGCTGAGTTTTTGCCACCTGTGAAATCTCATTGGCTGTCTCTCTTCTTCCTTCTGTAGTCCTTCTTGGGTATTTTGCGGTCACTCAGCCTCAAGCTAATGGAGGATGGGTGGAGAGTAGCCTTGTCTGGTTTCCCAGGTTTCTCTCTACTGCATTGCCCCAAAGATAGTAAAGTAAGTGAAGTAGCCCCCCTAGATTCCCAGCCAGGACCCTCTGGTCAGCGGCTGGTCTCTCCTTGTAAGCTGCTAAGCCTCCACCCCACAGTCTATCTCTGGCCAAGTTGAGAAGGGCAGCCACAGATGCCTCACTTCCTGTGTTGTCTGCTGCCTTCCTCCTTTCCCTGACCCCTCCTAAGAGCTGTCGCCCTCCTCCTTCGGGTTCCCGCAGTGGGGGTTTGCTGGTGTGGTCAGGCCTGAGCTGATTTCCAGCCAGGAATATGAGGGAACAGCAGAGACCAAATGGTGGTCCTTCTGAAGAGTCAGTGGCTGGAGGAATCCCCGGAGGTTGAGCTGGCAGCCTGGCCCTTGGGGCTTGTATCGGCCTGCCCCACTTCAGCTTGGTCAGCAGCTTCTTGTCCTGCTCCTCCTGTGTCTGCAGTGCCTATCACAGGGCTGGTTTGTGGTGGGCACCCAGAACCTGCTACTGAAGGAATCAGTCAGTCTACTGTGGTGTGCCAGGCCCCTCGTCAGCTGTTTGTGTGTTTCTGCCCTATTCACTGTCCCCCAAGGTGCAGCAGACACTTGACCGCTGGTCCACTCCACTCAGAGCCTGCTCTCCCCAAAGCCATACAAATGTAGCAGTTGGGAGACAGGGCCAAGTGGCTCCGAAAGATAGCACCTAAGGCTTCTTATCTCTGGTGTGTGCTGTTTTGTTTTGTGTTTTCCATTTGCCGTTGCCCAAGAACCAAAGCATCCTCCACTGCTCAGCTGTATGGTGAAATGGCCTGGCCCTGTGCCAGGGAGCTTCGCCAGGTGGTTGGGCTGTGGAGGCTGCTGCGTGCGATGGGCCGATAATACCCCACAGCGCTGTAAACAGGACACCCCACCCTCCCGCAGCCACCCAGCCAGGGCCCCGCAACTTGCTGCTTTGTCTTGGCCTGTCATGATAGGAGCGTCTCTTCTCAGACAGGGCAGCCAATTGTCCTGTTTCCCAAATCTGAGAGGGGTACTTTCCAGAAATGAAACCAGTTCATCTTCCGACCACAAGCAACCGTTGTGACTTCTCAACACTTCTCCTTTAACCATAATCACACAATTGCAGGGCAGAACCCCATCCCCAGATCTTTCCGGTGGGTGCACCCATGAGGGAGGGATAAGCCCAGGAGCCCCTATTTCAACTGCACTCACTTGTGAGATTTCTTAGAGGATGTTCCCGACTGAGGGAGGTCTCAGTGCTGACAGCGCTGCTGATGCCCACGCCTCCCAGCGGCTCTCTTTCGCCTGCATCATTCACTCTGGGTGCTCTCCTGGCTGGGTTAGACCAACACTAGGAAAGGAAAGGGCTCTGACTGAAGCTGTGGGCCTTCCCAGGGGACAGTCGTGGCTGGAACTCACCCTGCATGTCTCCTCTTCCTTCCCCACCCACACCTTCAGTCCTAAAAGATTGTGGTGCGGGGAGGGGCTGACTGATTGGTAATTGGTAATTGGTTTGACATGATCTATCTAATGAAGACTTTAAAGCCTTTTTGCATCTCATCTTTCGTTGTTTACAGCGTCCCTGAGAGGTAACTGAGGCTGGGACTGTGCTCCTGCCTGCCCGATGGGAGAGCAGGCCTGGTGAGGGGGGAGGGCATAAGGTGTGGGCTGCAGTCACGCCACAGTGAGGGCAGAGCTGCAGTCAGAACCAGATCCCTCACACCTGAGCCCCTCCCAGATATTCGGGGGCCACACTGCTCCAGCCTGTGGCCCCTTCGAGAATGGCACAGAACATGTCAATGTCTGGCTTTGGCTTCAGTTCGTGTTGCGTTTGGAGGGAACCTTGGTTTCGCCCTTAATCAGTTCTGGTGCCCAAATTAGCAGGTCATCACCAAACCATTTGTGGTGGGGTTTTTTTAATAAGTGGTAGATTAGTTTTCCTGTCAAAATCTCATCTTTTTATTTTTTTTTATTTTTATTTTTTTTTGCGTTACGCGGGCCTCTCACTGTTGTGGCCTCTCCCGTTGTGGAGCACAGGCTCCGGATGCGCAGGTTCAGCGGCCATGGCTCATGGGCCCAGCCGCTCCGCAGCACGTGGGATCTTCCCGGACCGGGGCACGAACCTGTGTCCCCTGCATCAGCAGGCGGACTCTCAACCACTGCGCCACCAGGGAAGCCCAAAATCTCATCTTTTTGAAGTGCCCCCTCCCTTAGTTTCTGGGCGTGAAGGAAACATGCACTTTCATCACCTCAAAGGGTCTAAGAACGTGGGGGTTTGGGAGGGGAGCTGGGGCTTTGCTGAGCGCTTTGAGACAGAAGGGAATTCCGTCACCTTGCGGCTGGTCAGGAGCTGGGCCGGCACCCTGTGCTAGGATGTAGTCACTGTAGAAATAAGTCTGAGGCCCAGCGGTCTCATTTAAGGAAAAGAAACTGAGGCAAGTCCTCCAGTTTGTCTTAGATGCAGCAACATCCTTGCAGGCCTAGCAGAGAGGAGGGGGCTGGGTCAGAGGCAGCTGGTTCTCTATTGGGGTACTTGGTTTCTCCCCATTTGCCCTTCCTTCCCCTTTTTCTTTTTTTTGTATTCGTGTTTTTGTTTTGTTTTGTTTTTGTATACGGAGGAGCAAGTCAGAACCGACAAAGCGCTCAGAGTCTTTATGAATAACTTAGGTCAGATTTAGATGTAGAGTTGATCAAAATGGGTGGTTGGATTCTTATACCAAATTCCAGGATCCTGGGTCCTCCCCAACCCCGGGGGTGCTGGGGAGTAACATGTCATCTCTGATTACTGCCCTTGAAATTGGACTCCTCCTGTAACTCGCGAATGAGGTGGGCTGTGAAGGGTATCGATGGGAAGATGTAAAATGGGCATATGGTTTACTAGAATCCTTCCCACTAGGCTTCAAAGGCTTCTCCAAAACACCAACCAACCAACACCCCAAACAAAAAATTGCTATGTGGTCTGCTTCCTTACTCCCTTCCCTGAAGGAGCTGCCAGGCATTTCTTCCTTCAGGTATGTAGGCAGGTGTCCTGCACCCTTGGAGGTGTTCCTGATGCAAAAGGGCCAAGAGCCCTGTGGACTGATGTAGGAAGAAGGAGGCTTGGATTTGGATGTAGGACTGCCTCCTGACTTTCTGGGCGACCAAGTCCAATCTGAGACTGGACTTCTCTGTGCCTTGGTCTCCTTATCAGTCTTTCTGGAGCCCCTTTAGGAGAACAAAAGACTGTACACACACAAGTACTTTGTGAGGAGGGGGCAAAACTTGAAAGTATTATACAAACTTGAAAGTATTATACATACTTAGGGTGCAAGGCACACAAACTTAGAAGAGCATACGTAGGGCCTCAGGATGGAAACATTTCTAAAGGAGGTTTTTGCAGCAATTTCTGCTGAGGGGCTGAGAGAGGTGGCCCCAAGAAATCTTTCTCCCCAGTGCTTTTTTCTCAGCCCTGGAGTCCCAGCCCTCTTTCTTCTGACAGCAGTGAAGGAGCTGTTAGAATCATGGTGTTCTGGCCTCTCTGCCAGTCTCTGGCTCATCTGCTTCCCACCTGCCTCATTGCTTCTCTGTCATGTAATCTTGTAAACTTGCCTTCAAGGGCCCCTGCCTCAACAGTGGGCTCTTAGAGACAGTTTGGGAGAACCATAGGACAGCATTTTGGTGTCTGGCCAGGCTGCCGGCATGGGTCAGGATCTCCCAGAAGTATCCAGATTGCCACCTTTTGATCTTAAGCCCACGATAGAAAAACGAGTGGTTGAAATGCCGGTGTAGGGGATGCAGTTGGGGCTTGAACCCAGCGTGCCTGTCACTAACTTTCTGGGTGACAGGTGCAGGGAGGGGAGGAAAGAGGTTGGGCCTCCCTGAGCCTCAGAGAGAGGAAAGGGGGCAAGCAGCTCAGGGGGATTTACTCACAGGGAGCAGGGTGAGCATGGATGTGCAAGGCACACAAACTTAGAATCCAGGTGTAATTAGAGCAGGCTCTCCCTGATAGTGACAGGTTTTTGATTTTATGAGAATACTTAGGCATCTGCCAATCTCCAACCCTATGCTCTAGATGCTGTGTGGGGTTCAAAGATAAATTAGACAGCCCTTGGCCACAGGTTGTTTATTAGCTGGGATTTACAAATACTTGTAATCCAATAGAGACTGGGAAGTACTAGAAGAGTACAAAGTACTGGGGAAAATCAGAAAATCCTGAGACATTCCTTCCAGGGGACTCAGGAAGCTCTGTGGAGGTGGAGATGTTTAGGCTGGCCCTGATGGATGGATCACATTTCAGCCCTGAGCACATGTGCAAAACCTCAGAGGAGGGCAGGCCCAAGACATGGGTGGGAAATGGTGCATAGTGTAGTTTGTCCAGGACATAGAGATCTTGAAGAGGAGTGACGTGTAAAGGAAAGGTAAGTGGGACCAGAACACAAGGCCTATGAGTACTGTCTTTGAAAGAAAGCCTTTGAAGAGTTTAAAGAGTGTTAAGTCATTTAAAAGGGTGTGTTGTAGGTCAGTATATATTGATTTGGAAAGGTGTTTATGATATAAGGTAAAAACTCATTGCAAAATAATATGTACAGTATAATCCCATTTTTCATTTTAAAGCATACACACACACGCACACACATACATGCATGTACATAGAAGGCAAGGCCCCCGAGGATATATATCTCATAGTATTATCCGTGATTATCTCTGGGTCTTGAGATTTGCAGTTTTTTCTGTTTGTTTGCATATTTCTTGAATTTTCCACAATTCACAGTACTTTTTTTTTGGCCGCAACACATGGCTTGCAGGATCTTAGTTCCCTGACCAGGGATCAAAAATGGGCCCACAATAGTGAAAGTGAGGAGTCCTAACCACTGGACTGCCAGGGAATTCCCCACACTACTTTTTTTTTTTTTTTTGCGCGGTACACGGGCATCTCACTGTTGTGGCCTCTCCCGTTGCGGAGCACAGGCTCCGGACGCGCAGGCTCAGCGGCCATGACTCACGGACCCAGCCGCTCCGTGGCATGTGGGATCCTCCTGGACTGGGGCACGAACCTGCATACCCTGCATCGGCAGGCGGACTCTCAACCACTGCACCACCAGGGAAGCCCCCCCACTACTTTTATAAGTCATTTTTAATTTGTATTTTTTTAATTTATTTATTTTTTTAAATTTATTTATTTTTTTAAATAAATTTATTTTTATTTATTTATTGACTGTGTTGGGTCTTCATTGTGCATGGGCTTTGTTGTGGCGAGCAGGGGCCACTCTTCATTGCAGTGCACAGGCTTCTCATTGCCGTGGCTTCTCGTTGCAGAGCACAGGCTCTAGGCGCGTGGGCTTCAGTAGTTGTGGTGCACGGGCTTAGTTGCTCTGCGGCATGTGGGATCTTCCCGGACCAGGGATCGAACCCGTGTCCCCTGCGTTGGCAGGAGGATTCTTAACCACTGCACCACCAGGGAAGTCCCTTTAGTTTGTTTTAAATGAGCACATACTATATGATGGCTGAGGAAAATGACCTAGAAATATGTAAGGAATTAGATAAAACCTGAGACTAAAAGTTATCCATGCAATAACATTTATGATATTCACATTGGGGTGGGGGAAACCTCTCAAACCTCCAATAATATGGGAGGGGCTAAGCAAACTACTGTGTATCAACTTGGTGGAATATTATGTAGTCTTTAAAAATGACAGATATGTAGATTGTTGATACTTGGAAATGGGTAGAACAAAGCAGAATATCATGTAATACATTTCGTATTCATTATACTATGTCAAAATGTGTGTAAATATTTAAATGGATTTGGAGAAGATAGTATTATTAGTGTTTCTCTCCTTTTTTTTATTGTGGTAAAACACACATAACATAAAATTTACCATTTAACCATTATAAGTTTATGATTCTGTGACATTAAGTACACTTACAATGTTGTGTAACCATCACCACTGTCCATTTCCAGAATATTTTCATCACCCCAAGCAGAAACTCTGTGCCCATTAAATAATAATGCCCCATTCCCTTCTCCCCCTAAGCCCCTGGTAACCTCTGTTCTACTTTCTGTCCCTATGAATTTGCCTATTCTAGGTACCTCATATAAGTGGAATCATACAATATTTGTCCTTTTGTGTTGGTTTTATTTCATGTAGCATAATGTTTTGAAGTTTCATCCATGGTATAACATGTTTCAGAACTTCATCCCTTTTTGAGACTCCATTGTATGTATAGAACACATTTTGTTGATCCATTCATCTGTCAGTGAACACTTGGGTTGTTTCTACCTCTTGGCTATTGTGAATAGTGCTGCTATGAACATGGGTATACAGATATCACTTTGAGACCCTCTTTTCAATTCTTTTGTATATATACCTAGAAGTGGAATTGCTGGATGGTATGGTAATTCTATATTTAACTTTTTGAGGAACCTGCCAACCTGTTAGTGTCTTTTTAATATAAAGTTCTTCAAGTTTATTTATATCTACAGTCCCCAGTTCTTTTGCTGTGCTTAATGCACACATGAATTATCAAGAGATTAGTACAGATGTGAAAGCATTTTGCTCTGCTTAAAGGAAAGAGCCTTACAGACCTTAAGATAGTCGTGTGTTTTGAATGTGGCTGCGGAAAACACGGTCAACCCAGATGACTGAAACTTACAGATGATTCCAGAATGCTTAGACTTTAGCAACAGTTTCAACTTTTACCTTCCCCCAGAAAGCTTTAGTCAAGGTAAAAAGAAAAATAAGTGGATTTGTAACTGGTTTATTTTTGTTCTATTTAGCCAGAAGTCAGAGACAGAGGAGAGAACCAAAAGACTTGGATATTCTCCTGGATCCTGGATAGTTGAAAGTAGTTATGTCGTTCTCTTTGTCTCAGTCACCTAGGTTCCCTGGAGCTAATGGTCTTGAAGGAAATAGGAAGAGTCCTTCAGTTAACTGGGTTGAATTTGTACATAGGAGCCTTGCAATCAGTGCTGGAAGAAGGCAGGAGATAAAAGGAAATAAAAGGCAGGATAAAAGATGGAGGAAAACTTGGTTTTTGTCCACTTCCAGTTACTTCTTTAATGATGGGAAACAGTCCTGCTCTCAGGAAACTCAGTGCAGAGACCTGGGAGTTCACAGCCTGTAGTCCATTAGGAACAGGAGAAAGAAGACATGTGTAAAGTAACCCCTCGTCCAGTGTGAAATGGTGTAAATTGTTTCCAGTGACAAAGACCAGCTGGATAAGTCAGGAGAGCTTTCATCACGCTGTATGTGCTTTTATGGGCTGCTTCAAATTCTGTAGGAGGGAGGTAAATATAAGTGAAGATGCAGCAGTCCGGTGAGGCTTCCTGAAAGAGGGAAGGTTGGTTACTGTGTCTGCTGCCTCCATGCTGACGTCCAGGTGTGCGGGCTGTGCTCTCTTCCAGCCAGCGTCCCGTGTTCCGTGGCCCCAGAAAAGCCAGTGTGTAGGCCTCAGCCACCCCAGGTCCGGCGTACGTTCTCCCTGGACACCATCCTCAGCTCCTACCTTCTGGGCCAGTGGCCACGAGATGCTGATGGGGCCTTCACCTGCTGTACCAATGACAAGGCCACCCAGGTAATGAAGCTCTCTGCTAATGGGATAAGGGATAAAGGTGGGGTGGTGGGCTGGCCGAGGAGGCCTTGGGTCGACTTACCAATACTCAGTCATTGATGTGACTTGTCCTGGGTTTTGGCTGTACATACGCACCATGTAGCTTTTCATCATCTCATGTTAACCAACTTGGTTCTCTTCGTAAATTTACCTGAAAATGAGTTTGCATTCCACCTGACTGGTGGGAGAGAGAAGGCAATCTGGGTTTATCAGTTTGGCTTTGAGTATTCATGTGTGGGTATACAAGAGTTGATTTTGGAATTTATCCTAGGTTTTAATAAATGAGATTTACGTTGCTAAAACAGACCAACATTCAACTGAGTATGCATTCCCCAGACAACTGGAAGAGGTGGCCCGAAAGTGTGTTGAGCCAGGATAGATCCCACTAGAGTAACAGGAGTGGAAAGTTCTCAGATAATGGAGAGTTGATCCCTAATCAGCAGCCCTCCTGGGATTTCGGTAGACCCATTTGAGTCTGATGGAGCCCAGGTCCCCTCTTCAGGGTTTTTCTCTTCATTAAGAATCCTAAACTTAGAAGGGATCTCTGTCATCATCCAGTCCATTGGTCAGCTTTTGAGTAAGGTAGTGTTAGCCTGAGCAAGAAGTCATCTCATATGTGAAATTTTACAAAGATATGTCTTCATCTGACTTAGGACTTCAACATTTTCAGCAGTTAAGTTTTTAAGAGTCAGATCTTCTCCCTTTTGATGCAGTTTAAGCCCATTCCTGTTCAACTTCAGAACAAATGAGTTGTTCTCAGGGAAGAGGAAACAGGGTGGGGAGAACACAGGCTCAGAGGAGAGGCAGCCCATGTCCTGGGGGATGCTGGGCCAGTCACTCTTCCTTTGCATGTCGCTGGAGTGTGCCCGCCCCGCCTGATTGGAGGTGGGGTGCCGGCCAAATGGGAAAGGGTTTTGTGCGCTCGCTTCCCTTGTCCTCCTCTGCCGAGCACATCTCCCAGTCCCTTTTATTTATTTTTTAAATGAGATCCATTTTCAAATGTTATTAGTGAATGTTTGAATGCCCAGTACTGTTCTTGGCATGTCAGAGTGGAGAACAAGGAAATGAGAACAAGATTTGACCTTGGTGCGTCTGGATGCCAGTTCCATGAAGGCCAGTGAACAGGGAGCCAAAGGATGAGATGGGGCCAAATGTCTGGCACAGTTTACAGGAGGGGAATTCTCATAGGAATATGCCACCTTGGACCAACAAGAGTTGCTGCAGTTAAAATTAATGGCACTCTTTTTTTTAATTAATTAATTTACTTATTTATTTATTTATTTTTGGCTGCGTTGGGTCTTCTTTGCTCCGTGTGTGCTTTCTCTAGTTGCGGCGAGCGGGGGCTACTCTTCATTGCAGTGCA
Organism: Lagenorhynchus albirostris; assembly: GCF_949774975.1. Lineage (NCBI taxonomy): Eukaryota > Metazoa > Chordata > Mammalia > Artiodactyla > Delphinidae > Lagenorhynchus > Lagenorhynchus albirostris. Next base: position 36,349,073 of record NC_083114.1, read on the forward strand.
TGGGCTTCTCATTGCGGTGGCGTCTCTTGTTGTGGAGCACAGGCTGTAGGTGTGTGGGTTTCAGTAGTTGTGGCATGTGGGCTCAGTAGTTGTGGCTCACAGGCTCTAGAGCACAGGCTCAGTAGTTGTGGCACACAGGTTTAGCTGCTCCGCGGCATGTGGGATCTTCCCTGACCAGGGCTCGAACCCGTGTCCCCTGCATTGGCAGGTGGATTCTTAACCACTGCGCCACCAGGGAAGTCCAATGGCATTCTTTAGATCTAGGAACAGACTGTGAAGGGAGAGTACGCTCCGGGTAGCACACCGACTTCCCAGAAGCCCCAGACACTGTTGTTCCCTGTGTCCCCTGAAAAGGGCAAGTAGGATAGGTTATACTTCCCCTTCATGTGCCTGAAGCACCACCCCTTTCTCTTTTGAGAGCGTGTTTAGTCCAAATAATGCGTCTAGTCATGGAGGGCTTCCTGGAGGAGCAGGACTTGAGGTTGCTTTGGTTGTGTAAGTTCATGATTACATCCCCCTTCGTCAGATGGCAGGCTTCCATGCAGCCCACCTACCTATCCCCATATCCCCGTCACTGTCATTTCCTGCTACCAGCCTTCTAGGAAGCCTCCATCCCACTCCTCAGATGGCGTTCTCTTTGTCAACTCAAGGCAGGGTTGGCCTCAGATGTTCCCTGGCCGGATTTAGAGGCATGGGCTCTAGGCTGTGTGTTTTGCTCAGGCTCCAGCTGCAGGCCAGATCTTTTATATAACAAGTCCGGGCTTCTTGCCACAGCAAGACAGAGGCCAGCGATGCGCCTCCGCGGGTCTGGCAAGGCCGAGCTGTGCAGCTTTCCTCTTTCCCTGGGCTGGGCTCCAGCCCTCGAGGAACCCTTAGCAACCTGTCAATATTGTGGCTGCAGTCAGGAGGTGGGAGAATTCTGATCAACGTGGGCATCCAAACCCCAGTATGTGCTCTGCCCATCTTTCATCCCTGGCCTTCTGGGAATTTTCTGCTTCTAGGTTTTGGGCTCCATTCAAATTCTTGCTTGAGCACCCTGGTCTGGCACAAGCTGCCTTCTTCAACATCTCCCAAAGAAATTGGTGCTCCTTCCCTACTGAGCACGGCTACATCACCCAGAAGGGACTGGAGATGAGGGAGAGGTTTTATGGGGGAGACACAAGGGGGTGCAGAGAAGAGTGGAGGGAAGGTAGGAGGCAGGATCTACCAAAGTCCTTGAAAGCTGTTAAGTCACTAAAAATAGATGATGCCAGCACATTTCCTTAATTCCTTTGCGCTCGAGGGGGGCTGTTCCCACCCGTACCCCCACCTTCTGCGCTTTCTCTTCTAGCCACACCAGTGAAGTACCTCCACTGCACCTGGCAGGCCCTCACTTCTGCTCTCTTATCTGTGCCCCCGACCCAGCCCCACACACACCCCAGCCAGCCGCCAGAGTGTGTGTTTGGAGACCTCATCAGCCTGGCACTCCCAGGGGCAGGACTTGCAGTAAGGACAGCAGCCATAGTCATGGTGTAGGCCGAGCAGCTCGGCTCCCCTCTCTGAACCCCCTAGAGCAGGCAAGAGCCCTGCACGTTTCATATCAGAACACCTGCCATTTAGATAGCCCAGCACACTGCGTCCTCAAGGCTTCTCCCAAGGCAGAAGATGGGTTAAAAGCTCTCGGTTCTCGAATTGCAGCAGGCTGCCAACAGTCCCAGTATTCCCTCCCTGGGCTTAGCTGTGTTTTTTTTTTTTTTTTTTTTTTTTTTGTAGTACGCGGGCCTCTCACTGTTGTGGCGTCTCCCGTTGCAGAGCACAGGCTCCGGACGCGCAGGCTCAGCGGCCATGGCTCACGGGCCCAGCCGCTCTGCGGCATGTGGAATCTTCCCAGACCGGGGCACGAACCCGTGTCCCCTGCCTCGGCAGGCGGACTCTCAACCACTGCGCCACCAGGGAAGCCCTTAGCTGTGTTTTAAGCCCTTAGGCAGGCGCAAAGGATAGCACGGGTGGTTCCCAAGCAACTTGCAGTCTGACATGGAGAGCGGGCTTACCCAAATATTTGGGGCAAGTGAGGAAGAGAGGTGGATGGATCTTATTTGGGAAATTGGTTCTCCTAAGGAGGTGTGAATGTGGTCATCGGGGAAGGAGGGCTTTGGAGCGGCTACATGTTCTGAGCCAGGATGGGTGATGGGAGCGGGATGACCAGGTCTCCCAGAGGTCAGCTTGGTGGGTGTAAGGAACAGCTTGGGTGCAGTGGGTGCTGGGTGCAGAGGGGCCAGTCAGCGAGGACTAGGAAGGCTCTTGTGTGGTGTCACCATCATCTGGAGGTTTCTTTGTGTCTCGGAGGACTTTGTCAGGATCGTCCAGGTAAATCTGAACCTGTTTTCCCCTCTCCTGACTGCCCTCCCCCAGGTCAGCTGGTCACTCAGAGCTGGCCATCAAGTGCTGTGGGCCGGCCACTCCTGGCACTGGGCCCGGGGCCGGGACGGGAGACGGCAGCACATGCTGGTGGTTGCAGTTACCCCCTCCCTTCTTGCTGGGAGTCTTCTCGCACTCTTCTGGAGGGAGGAAGTGGTCTCACCACAGCTGGAATGACTGTTGGAGCCAAGTTCCCCCGCTGGTGTTCTCATCCTGGAGACAGATGGGACCCTGGGTGCCTGCTCTGCCTGGCCCCCCGTTCTGCTCATCCCCAGCCCCATTTCCTCTGCAGGCTCCAGGTGAGGTAGGGATGCCCTTATGAGAGACCTTTTTGCTTTAGGCCTGAGTTACCCTTTGGGAAAAAAAATTAGCTTAAGTCCTTGACAAACTTCATGGAGTGTCCTGAGGGGCAGAGGCAGAGGTGGCATGCTTTGTTTGGGAAGACTTCCCTTTCTGTGACTTTCCCTACCTGTGTGCTGTCCTCCTCTTTTTCCCAATCCAGTGCCTCAGCATTTGGTGGTGACACACGATTCAGTCTGCTTATGATGGGCCTTTCTTTGAGGGTGTGAGGGCCTGGGCACAGTGCCTATTTCCCAAACCGGTGAGCAGGACCAGTTGTTCAGTATATGGTTTGACATCAGCATAGAATATTTGAAAATGGGTCCATGATGGAAAGTCTGAGGGTTGCACAGTCACCGTAGGGCCACAGATGGTGGCCTTGGCCACCTGCTGCTAGAGTTCTCAGCGCTGGCCGGCAGACCACCCTCAGAGCCTTTCCTGCCTCTTTTTCTGGCCAGAGTCCCAAGAGGCTGATTCCCTGCTGAATTTCAGTTCAGCAAGTAGTTACTGAGCATATATGTTAGGCCAGGCACCACGCTGCTCTACACATCCGCATAGGTACACTGGGTTATGTTCCCAGGGCCCAGCCAAGGTCACTGGAAACAGCAAGGACCAGGACTCTCCTGTCTCAGAATCTGGGTAGAGGCTTAGTTGAGTGGGGGGCAGAGAAAGGGGTTCCACTTTGGAGGGTTTGGGCTCCATCTCACCCCTGCCTTCTTGTTATAAAGCTGTCCTCGCCCTCACCCAGTTATCCCACATGTTGCTCTGGGACTTCAGAATCCCAGGCAAAGCTTCCATGGTCTAACCCACATCCAGTTTTGCATAATCCGAGCATCATCTGCATAGTTGGCTGACGCCACTATGGCCAGTAAGTAGCCCTGCTTCTCCCTTAGCTGCTCCCCCTGGGCCAGGGTGTTAAAATAAATCTGTTCCAGTGTGTGAGTCCCTTTGACAAACATGACGGGCCTGCTGAGCTCAAGCTTTATCCTGCTTCCAGAGGACTGTCTGGAACAACTACATACGGTGCTGTCACACAGCCTGGCTTGACCCCCATTGTGCCATGAAGGGTCACTCTTTGAAGGGTAACCTTCCTTAGCTGTGACTCTTCTGTGCTCCAAGGAGACCTTGGCCCAGATGTCTGTGGTGAGACCCAGGAGGGAAAGGCCTGTCCACCCAGGGGCACTGGAAATAAGGGGTGGGCATGGTCTCTTTCTTGATGCTCCTAGGTCACCTTGGAGGGGCCAAAGCCCATACCTGTGCATGTGCCTGCCTGAAGAATACTCAAGGCCAGCATGTAAACAGCTTCAAACACAGGATAACCTACTGTATTAGGTTCCTGAGGCTGATGTAACAAATTACCTCAAACTTAGTGGCTTAAAACAATGGAAAGTTATTCTCTCATAATTCTGGAGGCCAGAAGTCTGAATTCATTCCGCTCGCTAGGCCAAGATCAAGGTGTTGGCAGGGCTATACTCTCTCTGGAGGCTCTCTGAGAGACCCATTCCTTGCATCTTCCAGCTTCTGGTGGTTGCCAGCATTCCTTGGCTTGTGGCCACGTCACTCCAGTCTCTGCCTCCATGGTCACATTGCCTTACCTTCTTCTGTGAGTGTCTAATCTCCCTCTGTCTCTCTCTCATAAGGACACTTTTAATGGTATTAGGGCCCACCAGGATAATCTGCATCTCAAGATCCTTCACTTAATCACATCTGCAAAAACTTTACCATGTAAGGTAACATTTACAGGTTCCAGAGACTAGGACCTGATTTCTTTGGGGGGCCATTTTCAACCTGTCACACCTACAGACCTCGTCTCCTCATCTCCTCACCCACTCTGCCCCAGCCACGCTGGCCTCCTTATCATTCCCAAAGCCACCAGACTGGCTCCTGCTTGGGGGCCTTGGCACTTGCTATGTCCTCCATCTGGGTCACTCTCACCTCTAATATCTGCATGTCTCACTCCTCATCTCCTTTATGTTTTCAGCAGATGTTCCCTTTTCACTGAGGACTTCCCTGACATTTAAAATCATGTTCCCCAGCCCAGCATTCCTATTCTCTTTCTTTGCTGTATTTCTCTCTTAGTACTTATCACTGTTTAAACTGTGCCTCCAGCTAGAACGTAAACTCAAAGCGGACGAGGATTTTTGTCATTTTGTGCCTTGTTATGTCCCCGGCAGCTGAAACAGCGCCTGACACACAGTTTGCATTCAGTAACTCTTTGTTGAGTACATGAGTGATGTGTACCCTGAACCCATCTGATCAGAGAAGATGCAGAGTGAGGCAGCAGGCCTCATGAGGTGGACAGCTAGGAAGGGCTCAGGGAACGCTGGGAAGAGCTGGTACGGCGGGCCGTCTTAGGTGGTTAGACCAGGCTTAGAGGTCAAGGGATAAGGAAAAAAAAGGAGGTGGAGCTACATTTGCCTGTGGGACAGAGAGCCCACGGATGGAGGGCAAGATGGTGATGTCTATGGCCAGGGGTGGGTGTTGAGGCAAAGCGATGGCCTTAGTAGCACAGTTTACAGAGTAGGCAATAGTTGCTGGGAGATGCTGCCGAGCAGATTGAGGTGAGATGGACTGAGAGAGGAGACGATCCCAGCTGCCATGAGTTTTCACATGCATTCCAGCCTCCAGCGATAGCCTACACTTCTCCTTCCACCCCCTCACGTATCTCAGAAGAAAGAGGCAGTTGAAGAGTTTGCAAGAGATATTAGTAGAACCGGTGGCGACCTGAATGTGGCTGCTTTTACCTCCTTCTCACCACCCACCTGTGAGTTCAGTATCTTCCCGGAGGAAGAGAAACAGGCATCAACACCTTAGCCTTTGTCACCCTTCCTCTGTAGTCTCTGCCACCTTTCCAGGGACAACAAGCTTGTGTGGAACTCAGCTTTGATGAGCAGACCTAGTTATCTATAGGTTTGGCTTGGAGCCCTGGGAGGGGAGGAGTGTTCGTGCATCTGCTCCGTTCAGGGGGCTGTGGGCTTCTCCTCTCTTTTCAGTATCTGCAGCAGCCTTTTCTGAGGCTCTGTCTGCCAACACCCTGATAGGCATTTGGAAGTAGACCAGCTGCTTGGTTACTACTGTCAGAGCCAGCTCCACCTTGAGGCTTTGGGGTATAGGCCTGAGGATATGCTCTCTGCCCTTTTTCTAAAGAAGAAATAGTGGGGCCGCATCTCTGGAGGGTCTCCCTTGCGGTGCTGGCCTCAGGGAAGGGAGTCCAGCAGTTGTCTCACCCTGACTGTGTCGCACGGCTGGGTAAAGGCCCTGATTGGTGGGCAGCTGGGAGAAGGAAGAGGCAGGAAGCCTCGGCACCCCCATGGACCCTCTCCTCTGCAGCTGTTGTGCAGGGCAGCCTACTCCCACAGCCCCGCTCAGACTGCCATCACCGAGCTCTTCTTAACAGCTGTTAGGTGGTGAGTTGTTGGGCTTTTTCCCTCTTATCCTCCCCCTTTTCTGTTTGTAACAACCTCTCGGGGGAGGTCAGCGGATCTGTTGGAGGAGACAGTTCCCAGGCCCTCATGGTTTTGGCAGCTTGTGCAAAGAAGTTAGAGAGGAACTGGTTCCACCAGAGCCTTTCCCCTTGGGCCCCTCCCTTGGAATGGAAGTAGGGATGCTGCGGGGGGGGGGGGGACTGTGTCCTTCTCTGCCTCGTGCTTAGAGCCAACCACTTCCTCCCTCTGTTAGGGGCTCAGGAAGTGGGTCTACAACTCCCCCTGCCTCCATCATGGGTCCTCTGTCTTCTGTGCAGTGGGGGAGGGAGGATGGCGGACTGAGAGTCAAGTTCTCACAGGGGCAGAGCAGGGCCCAGGAGAAGGAGCTGTGATAAAGCCAAGAGGAGTCAGGAGTCAGGGCTGAGTTCAGAATTCTGGCTCCCTCCTTTGCGAAAATCTCCCCTCCCTATGTATTCAGGAGGACTTTGGGGACCCTAACCCTCTGTGGACCGGGAAAAATCACAGAACAAGCTTGAGGTACTGCACTGCACAGAAATCTTCTGCTTCGGTTCAGAATAGAGCATGGGGCATCTCTGTTGAGCTTTTTCCTGTCTTACCAATTAATGATTCCTTAATGGAGTCCCGTCTGGTAACTTGTCTTCATCAGGCTCCCAGGAACCTGGGCCCGTGCTGGGCACATAGATGGGGAGGGAATCGAGGATGCCAGTGTTGCCCTGAGCCTCCAAAATGTGCTCTTTGGGAACTGGTTGGGAGAGGGAGGGACCATTCTGGCCCTCACTGCTGGCGAGAAGCACTTGGAGTAGCTGGGGCTATAATCCATGTGTAAAAGTCATAAGAGAGTAAAGAGCAGGTTGGCCTTATTGGCTCATCAGGGAAGGTTTCCTGGAGGATGTGGACTGGGAAAGAGGCAGTGCAGGTGGAGAAGCCTGAAAGAATAAAAGGGGCTGGCAGGGTCCAGGAGGTTGATGAGCAGATGAGAGAAGACTTCAAAGAGCCAGCACCTCTGTCTGGGAAATGGTGTGTCTGTCTCCCCAGAGCCAGCCTGAGAAGCTGCTCTGTCTCGCTGGGTTTCTCTCCCTGCAGACGCCCCTGTCCTGGCAAGAGCTTGAAGGTGAGCGGGCCAGCTCGTGTACACACAAGCGCTCAGCGTCCTGGGGCAGCACAGACCACCGAAAAGAGGTAACTGCCCCCTTTGACTCCCTGGCCCGGGAAGCTGCCTCTCGTCTACCCCCCAGCACCATGGACACATCCGCTCCAAAGTGGACCCACATTTCCAGTCTCATCTGCCTCGACGTAGCCTTTTCCTAATGAGATGGCGCCTTCATAGCTGCCTCCCAGCCTCCTGGTGGCCTGGCTTCATGAGCCCAGACCCTCCTGCAGGCAGGGGCTTGGCCCTCCAGCAGCCTAGCTTAGGGTGGGGGTGGCCATTGTTCTCACTTCACTTTGAGGTTGGATCCAGATAAGCGTTTCAGAGACTGGAGAAAGAGAGCGAGTTTCTGGGAGTTGGAAGCCCCCAACCTCGTTTACTACTTAACTACTCATCCAGCCTTATTTTTAAAAGAAGAGATAAATAATGATGTGTCCTCAAACACTTCTTCCTGGCCCTCCCTCCCTCTCATGAGGGCCACAGGGGTTGAGGGTGAGAAGAGAAAGCCATAGACTGGATTCCAGGGCTCCCAACCCAGTTCCGCCTGGCATGCTGTGGGGAGCCCCCAGGAGGGCCAACTCACCAGGGGTCACCCTTTACAGGGCAGTAGCTTCTGCCCTCTCGGTTGTAAGAACAGAGAGAGAATATGAAGTATTTAAGGCTAGTGGGAAATACAAAGTATTTACAATTTGTAATTATCAGAGTATTTACACTAAGGACCAGTAGGTCCAGAATTACAAATGCGACTGGGACAATATTTAAAATTGTTGATGATACTCCATAATTGTTACAGGATGTGAAGTTGGGACAGAAGCTGATATTCCTTCTGGAGAGGCTGCTCCTTGCTCGGTGCAGTCTACTTTAAAATGGGGGGAAATCCTTCCATCCTTCTTGGTCCCAGGGCCTTTGAGATAGCTGTGAATGTATTTTGAGGAGTGAATTCAAAAACATCATTTTCCATTTCTATTAATAGAGTAGTATTCCATGCCTTTGGAATCTGTGAAAGACAAAAATGGTTTCAGTGTTGTATATTTTTAATTTTTCGGAACGTGAGCCATCTGTGGAATACATGGTAATTCAAAAAATCCGATAATCTGGTTACTATGGTGTCCAGCTTGCCTGGTGAGCCTATCATCACAGTTTTGAACACCACTGAGGTATTTTGAGATGGAATACGTAAAAGGAAGATTAACTTCCATCTTCCTTTTACGTATTTTCACGGGCTTCTGGCAAGAGCCACGCCTGGGAGGGAGGACCCAGTGCACTTTTGCTTTGCTTCACCTGCCTGTCCTCTCCCCCTCTCCCTGCCGCCAGATTACCAAGTTGAAGCAACAGCTGCAGAGGACAAAGCTTAGCCGCAGTGGGAAAGAGAAGGAGCGGGGCTCCCCCCTCCAAGGGGACCATGCTGTGCGGGGAGCACTGAGGGTACGTCTCTTCCCCAGCCTTCACCCCTCTGTCATCCTCTGTGGTGGGCCCCGTGGGGTGGGCGGGTCCTGTGAGCCCTCCTGCACTGCAGGGCCTGTGGCCACGTGGGTGCCGGGTGAAGTTTTGGTGCAACTTTGGAAAGGGTTTCTTTCTGTGCTGCATGTCTCTGTCCTCCATCCCCACCCCCCGCACAACTGAGGCCATGATGCAGACTCTAAAAGCACACTCTGGACCCCTCAAAGCTCTGCCTTCTGGAGAAAACCCCACTGAATGGACCTATTGCAATTGGTAACTGTCCCTGAATTCTCCTCTACTCACTTGGTTCTGCTGTGTAGGCATGACTGTTACCCCCTGGTCAGAACTGATAACTGCACGGGGCTTGGTGGGGTTCAGTGATGGCTTCATTTACCTCCTCCTCAGGCGTCCCCTCCCAGCTTCCCCTCAGGGTCCGCTGTCCTGCGACTGAGCCCCTGCCTGCACCGGAGCCTGGAAGGGCTCAACCAAGAGCTGGAGGAGGTGTTTGTGAAAGAGCAGGGTGAGGAGGAGCTGCTGCGGGTGAGTGGGGGCCACACCCGGATGCACAGATAGGTAGCGTCTTGCTGAGTCTGGACACAGGGAGTTGGGATTCGTGCTGTCTGGGGGCTCACAGGCTGTGCACATGTCAACAGAGAAACATGCCCAAACCACCCCATGGGAGGAACACAAATTGAGTTTATTAGACTCAGATGGACTTGACCACAAGAACAGCAGAGCCGGGTGGGTGAAGTTGGGGAAGACATTGGGGCATTGAATGGAAAGAGAAGGGGCCAGGGGTCAGCAGGGAGGAAGGCACCTGGCTGGGAGGAAGGGACTAGGCATCACTCTTCAGCCAAAGCACCAGCTCAGTGTTCCTGGCATACTCATCACTGTCACTGTCAGCGTCACCCAGCTGTGCCTCAGTTCAAGTGGCCCCAGTACTAGAGTTATGCTTCCCTTCCCTCCATCTCTACCTGGTGACATGCGTTCATCCTTCATGCCCAGTTGCCTTTGTGCAGCCTTCTCCCCCGCTCCACTCCCAGGCAGAATTATTTGCTCCCTTTTCTGCAGTCTCAGGCACATTTTTATACTGACACAGGACAATTGCGGAATGCCAGTTGGGCAACATTAATATAATTCTAATGGGCACACTCCTTAGTTTATGATTTACTTGCTCGTTGATTTTTAATGTGCATATATGTAGGATTTTACACGTGCACACAGACTGGTGATCTGTGGACACAAGTACCATTGACTGTTAAAAAAAATGAGGGGGGTGTATTTAATACATGGAAGTAATCTGCACATTTGTCCTGCAACGGCATATAGCTGTTACAGTGTCCTGGTGGTTTGCCCCCTCTTGTGCCTCCATGTGTTATTCACCTTTGTGTTCCCAGAGCCTGACACACAGGAGGCCCCTGCCCTCGTGAGGCTTACAGCCTTGTGGGGGCAACACCTTGATGAAACCATAAAATAAGTATGTAGTCATAAAGTTCTATCTATGAGGGGAAAGAATGAAGCACTCTGGGAGAAGCAGGAGGAGGTGTCTCTTAGATTGGGGGCTGTTGGGAAAGTCAGTGACATGAGGAAGTGGTGTCCTGCTGTCACTGTGTGTTGTGAGTCTAGGACAAGGACAATGGCAAGGGGATGACCCTAAGGGTTACCGCAGCCCTGCCAGCCTGCAGAGACAGGCCTGACCCCCACTCTTCCTCGGCAGATCCTTGAAATCCCTGACGGGCACCGTGCCCCAGCTCCCCCCCAGAGTGGCAGCTGTGATCATCCCCTCCTCCTCCTGGAGCCTGGAAACCTTGCCAGCTCTCCCTCCATGTCCCTGGCATCCCCCCAGCCTTCTGGCCAGACTAGCCGTGAGGAACACCAGGGTGCAGCTGAGGAGCTGACGTCCATCCCCAGTGACAAAGGTGAGCTGGGGAGGCCCAGGCTGCGGGGCCCACATGGGGTATGGGGTCATCTCCATGCCCTTTTCCAACTCTCATCAATTTCTGGCCACGCATTTTTTACTTACTAACCAACTAGAATATCTTTGGGAGTCATCTATATTCCATACGTTATAGTGGTCCTTGACATAGATTCTAATTTATAATTTATATGAAGGTTCTGCACTTACAGTTTTGCTTAATCCTCACTGTAATCCAAAGAAGCAATCCCTCCCACCCCCATGTTTTGGCTGAGGTTCAGCATGCCGTTGTGGAGAGCCCATGAGCCCGTTCAGGTGTCCACTGGACCCGTCACCAGCAATACACCTCAAGGCGGGTGTGAACGCTGTAAATAAAAGAATGTGGTCTTTTGCCCAGGGTCACACAGTTTGACCCAAATCGAAACCCAAGCTTTCTGACTGCAAATCTCCACTTTCTATTCTGCCGTGGCTGCGTCACACAGAGGACAAGATAAGAGTCCCTCCTCCCCGTCATAATGATCCTGACATTCTAAAGCACTGTTGCCTGCATCACCTAACTTGATCCTCACAGCAACCCCATGAGGTAGGCTGGTCAAAGGCATGATCTAACAATACCGAGGTAAACAGAGCATAGAAAATAAAGAATAAATGTGAGATAGATAAAGTCAATATTTGCAACCTCGGCAAAGTACATTTGCTGTGTGGAAAGTGAGAGGAATCTTATCCCACAAGTTGGGTTGAGTAAAGATTGCTTGTCTGAGTCAGTACAAGAGCTCTTCCTGGAAGAAGGGATAGATATTCAAGACATGGAAGGGAAGAAGCTGTGGTATGTTGGCAGGCAGGGCGGTGCAGTCTTGGAAGAAGGCAGAGATAGAGATGTTAGGATTCTTTCAAGTCTGAGACTTGGAGTTCCAGTCGCAGTCTACCTCCGGGGAATATGGAATTGGTATTAGACCCAACTTTTCCCTCAGTTCAACTGTGATTTTTTATCCTGTATAACAAGGTCTGTATTTTTTTTTCCCCCTTACAATTCTGGTTTTATTTTCTTTTATTTTTAATTTTATTTATCATCATTATTTTATTGGGCCTCTTTTTATGGTATTTAATTTTTTTTAATTGGAGTATAATTGCTTTACAATGTTGTGTTAGTTTCTGCTGTACAGCAAAGTGAATCAGCCACACATATACAAGGTTTGTATTCTTGTAAGGCTGCCTCAAAGATGTTTTAAGGTAGAGTGTAGACAAACAACCTGGATTAACATAACCACTGCCACCCACCGTACCATATCTCCCAGTCCTGCCCCTTTACACCAAGGTCTGAGTCCGGGAAAGCGGAGACCTTCCCTTAGCACCATGGGACTCAGCCTTACTCTGTTTGCTGCTTCCCCTCCAGGCCACCCAGCCTTCCTTGAAGAGGGCAGCCCATCTCCAGTCCTTGCCTTTGCCTCCTCCCCTCGGCCCAATCACAGCTACGTCTTCAAACGGGAACCCCCGGAAGGCTGTGAGAGAGTGCGGGTGTTTGAAGAGGCCACGTGAGTACCTCAGCTGGTCGTGAGTTCCTCAGCCAGTCGGTGGGGGTCAGGATGTGCGAGGGAGGGACAGGGATGCGGGCTGAGCCCTGTGGCATCCCACCTGATAGGCCTCTCTTTAGTCTGACTCCCTATTGTCCTGGAGACATTGTCAGCTGTAGATGATCAGTATTGCAGTCTTTCCATGACCAAACTTGTTGACATTACCTCCTCTGAGCACCTAAGTCTTTGCTTATCATGATCTCCATAGAAACCTGCTCTCTGCCCACATGCCAGCTACAAGCGCAGCAGGAGCTGGAAAGGAAAGAGATCTGAAACCTAAATCCTTTGCTTCTTCTATTTTTTTCCATCCCCGGGGAAGGTGTGAGAATTTGCTAGACCATAATCAGAGAGAGAACATACTAGTAATTCTCTTCAGGCAGAGCTTAGAAGCGCCTCATGCCCACCGGTGTGGCAGGGGGAGCCTAAAAAGCTTTCTGATTGCTTCTGAGTCAAATCTTCACCCTGCAGCTGCAGTGGTTCAAGTGTCATGAACTCCCAGACAGAAATTTCCAGTCCTTGCAAGTAAGGACTATGGAATATTCCCAAACCAGACTGGACAATTCAGAAGTCATTCTTAAGTTGATTTCTTTAGTACAGTTCCCTCCCGTTAGCAGAGAGAATCAAGAGCCAGAACTTTCCAAATGTCCCACAGTCCCCCTTAGCAGGAGCTAAGAAGAGAGTTCACCATATTCCCACTGCCGCTGTAATATTCATCGGGGCCGATTCACATTGGAAGCTGTGGATTCGATGGCAGTGAGGAAGTTTAGTTATGGTGTGTGAGTGGAGATTTAGCTTGGACAGGGTGTGGGGCCTTGATGGCTCCATCTGTATCTCAGATAAGGGAGAGGACAGCCCATGGTAGTAGCAGGAGGCACTTATATAACCCAGAGGGGGAATTATGGAGAAAACCAGGGGCACTGAGGGTTTGCTCCCATCATCACTGTTGCCTGGCATCCCTCCAAGAACCCTCGATCCTCTGGGGTCGTGTGTGGGGAAGAGGCCAGATCTCGTAGCTCAAGCAGACTCTGGGCTCTTGTACCCTTCCCCAGTCCACAGTACAGTTGAGTAATTACAACCTGGAATTGCTTGTGGCAATTAGGCTGCTGCTTGTCTTTATTCTTCTGTAGGCTCATAAGGACAGAAGAGGTTTAACGTCATCTCATCCAGCTTCCTGCCCCTATGTTAACCCTTTGAGAGAGGTGGCGATCCATCAGTTACTTTCTTAGATATCCGGGGATAGAAATTCTCAGCTCATTGGTGTCTCTTTATTGTATGAACTTTCCTACTGGGAAGTTCTTATGTTTAGTGGTTCCTCTGCCACATTTTCCTCTTCCTGGCTGCCCATCGTGTGAGATTCCCAGGGAGGGAATCAAGCCATTCAGGGTCACGCTGGTTGCCCTCACGTACTTCAAGTGTTACTTGGTCTCCCCTGGGTCACCCTCCTCGTGCATGCATGCACACACTGAGAGCATTCCCTCTCCTGCCCATCCCCCACCTCTTCCTAAAGTGGGATTCTTTTAAGCCCTTCTCAGTCAGGGGGCACCTTGCTGCTGCGGAGTCCTCTGGGACCCCAGGCTTCCAAACACACCCTGCACACAGGCCTTAGCTTCCCTCTACCTCTCCTCCCATCGCTCACGCTGGGCCAACATCTGCCCTCCTCTGCGTGCCTCGCTCTTCTTCCTGGGTTTGGAATGATTAGAATTCTACAATTAAAATAGTAATCAATTTGTCAAGCTGTACACTAAGTGCATTCTTCTGTATGTATACATTACACTTCAAGGAAAAGTTAGGCGATGGGAAGCATTGGTGCAGAGCTTGACTGTCTTCCCACAATTTTGTCTCCTTGCCCGGAATCCTCATAACCAGCAGCTTCTCAGGGCTCTTCACCCTTGAAGCATGGCCAGACATTCTTCTTCCTTTTTTATCATAAGGATTCCTTACTCTAGAACTGTCTGACCTGACCTCTTTTAATCCTTTCATTTCCCCTACATGATCAGAAGGGTAGGGATTCCTTCCATGTTAGAGGTGAGGCAGGTTAGGCCAGGAGCACATGGTGAATTAGAACCTAGATCTCCTGAGAAGGTCTAGCTGCTGTCCTTTCCTCCCAGCAAGGGTTTTGAAAATCACACCTTTCAAATCTGCTCAAGAATTAGATTCTTGAGGTCAGTAGATTTCAGTGGGGTATACTTTTCCCCCCAGGGGACATCTGGCAATGGTTGTCACAATTTGGAGTGGGGTGCTACTGGCGTATGGTGGGTAGGGGCCAGGGATGCTGTTAAACATCCTATGATGCACACGATAGCCCCCACAACCAAGCATTATCCAGGCCCAAATGCCAGTAGTGCTGAGGATGAGAAACCCTGCTTTAGGCTATAAAAAGTCTAAGTCACTCTGCTTGGATCTCTGCTTTCAGGCAAGTGGTCTGCCCCTAAACCACTGTTCAGTGATGAAATCTCTCAAATTAAAAGATCTCTCGGTCTCCTCTTCTAGAATCACACTGTCAGGAAGTTCTCCTTCCCGTCTAGCTTTAATCCCTCCTGTTTTTAGCTCAAGTAGATTTCCTGTTGCTTAGCCATATTTCTAGAACATGGAGAGCTGAGGGGCCTGCTGAGCGCTGGCGGTTGCTCAGCAGCCTGTCGTTGTTTTGGTCAAGTCACCACCATGTTTGAACAGAGCCCTAGCTCCCTTGCTCCCCTGACGCTGGGACACCTCTCGCCCCTTCTCACCGGCTGTTTGTGTGCATGCACACATGTATGTCTGTTTCTCTCTCTATCCTCCAGGTCCCCAGGTCCTGACCTGGCCTTCCTGACTTCCTGTCCTGACAAGAACAAAGTCCATTTCAACCCAACCGGCTCGGCTTTCTGCCCCGTCAGCTTGATGAAGCCCCTCTTCCCCAGCATGGGCTTCATCTTCCGTAACTGCCCCTCAAGCCCAGGGTCCCCCCTTCCCCCGGCCAGCCCCAGGCCACCGCCTCGGAAGGATCCAGAGGCCCCCAAGGCCTCCTCGCTGCCATTCGAGCCTTGGCAGCGCCCCCCACCGTCAGAAGAGCCCATGCTTTTCCAGAGCTCCCTGGTGGTCTGAGGGCCCCACCCCCACTTCACCATGGAGACCAGTGCCTTGGTGGCAGGCCCCTCCCGAGCTCCCTGAGACGGGGGATGAAGGAGCCCTTCCCTCCTGGCCTTTGAGCACTTTCATGTATTGTGTCAAAGCCCTGGGTCCTCTTCCCGATGGACCCCTGCCCCTTCGAATGTGAGGGGACCTGCCTCCTCCACTAGCAGCTGGGCAGCTCACGAGTCACACCCGTGTTCTTGTCACCTCTCTCACTTGGTGGAAAACTCACCCAGAAGGTCTTGGGTCCCCCACCCCTGGGTGTGAGTCCGAAGGACTGTGTATGGGGCCCTTGTCTTTATCATGGAGCAAGCTGGCCATGATTAAAGGAGAGCGGACACCACAGATTTCCTTACCTCTCCTTCCCCAGACACAGACGAGGAGACCCGAATAGATTCCCGATCCTCTCAGTCCCATCCCCCTACCTCCCTCTCATTGGAGGAGCTGACCAAAGCAGCCCGAAAGGGCCATAACACTTGACCAATCCAGCTGCTGGCAGAGGGGGAACCAAGCGTTTTCCTAAGTGGCATTTTCATCTCGCTTTCACCCTAAGATTGTCTTAAGCAGCAGCCCAGCCTGCCCAGCCCCAGGTGGGTAGTAGGGGAGAGGGAGAGCTGGCATTCCTCCGGGTGGCAAGTGGTGACTCTCCACCCTCCACCTGCCCCAGGACTGGGTTGGATTAGAAAAATGCCTATTTTTCTTGTATCGATGTAGAAACTCTATTTTCTCCCAAAGACACTATTTTTGCAGCTGTTTGAAGTTTGTATATTTTCCATACTGCAGAGCTTACACAAAATCGAAGAAGAATGTTAATGTTCAAGTTTTATTATCCTGTGTTTAGAAGTTGTGTTTTTTTGTTTGTTTTTTGCAGATCTTGGTGTTAATAGACCAAATAAATAAGTATACCCAGCAGCTTGAGGTTCTGTTAAATATTTTTTGGGGGAGGGAGCGGGATGGAGATTGAGGGTATCATATTAATCACTTCATCCTCATCTTTAAGAGGAGCCTTTACTTAATACATAATGTTGGGGGGATGGATCCAGAGTCTGTGTCTTCAGGACAGCAGGCTTGCATTCTCTACTTGGACATAGAAACAGTAGGGCCAGGGAGAGTCTGTCCAGAATGAAGAGTGTGGTGGAGGTGGGGTGAAGGAGTCACTGGGGAAGTCATCCTTTCTTGGGTGAGTCTGGAAAAACACCCTAAGGGAGAGTGGATTTTAGCAGGGACATAAGGGTGACCAAGGGGAGACAGTTTGACATTGTGGGTGCTCCTTGCATCAGCAAGGAAAACAAGATGAGGGAATGGCATTCAGATCGAATCTCTGGGCACAGTTTTAGGGAAGCTTTAGCTCCTTGTGAGTATTCTTTGCACATCAGTGAGTGCCCACAACACAGAGGGCGGAAGAAACTGTTCCTCAGCTTTATAGTGCCCCCCCGTAAGAGCTCTTAGGCTTTTGGGGAAAATGAGAATAACCATCCGAACATTCTGATAGTGCTTTGCAATTTACAAAGCATTTTCACAAAAGACACATTATCCCCACTGTATGGGTTAAAAGTTGACTACCCCAAGGGCAGTCGTAATAACTACAATTATATCTATCTAGCTCATAAAACCTCAAAACAAACTCTTAAGCCAGGCTATCCCAACTACCATGTATTGGCTAGGTAAGCATCAGATACACTGTAAAATGCTTTACATAAAATGTCATTGAAATATCACAAACCATCTGATGTGATAAATCCCACTGTACTAATGAGGGAAAGACAAAAAAAAAAATTGATAAACCTTGCCCCCAAAACACAGGTACAAAGCGGGGAAGCTAGGACTGGGAACCAGATCTTTTGAATCCAATGCCTGTGCTTCTAACCACAGTACTCTACCGCTTGTTACATTTCCATTAATTTCTGATGAGGAAACTTGACTCAGAGGTCAAGTGAATTGTTTGAAGTCCCAGCTGGTAAAGAGGCAGAGCTGGGACTGGAACCCCAGCTCCGTGCCCTGGAATCGTCGGCTAATACAGTAAAGTAAACCACTGGGCAAGAGAACAAATGTGTGGGGGTCCCCCTCCCCAACTTATATAAAGGACACAGGGGGTTGCAGACAGACCCTATCTTCTACTTCTTACCCCTCCCCTGAAAGATGTTTGGCCTACCCCCAAAGTCTTAGTGAGTCAGGCCCGGAGGGATGGGTGTGGTGCTGCCCCGAGTTTCCTTCCTTTGCGTGAGGCTGTGCCAAAGGAGCAGGCTGCTAGAAGGGGAGAAGAAGTCTCTACCCAAAGAGCAACCCAGAGTCCAGTGATTACGGGGGGGCTTGAGCCCGGTAGTGGCAAGCCTTGGGGTCAGTCCGGCCCTAGTTCTTGGTGTCAGCACGTGGAGAGGTCCAACACTGGGATGAGGGAGGGGCTCCAACAAGGAGCTCATCAATGCAGGAGGGTTTGCTCCCTTGTCGGTGAGTTGTAAGACCCTGAAGAAAATCCACTTCGGCAAGCTTCCATTTCCACCTTGAGGATGTGAGGAAATAAGATTAGAGTTGAGAAAGAGTAATGACTAATAAATACCTTAAACTTGCACAGCACGCTTTACAGTTTATAAAACCGTTTCACAGCCTCAGCTCATTTGATCCTCAGAACAGTCAAGAGGCGACAAGGTGGCTATTATTAGTAATAATATAGACTAGGAAAACTGTAGCTCGGAATTTAGGTGACATGCGTAGGTTACCCTGCCTTTAAGTGACAGAGCTGAAACAAAAGCTCTGCCGCCCTTGGGAGCCTAGTGATGTGCCCCCTAGGAGGAGGACGGCTCCCCAAAAGCCAGGCCTTGAGCAACGCTCTTCTTGTAGAGGGGTTAGAGTCAGGGACGCTGGGCAGCAGCTAGAGGGCGCTAAGGCTGCATTGCGATTTCCGGGCGTTAGGACCCAGCAGAAGCCTGACAGCCGACCGGGAAAAAGACTCTTGGATTTGCCGGGCCGGCGCACTCCTCCTTCCCGCCCACCTGTCTGCCTTTGCACAGCGCAGCCAATTGGTCACCTCCACATCCTTATACGTCATCATTCCACGTCCACCTATCTCCTAGGACATCCCGTCGAGCTCCGGGTCTCAGTTGTCCTCGGAGTTGCCTGGTCGGAAAGTCTCGAGGGTAAGGCGTCACCTTACCCTCGAGGGGGACAGCGGGCTCCCCTGGCCACCAGGGACGAGATCAAGGCCCCAGGATGGGTGTCCTTTCCTTGGAAGCGGGTTCAGGGTTCTGAAGAGTTTCCCCTCGGCGGTCCTGAGCTGGCAGTTCTGGCGGTGGCTGCTGAGGCCCTGCCCAACGGCGGTCACATGCAGCTCCTATGAGGCCCCTGTCGCCGGTCGGCGATGTCCGGCTGGACTTGTCGCCGCCGCCGCTGCCGGCTGTGAGCGGGTCTCCGGTCGGGTCGTCCGGGCGTCTCATGGCCGCTAGCAGCTCCCTGGTGCCCGACCGGCTGCGCCTGCCGCTCTGCTTCCTCGGCGTCTTTGTCTGCTATTTCTACTATGGGATCCTGCAGGAAAAGATGTGAGCGGATCCCCCGGGTCGGAACGCAGACCTCCGCCCCCCTAACCAGTCCGCCTTGTCTCCCCAGCCTGTGGTCAGGTTCACGGTCCTCCCGCCCCTGGCCCCACTGTTCCCTTTTGCACCCCCACGCCGCCCCGCCCTCCCGGCATCCTGACCGCCTTTGCCGCTGAAACCTCCCTAGGTTTCCAAAACGCGAAAGTTGGTCTCTGGATTCTCGGGAGCTGGTTATTTTTCTTCCCTTGGTTGCTCTTTTTTCCTGTTGGTTCTAAGGAGCTAGGTTTCACAGGCTTAGGTTTCCATGACCTGTGCCGGCCCCTTTTGGGAACTCCCAGATGCTTGCAGGTAGCGGATTCCTTTGCCCTCGGCCCTGCTGCTATAGCCCAAATCCCTTGTTCTGCCCGGGATACCTCGTTTCACCAACTAATTTTTCACGTTTCCTCTTGCTCCATCCTGTACGGATATTTTTTCCTTCGGCTACGGGATCAGCAGCCTGGAATGTCTAGTTTTTAGATGCCATAAAATCAGCTTCTGATGTCAATGAGCCCGGTGATCCTTACCAAACTCTCCCTACGTCTAGAGAGGCTAGAAAATTTCAAAGTGTTCAGTGGCTCTGGATTAGTAGGTAGATGGCACTGAGGGAAGTATACTAATTCCTCCCCTCTTTCTCATGCATTTCATTCTTAGAACAAGAGGAAAGTATGGGGAGGGAGCCAAGCAGGAGACGTTCACTTTTGCCTTAACTTTGGTCTTCATCCAATGCGTGATCAATGCCGTGTTTGCCAAGATCTGTGAGTACTTAGATAGTAATCTGTCGTGTGTCCCCTCCCCTTTGTATCCTAGGCGTTAGGTCTAAGTCTCAGCACCCTCAGCCCCTTTAGTGCTTGCAACAGCCTCTCTGTTCGATTGAGAAAACTAGTGGCTTTGGAAAAGGGTGAAACCCCATTTCCTTAGATTAAATCAACTTGTCAGTCAGAAATGTGCAGGGAATGGGTCTTCTGTGTTACAGATCCCCATGAGAATACTTAAAGCTTTTTCCTTTGTCCTTTTGATTTTCCTTTATGTGTCAGCTTCAAGCATGTTTTGAGCATTCTCTCTTTGTTCCCTGGGGGCTAGCAGCAGGGATAACTAGTCCCTTGAACTGAATGGACACCCTACCCCCACCCCTGCCCTCCATGAGGTCTTGTGTTAGGGTTAGGTGGGATTGGAGAGTTGGAGAATCTTCAGAGATTTCCCAGTCTAAGAGGACAGAAATAGTTTGTGCTTCTCATCTTATTTGACAGGCAAATTCCTTTCATGTGGCTTCGACTTTTGCTCAGTGGTCCATCCTAGGCCCACCAGCTTTCTCTTGTATGTTTCTTTTGTCTTCTCCCAGTGATCCAGTTTTTTGACACTGCCAGGGTGGATCGTACTCGGAGCTGGCTCTATGCTGCCTGTTCTGTCTCCTATCTGGGTGCCATGGTCTCCAGCAACTCAGCACTACAGTTTGTCAACTACCCAACTCAGGTGAAACCTTAGGGTGGAATGAGGGTTGGCTCAGAAGTTGCTTGAAAAGGATGAAAGATGCTTCCCTCTGGCCTGTGACTTAAATAAAAAGAGAGTGTGTTTGGGAAGTTAAGAGTGTGAAGAACCATAGATCTGAGGTTTAGTGGTGGTGGGCTGGCTGTGGTAGGGCTGCTTTCCGAGGCTGCAGTCTCTGGTGCAGGCCTCACACTTAACTCATCTTATCGTAGCACCTAGTACAGTACCTGGCACATCAAAGACGCTCAGAAATTATTTTTGCTGAATTTAATTTCAGGTCCTTGGTAAATCGTGCAAGCCCATCCCAGGTAAGCAGAAGAAGATGGTCGCCATCTTCCTTCCTCACTCTTCCTGCAGTGAGCTTGATCCTCCTCTGCTAGAGCTCTATGCCTCTGGGCTTTGTCATCTCACCATAGCTATCTCTCGGGTTCCCTCCATCCCTTCCCCCTGCCCATCCTTTATCACTTCCTGTGGTGTTGGGTGTTCATTAGCTGGTAGTCCTCACTGAGAGCCAGAGGCTGACCTAACCTGCTTCACATAGTCAATCATTTTGGTGTCCCATGTGTTCACGTTGTCATTAGACACCCTAAATCCCATTTGATCATCAGTTTCCTTTTCCTCAACCTGTCACTCTTCCCTACTGCCCCTCCCCTGCCCTGTTCCTTCCTGGAACTTTCACCTTTGTTCTCTACCTCTTCCCTTCCTTATACTCTTTGCTCAACCTTGTTGCTCAGTTGTCTCTGTCTAGGTGCCAGTGTTGCACCCTCCTTTTGTCCTCTGTCGGCTTTCCTTCTCAGACATTCTTTTTTTCCCGTGAGTCTTTGGCTCCTAGGAGGAGAGTGTTGGGCTCATCAATGCCTATGGGTGCCTGAATTTTCCACTCTGTTTCTTCCCTGTAGTCATGCTCCTTGGAGTGACCCTTTTGAAGAAGAAGTATCCAATGGCCAAGTACCTGTGTGTGTTGCTAATTGTGGCTGGAGTGGCCCTTTTCATGTACAAACCCAAGAAAGTAGTCGGGATAGAAGAACACACAGTTGGCTATGGAGAGCTGCTCCTGGTATGCAATTCTGTTGGGAAAGGAAGCCTTTTCCAGTAATCTTAACAGAGGAGTATCCCCACCTGTGCAGGCAGACGGCCAGTTATATGTTTTGAGGGAGGTTGTGATGTTTCTTGCCCCACATTTCTGGTCTTTGTCTCTGGCTGCAAAGCCCTTGGCTCTGCTAAGGCCATAGTGGGGAGCCTAAAATATTTCACTATGGGTCAGCTCTCCTTCTGGGGAAGGGATGACTCTGAGGCCTGTGTCTAAATGCTGGTGTGAGGTTCCAGAGACCTGAGAGCAAAGAGGAAAGGAGTAGTGTGTCTCTCATTGTGGCTTTCCAAGGAACATGGAAGCCAGGGTTAAAAATAATACTATAGGGCTTCCCTGGTGGCGCAGTGGTTGAGAATCCGCCTGCCAATGCAGGAGACACGGGTTCGAGCCCTGGTCTGAGAAGATCCCACATACTGCGGAGCAACTAAGCCCGTGCACAAACTACCGAGGCTGCGCTCTAGAGTCCGTGAGCCACAGCAACTGAAGCCCGCGCGCCTAGAGCCCGTGCTCCACAACAAGAGAAACCACCGCAATGAGAAGCCCGCACGCTGCAACGAAGAGTAGTCCCTGCTCACCGCAACTAGAGAAAGCCCGTGCGCAGCAACGAAGACCCAGTGCAGCCATAAATTAATTAATTAATTAATTAATTAATTAAAAAAATACTATAGTAGCTATTACTTACTAGGTGTTAGGCACTTTTCCAAGTGTTCTACGTGTAAACTAGTTAATTTTTACAACAATAACCTCATAACTTAGATAGCATTATCTCCATTTTACAGGTGAAGAAACTGAGGCAAAGAAAAGTTGAATCACTTGCCCGTGGTCACATGGCTGTTAACTGGCAGAGTTAGTGGCTTACATTGCCCCGGATTCTAATCCAGGCAGTGCGACCACAGAATCCAGTCTCCGGAGCCCTATACTCCAAGCCAGGAGGCTAACATGCTGGGACTAGATTTCCTCTCTCCAGCTTTAGTGGAAGAATGAGTGTGGCTCACCATGAGCCATTCTAGGCCCCTGCACGCCAGACTTCACGGCATTGTGTTGGGAAGCGGTAGGCTTCCTACCCTGCTCCGATCACATTACATCCATGTGGCTCAGATCGCCTGTCGTTCTGAGTGCCTGAGGGGAGGAGGGAGCTCACGTGGTCTCTCCCATCCTCCACCTGTGGACAAATGGCAGCATTTTGTTCTGAGGACTCTGTCTTAAGGCAGCGGCTTTTCTGAGGGGTCTCAGAAAGGTGAGAGTTCTGTGTCCTGCGTTAGGGAGGGTCCCGGTGGCCTTCTCACTGCAGGCTGTACTCTTTCTTTCCCAGCTCTTGTCTCTCACCCTGGATGGGCTGACCGGCGTTTCCCAGGACCATATGCGGGCTCACTACCAAACAGGCTCCAACCACATGATGCTGAACATCAACCTTTGGTCGACATTGCTGCTGGGAGCCGGTAAGGAGCAGTTCTGCTATTCTTTCTACGTATCAGCAGAGGGCAGACTGCCCTCATCCACATAATCTCTAGCTCTGGTGCCAGTTGCTAACTTCGCCCATCGGTTCCCAGAGGCCTTTATGTCCAGGCCCCTGGGAAGCCTTGGAGAAACCTTCACCAGTTGGCTCTGCTTGCTACTTGTTACTGGTACAATCGGGGTAGGCCTGTGCCGGGTATCGTGGGAGGACACACAGTAGCAAAATGCTGGGGTGCCCTGGGAACTCGCCCTCTTCTGAGGGAGATGAGACACTGGTATGTGGTGAATACTGAATATTGTTCAAACATGGATGTATTTGCTTTTAAATCAGTGCTTCCTAACTTTTTTCAAATCTGGGCGCACACAGGGAGTATTTTTCATACAACACACTAGGGTTAACAGAGGAGGCTTCTGATGGCTGGAATCGAGCAGTGCTTGGGGCTGCCTTGAGCTCGGGATGTGTGGATCAGTATCTTCACAGCATCTGAGGTTTGCTGCGTTCAATCACTGTGGCAGAAGTAACTCATTAACTTCCAAGTATTTCCCAGAAGAGTCTTTAGTTAGTTTCTCTTATCAGAAAAATAGGAGATGCCTGATGGGGCAATACAAACTCACTCCATATGTTTTTCCATGCCCTCCTTCAGAGTGCTTTAGCAGGCCTCTGCAGGGGTGTGAATATGGGCACACAAGATGCACCGTTCATCTTTTGACGTTTCTTCCTAGGAATCCTGTTCACTGGGGAGCTCTGGGAGTTCTTGAGCTTTGCCGAAAGATACCCTGCCATCATCTATAACATCCTGCTCTTTGGCCTGACTAGTGCCCTGGGCCAGGTGAGTGCCTTGATGGAGGATGGCTTGGCTTCCCCAAAAGAGACTGGCCTGGCTGCGAGAAGAGGGGTGGCAAGATTAGCCGTGATGTCCTGTTACAGACTTTAGACCTCTTGGCAGATAGAGAGCCAAGAGCCAGCCTGACCTAGTCTTTCCCTGTCTTTCTCTAGAGCTTCATCTTCATGACAGTGGTGTATTTTGGTCCCCTGACCTGCTCCATCATCACCACAACTCGAAAGTTCTTCACCATTTTGGCCTCTGTGATCCTCTTCGCCAACCCCATCAGCCCCATGCAGTGGGTGGGCACTGTGCTTGTGTTCTTGGGTAAGTTCCGTCCAGAGCAGGCAGCTCTGGACCACACAAAGGGACAGTGACAGAGCGTTATTCTTTTTCCTTAATATTTACTTGTATATTTGTGAAATGTATTAGGTTACTTTAGAGAAAATTTTTTAAAAGAGAAAAGGAAGCATTACCTCTACTCTAGCTTTCCTAAGGAACATTTCATTTGAGTGATTTCTTTCCAGTGATTCTGCTTTCCCCAGATACTGAGCAGGGTAAAATTATTATACTTATTCCCTACTCATTTATGCTGCTGTGGGTAAGCTGAGAGACCTAGCTTAGAAGTTTGATTCTTAAATTTCTTTCAGTCTTGCTGTATTATTATTATTTTTTTGGCCGCACCACACGCAGCATGCGGGATCTTAGTTCCCCAAGCCGGGATCGAACCTGTGCCCCCTGCGGTGGAAGCGTGGAGTCTTAACCTCTGGACTGCCAGGGAAGTCCCTGCTGTATTTCAAATATACATGTAATTACCAGTATCTTGGTGATTTTTTTTCATTTGATACCAATCTCTTTTCTCTGAGGAGCTTTTATAAAACCAAAGTTTGAAAACTAGTTTTACTTAAAGCTCCAATTTTGGAGAACCAAGGCTCACCCCCACCCCCCCACCCCCAAATCATTTGTAGGCTTCATTTCTCCCCATAGAGTTAAGCCCGTGTTCTCTCTCTCTATAGGTCTTGGTCTCGATGCCAAGTTTGGGAAAGGAGCCAAGAAGACATCCCACTAAGAAGAGAGAGACTACCTCCACTCCAAGAATATTTTAAGTTATTTTCTCGAACAGTGACATCTTTTGGGAAAATGGACACAATAGAGATAAAAAGGACTAGGTCTCAGTCTGGCTATTTTGTTATTTTTTTTTTAAGGAAGCAAAATCACGTACTCTAAAAACAGCATTTGGATTTTAACAAGACAGAGAGGCTGTTTCTGTTTTTGATGGCCAGGAGCACAGCCTCGCACAAGTAAAGAAAGAAAGAGAGGGGGAAGAGGCAGAGCTTGGTGCTCATGGCCCAGGCTGCTCCCTCGTGGGTGTGGTTAACCTGGCTGGGTGGCCAGTTCCCCCAAGAGCTGCTGTGCTTGTGGCTTCTGTTCCCACAGGCCAATGTCTAAATATCAGGACAGGTAACTGTCAGAGCCAGAGGATGTAAAAATCGCTTTCTCTCTTAAAGCTCTGGTGGGCAAATATTTCTTAAAAAACGACAGATATATTCTCCCCTTGAGAAACTTCTCTCAAGGTTGAGCTAAAATGAGCCCAGAGCCTCAGAGTCTGCTGTGCGTTCACATTTCCCCAGTG
The DNA here is from genome assembly GCF_949774975.1 of Lagenorhynchus albirostris. Lineage (NCBI taxonomy): Eukaryota > Metazoa > Chordata > Mammalia > Artiodactyla > Delphinidae > Lagenorhynchus > Lagenorhynchus albirostris. Next base: position 36,374,489 of record NC_083114.1, read on the forward strand.
CGTCCCCTTCAGCCAAAGCTCAACCAAGTCCAGAGCGGAGACCCAGTGTGTATGTCATGAACAGCTTTGGAAGGTCTGATTCCCTTTCTCCACCTCCGCGTCTGTTCTTGGTCCTCTCGGTCCCCTCCTGGGAAGGCTGGATTAATCCTTCCTATTCCCCTGCCCCCTTCAGCTGCTAAAACATTGCAGTCTTCCGCCATCCTGGCTGTGCCCTGGTGTCCCCATGCCAGCTCCTGCCTGTTGAAAGGGATGCTGGTGGAAGGCACGGTGGCTGAGTCCTGGCATAGAGCCGCCGTTGTCGAATTTTCTGTGTGGCAGTGGGAGGGGAAGGCGGAGCATGGAGCAGAGCCACCTGCCCAGTGCTGCCTTCAGAGTTGGAAGTCGAAATCCTCCGTGGACCAAACTTTACACATGAAAGTGCATTTCCACCAGCTGCAACTTTCGCTCCATCTGTTCAGCAGCCCCAGCCCCTTGGCTCTCCAGATGGGAGCCCAGCCTCCTTCCTGCGCGGCTGCCTTCCCACCCCCCGCCCAGCCTTTCAAGACCTGCCTCACTTGCACTCGTCTCACTCTCTAGGGGCCCGAGTTCACTGCAGCTCTGCCCCCAAAGGCCCCCTCTCATCTTGAACTCCTCCTTGAGAGAAGAGGTTTTAAATACAACTGGCTGAACTTCCTTCTTTTCTCCACCCCTTTGTTTTCTCTGTTTCTCATCCTGAAAGACGCATGAATTAGCTCCTTCCCTACTGGACTGATAGTTCTTCCAAACTGTCTTCTGTGGATTGGTTAGGTGGTGAGACCACGTTACCAGGGCCAGGGGCCTATGAGCAGTCCTCACCTGGGCCTGTTGTTTTAACCAGAGACGTGTTCCCAGCTATCAGGCCAGTCCCCTCCACCTCTACCCCCTGCCATCCCCAACCAGGGGTCTCAGGCGTGCCTCATACCAGTCACCAAGAGCAAGAAGGATTTCCAACAGCTCAGCCTGGCTCTCACCTGATACTAGAGCAAGCCTGTCCTAGGTGAGCCGGGAGCCCAGGTCTGGTATATTCATTCAGTCCTGTGTCTATTCATCTAACCCTTCGGTGTGACATGTCCTGTGAACATGTTGTGAGTTCAAAGTTGAGTAGGACCAGTACTTACCCTCTAGGGTGTTCACAGTCTAATAGGGAGACGGGTAGAAAAGTCACTGCATCTCAGAAATGCAGAGCTAACAACGAAGGAAGGTGTCTGGGCAAGGCGAGGCTTGAGCTGGAGAGAGCACGTAAAGATGAAAGGAAGTGGAAAGGCAGCTTTGGCTCTACCGCCAAGTGCGAAATGGGGTTTTAAACTGCCTGCTTCTCCCTGTGCTCCTGCTTCAACTCAGTTCAAGTGAGAGCACAGGAGCAGGTGAGTGGCTCTACAGGGAGGCGTCATTTCAGCTCAATTGCAAGATATTTTAAAATGTTGTGTGAGCTGCCAGCTCGTTCGGGGTGGCGTACTCACCTACAGGATCACAGGAACTGAGAGTGCCAAGTCAGACTCGGCGTTGGTAACACTCTGCTAGGTTATAATGGTACCGATAAACGTGAAATACCAGGCAAGTTCAAACAGAAGTACTGTTGATCACTAACCCTGGGCAGCCTGATGTCTCAGGTTTCTAAGCATCAAAGGACTTTCATCTGCAGTTAATTCTCAGCTATGTGTATAAGGGAGGGCACCAGGACACCCATTTCCCCAAGCACTGTGTTTTTCTTTTGGGGTGTACTGTACTTAATGTCTATTTTGGTCAAACTATCTGGCTTACTTCCTTAGGTGTTTGTGCTCAGGTTCATGGTAGAGTGGTTTTTCCATTTCCTGTACACCTCTTAGCCTAGGGCAAGGGGAGCGATGCACAAATGTGATTTGGGGTAAAACCATAGGGAAGACTATTCTGCAATTAATCATTATAAGGAAGAAAAATTATATGTTGTTGTTCAAAGGACTTAAAGGCAGTAATTAAACATTCACTGTGTATAATCTCTAAAGTGAGTTCTTTAGGATTGGGTGATGTGTTTTCTCACAGCCCTGTAACACCCCTGTGAAGAGGACTGAGCAGGCATCTGCACCTTTTATAAATGGAAAAACAAGTTAGGGAAGGGAGCAACTTGCAGTAGGTCCCTGGGTGTGTCCCAGAGAGATTAACTAGAACTCAAGGTTCCCCGAGTTCTAGTTGCATCTTGGACCTATGCCCTTGGAGGGGGAGAAGCCAACCTCCTCAGGAGGCCCATTGCCTCTGCCGTCTGGTCCCACTTGTCGGTGGAACAGTTTGCACACTTTCTGAGTGGTGCTGGTCACTCTCCCCAGATATCCTGGCAGAGAAAGTGTCCTGGGTCTCTGCGGGATCATTCAGCCCTTCCCACTGAAAACACACCAGCTGTCTTTGGGAACAGCAATCTCATATTTATTGAGCTCCTTCTTTCCCAAAGCTCTTTTAGTTCATGGCATTTTATCCTTACAACACTCCTGGGGAGAGCTTAGGCCAAAAACAAGTCTCCCCATATACGGAATAGGGAGCCCAAAGTCCACCAAAGTGCATCGGCTGAAGGTCACACGACTCCGTGGCAGGGCAGGGCCCAGAGTGAGCCTCCACTTAGCACATGTCAGAGGTCAGCAAGCTAAGCCTGAGGCACTGGTTTCCGGCTGTTTGGATTTCCTGATCCAGTAGAATTTTCAAATAATTTGGGGGGCTGATATAAGTATGCTGGCTTTTTATATTTTCAAGTAAGGACTTAAAAAAAAATCTAATATCATTATGGCTTACAAAAGGACACTTTAAGTCCAAAAATTTTAAGAAAGGCTATCCACCTCGGAATAAAGAATCCTTCTTCCAAAGAAATGATAGTTGGAAATCATACCACTATATAGGTAATAAGAAAAATTGATTAACTGCAGAAAATGTTCAACATAAAATGTCATCCTATGGTAATACATTGTAGGCATATCACTATGATTGCTGGCTTGAAACACCTTGGTCAATTTGGGGCTTGTATTCCATGATTCAGTCTACTGAAGCTGAATGTCGCATAAGCATATGCTGACAAAGATGGAAGCAGCAGGCGATGAGGTTTTACATCATTTAGAACATTCTGAGAGAGTCTAAACCAACATCTGCCTGACCCTCTGCCTTCCCTCTGCAGGGTCAAGAGGAGAGCAGGCTCTAAGGGCTGCGGGAGGGAGACAAGACGCGGCACCTCCGCTCCAAGGTCTGCTCCCAGGATGTTCAGGCCGAGGCTTTTCGTCACCCAGCTCAGAGCACCCAGAATTTATCCTGGAAGAACTTCCACCTACTGCTGAAAGCTAATTTCTGACAGTCCTCAGACTGGGAACCAGGGTGCTCCACCTGCCATGGCAAGAAGGCTGGAAAGGAGAGCAAAGAGGGTCTTGGAACGGGGAGCGATTTCATCCCGTGCCTTCCACTCAGCTGAGGCGCAAGTCCACAAGGGCTGGCGGGTTTTCTGTCCAAATAGGCCCGACTCCTTGTTATTTCTGGGAGAGGTGGAAGAGGGAAGAGGTTCAAGGCATTCTCCAAGGTGGGGGGGGGGACAGGATATTTCTTCCTGCCCACTTCTGTGTTTTGTCATGGTGTGTGGGTGGCCAGAGCTAGCAGAAGCATCATGTTTTAGCTTAGGGGCTGACTAGACACCATTTCCTCCTACTCAGGACCCTGGAACTGCCACATTCAGACCATAGCCCTAGAGGGAACGTCACTCTTACACGAAGGCTGAGAACTCCCTGAAATTTTAATGTACAAATGTGTGTGTAACACAGGTGCTCACACATATGTCAAGCTAGTAGGTTAGTTTTGCTGTAAAAAGGGTCCACAGCTCTCTTTAGATTCTCTTAGGGGTCCACTGTAATCATGGGCTCATTTAATGAAAACTGATTTCCCAAATAGAGTGATTGTATAACTGGGCAACACTATAAAGTATGAGAAAGTATCATCTCCGGCTCTGTTTAGATGGAGGGGTGAGATTGAGTTTGCAGAGAAACCCAAGGAGGGTAACGCATCCGATTTCATTTCTAGTTTTCTCCTGGCCCCTCCAACACACTTTATCTAAGGTTGTCAGGTTTAGCAAATAAAAATACAAGATGCCCAGCTAAATTTGAGTTTCAGATAAACAGCACATACTTGTTGAGTATAAGTATGTCCCATGCAATATTTGAGACATATTTATACCAAACAATTGTGTCTTGTTTATCTGAAATTCAGATTTAGCTGGTGTTCTGTATTTATCTGGCAACAGTTTGTGGCATTAGTCATTGTCACCCGTTCTCATGGGCCCCTCTTCATCTAGGAAAGGAAGGCACTCTCAGATGCATCACCACTTGCAATTCCGTGCCCAGGGCTTCCAGATACTTTTGTTCAGGGCCAAAACATCTTGTCATTTCCCTCTTGGCCAGGGGGAGATGCAAGCCCAGACCAAGTCAGCAGGGGGCACCATTTTCTTAAAATAGATCCCCAGTGGCATTTCAAGGGCCTCAGAAAGGGGAATATTGAGTTGAAGTTTCTATTTGCTGCCTCCGTCTTCCCTCTGTAGCTTCCCATTTCTCCCCACCCCACCACCCTGCCAGAGTCATCCGTGTGAAACAAGACTCTGATCCTGTCACTTCACTCCTTAAATCACTTCCAAGATTCCGCGGTTACCTTCCTAATACACTCTAAAAAGCCCTTCCGGGTCCCACGGGAGTCTTTTCCCGGCTTCAACTCCTGCTGTTTCCACCCTACCTCATCCCACCCTCCTCATACTTCCGGCACCCCACCCCACCCCCATTCACCACCAACTATTTGCAGCTTCCCACTATACTATTCACTGTCACGCCTTTGCACCCACAGTTCCCTCTGCTTGGAATTCCCTTTTCCACCTGATGCTTCTAGCGGCTCCATTCATTCAACACATTTCACAAGTGTGCATTGAGATCATCCCTGTACCAGGCACTCTGCTGTGGGCTGGAGATACTTGGAGGAGGGAACCGACTGGAGCCTTTCCCTTATGCATCTGACGATGGGGGCAGGGGAGAAACAGTATACAAGTCATCAAATCAACAAAGTCCTTGGACTTAGTTCAAGGGATAACTGATCTGACTCCCTTGAGCAGAGCTGATGGTTCCCTCCTTTGGGTCTTCTGATGGCTTTTCATTCTAAGGGTCCCAAATTCTAACACGTGCACGATGGTGGTAGTGAACGTGGATGAACGAAACGAACCAGTTTAACTCAACAGGGAAGTGGGTGAGGTGGAGGGTGGGTATGTGACCTATGACACTGAGAGCACATCCCAGCTAAAGGGGACAGTGGTGTTTTACCTCCTCCAGATTACTGCCAGATGTGTTATTTCAAAAACAGATGGAAATATTGATTTTTATGTGAACTCTGACAATTTTTTAAATTCCTTGCCAGCTAAACTAAACGTGTCTACAAGTCAGATTTGGCCCATGGCCACCGGTTTGCCACCTCTCATATTGCAACACTGTATCACTGCCTTGTGTCTGATTAGTACTTACATATATTTTCTCCCCCAAGACTGTGTCCGTGTGTCTTTAGCCCCTAACAGTGACCGGCATAGGGTAGGTGCCAGTCAGACATCAATAAGTGTTTGTGGAAGGGTGGAAAGAAGGGAGGGAGAAGGAGGCAAACTGGGAACCACAGTTTGTTGATGGAAGTTCTTATTCCCACTGCTTTGGGCATGGGACGGATGGAACAAGAAAGCCTGAAACAATTTATTGCTGAGTGTGCACGTGTTCATGAGTGTGAGTTCCCACGTTAGCAGGTGTGACAGCTGGAGAATGTGTCTAAGAACCATCGGCTCCTTTCTCAGTGAGCTCCCAAGCCATCCCACCTCATTCTCGGCGGATGAGGGGGTGGAGAAGAATGCAGGGCTCACGGTGGACGCCTGGCTTCCTTCCAGGACCCGTAGTCGTTGGCACGGAGATGAGAAAGAGCTCATAGAGGCTTCTGGCACCAACTGATACATCCTCAGGGCAAGGTGTCTGGCAGCTGCTGCCACCCACTCACTGCCTACCCGCTAGAGTGCCCACTGCATAGCAAGCAGTTGTGGGGGTCAAAGGAAAATGCTCCCTCTTCTCACTTGTCCAAAGTGAGACCATCAAAATGACCCTTCACCCTGCATTGGGGGGATCAAAACTCCCAAGTTGAAGAGAAGGGTGGGGATGGCTTAGACTCCGCATCGCAGCCCCCAGAGACAGAGCGGGGGCTTGGCCCCTGGAGCAGTCTGCTGGTCCTGCTAACGGTATGCTGTCCTTTTTATCACGAGAGGGTTCTGCCTTGTGCCCACACAAGGGAGCATTCTTGCTGCCCCAATGAATAAGGACATATCTTCAGAAAATAGATATCTGAGGCTCAGAACATATATTTTGTCTGATTTACAGGAGAAGTAACCAGATCAATCAGGAATCAGACTTCCACCTTGGCCCTGAAATCTCTTGTGAGACCTGAGAAATGTGATTTTCCGAAGCAGAGAGGGTGGAGGGTGGAGGGGCAGCCTGAAGTACATTGGAGTCACTCTTTAAGCGGGATTATGGAAATTTCTGTCCCATGATTCCCTCTCTGGTGAGAGGTATCTTGAAAGCCAAAGATGCATCGTCCAGCCTCCAGTGTGCCTCTTGCTCGCTGCCGGCGCTTGGCCAGCCCGAAGTTTTGAAGCAAGACTTTCCAGGAAGCAATCTCTCCCACAGGCAGTGCTGACTCAGCCCAGACTCCAAGCTTTCAGGCTGGTCCCTGGCCCAGAGTAGCCAGCAGGGGCAGAGACGCACAGGGGGCTGTGATCCTGGGCTGTGTGGGTGCTGCTGGGAAGGGGAGATCGGGGTGCAAGACAGTGGGGCATGGATCCTGAATTGTTTAGGCTTTTGCTAAGGGAAAGGGGAGGAGACTCAAATAGTGGCTCGAGTCCTCCGAGTTCCAGCATCCTTTGTCAAAAACTATCTTTCCTAAATTTCCAGAGGCAGGGATCGTGGCCAATTTAGTACCTTGAATCTGGGAGTGAGAACATTCCTTGTCTCATTTCGAGTCTGCCGTGGGGCTGTGTGACTGACCATCTCTCTGGGGCCTCCACCTGACTCTCCAACATCCCCTTTCCCCAAAGGACCCCACTTGGATTAAAGGGAAATGTGTGCCCCCTCCCTCCTCTCCACTTTACAAATTACCTATGGTTCCTCCCATCTCTGCTGCTCCCTGTTTCCCTCCTGCAGCCTTCCTCCTTCAGTCCTTCATGCCATTTTCCTCTCTCCATACTCCTCCCTTCTCTCTCTCTCTCAATCTCCCCCAGTTCTGACAGCGAATCCTTTCCCTGGCACAGGCCCTCGACTTGCTTGCCAGCTCTGCTGGGTTACTCTTCTCATTTCTGTAGCTTCTGTCCAATTATCTCTCTGGCCAAGCTCATCGGGAGCCCTCTCCTCTGGCCACGCGCCTCCTTCCTTCCTGCTGCTAGCAATGCTATCACCCACGATTCATTCCCATTTGGGAATGGGGGTAGAAAGCTGGTTTGAATAAACTGGGAGGTGCCTGGCAATCTATTCTGTGTTCTTCTCTGAAGGCCCCAGCAGAGTTAAGCAAAGCTTAAGGAAGAGGACACCATTTCCTAGACCACTAAGGGCTGCAGGATCTAGTTCTAACGAATGGGGGACCAAAAGCTTTTTAGAGTCAGCCGGTCCTGAAAAACAAGGGCCCAGTGACCGGGAGGACTGGAAGTCTTGCCACGGAAAACAAAGCTGTGACTCAAAGGCATCACGTAGATGCTTTCTTGCTCATCCACGTTCCTGAGTTTAATGTCGTTGGCTTGGGAATTAACTTTGAGACTTTTCCAACACAGATAAAAATAGAGCTCATAAATGCCATCACTGGTACTTTCCGATAAGGTGGCCTTTTAAGGGAAGACTGGGCTCCCAGTGGATGCAGTGAGTCAAGGAGCCTCTCAAGCAGATTGTTCAGGGTTCTCACAGGCTGCCGACCAGCCTGTGACCAAACAGAGGATGCAGGAAGAGGAAGCTCCTGGAGGCTTCTGTGCCTGAAACGACAGGATCCAAGTTCCTGAAAGGATGTTTCTTTCACTAGTTAATTCATTTATTCATCACACAAGCATTTATCTGAATACCTATTACATGCTAGGAATGCATCCCTGTGCTGAAAACATAATAGAGAGAGAAAAAAAAGGGAAATCCCTACCCGCAAAGAGCTTGCCATCTAGTGAGGGACAGAGAGGGAATCAGGCAACCACGATACAGGGGTTGCAGTGAGAGGAGAAATATGGGAAGACCTAGCTCAGGGCTAGGGGACATGCACAGCTTCCTGGAGGAACAGACGGATGAATTGAAGCTGGAGAATCAGCAGAGAATTAACCAGGGGAAGGTGAGGGTAGGGGCAGGGAAATCTGTGGAGAAGACTGTTCTGGGAAGAGAGAACAGTATGTGCAAAAAGAGAGAACTTGGTTTACTCAGGGAATTGAAAGTAGTTCTCTGTGTGACAGGAAACCTTACTGCTAGGTGCGGTGGGAAGCATCAGAGACCACCTGGAGACTAAGGCATAGGTCACTGGTAAAGAGCCTTTCACCTCTATTAAGGAGTATGGTTTTTATATCGAGGGCAGTGAAGGGTGGAATACAAATAAGTGACTCAATCAGATTGACTTTTTAGACATCTCACTCGGGCTGCAGAGCAGTCATGAACTGGAAGGGTGAAGACCAGAGGTTGGGAGCCCAGGGAGGAGGCTGCTGCAATCCCAGAAAGGACTGGGGAGGTGTCAGTGGAGACAGAAGGAAGTAGGCAGAACTGGGAGATAACTAAAGCATGGAACTGTCAGAACTTGGTGTTGAATTAGAAGTGGGATTGAGGAGTCAAGGACACTTTCCCGTTCCCAGGCTTGAGCTATTGGTGAGGCAAGAGAGCACCGGAGGAGAATCAGGTTTTACCTCTGCTGAATCTCAGGTGCCTATGGACCATCCAACTGAAGATATCAGGTTGATAGTTGGATATGTAAGTGGAGCTCAAGAGAAAGACCTGGCTCGAGATAGATTTGGAATATTCTTTAGCAGATGGATGGCAGTGGAGCAGTGAGAATAAAGGAGCCATCTCAAGGCAAGAGAGGACAGTGTGAAGAGGAGAGGAACTGCACACAATCCGAGGAAAGCTGATATTCAAAGGAAGAGCCTGTCAAGGAGACTGAGAAGGAGTAGCCAGAGAGGTAGAAGGAAAAACCAGGAGTAATGGTCGTCTGCTGTTGGCCCCCTGCATTCATTTCCTCCTCTGCCAAGAGGGCCCTGAATTTCCTTTGGGGAATTCACTCCTCCCCTGTTCTCAGTCCTGCGGTTTGGTTCATAGGGGAGACACGCTGGCTGGCTATTCCTAACCCTCCTGACCCACTCCCCGCAGCCCTCCCACTTACTCTGTGTACTCCAGCCACACTAATTTTCCTTGAGTTTCTCAAAAACTCCATGTTCTCTCTGGCCTTAGGATCTTTATCCGCCTGGCCTGCTTTCCTTCCTCGTTCCCCTTCTCCACGCTCTTTGCCTACTAACCTTCCTTTCATGCTTCCAACCTTCTTTGACATTCCAGACAAGTCTAGGGTTTTCTGTGGTACATTCATTCATTCAGTATGTACTAAGCACCTTCTGTCCACGTGTCAGCACCGTGCTGAATGCTGGGACATTATGGAGAGCAAAAGAAACAAACAGGCTGGAGCCAACAATTGATTAGGAGAGATTGATAATAAACAGGTAAATACACAAGACAATTACAAATTATTGTTAGTGTTGTAAAGGAAGTAAACAGAGTACCAAGATACCAAGAAGGTCCTTATTTTAGATAAGGCAAGTGGTCAGAGAAGGTTCTCTGGGGCTGTAAAAATTAAACTGAGACCTGAAAGAAGAGGCAGAACCAGCCGATGTGAAGAGTTTAGGGGAAAATTGTTCAAGGTAGGGGGAATAGTAACCACAAATGCTCATGGAGGAAAGAGGCTGATGGGCTCTAGGAATTGATAGATGGCCAGAAGAAGATGAAATGAAGATGGGGAAGAAAAGAGCAACGGGGGACATAGTTGAACGTGAGACTCTTAAAAGCAGTGGTACAAAGTTTGGGTTTTATTCTTGGTACAATGGGAAGCTATTCAAAGTTTTTAAGCAGGGGTGAAGCATGATCTGACTTAAGTTTTAATTAGATTGCCCAGGTTGCTGAGTGAAGAATAGATTGAGGGACAGCAAAGAATTAGGAAGACCAGTTAGGACCCTCTCGCTGTGGTTCAGGCCAAGGAGGATGTTGGCTAGAACTTGAATGGGACTGGGGAGATGGAGAGAAGTGGATGGATTCAAGGGATACTTTGAAACTAGAATTTATGGGAATTCCTGATGGATTAGAGGTAAGGTATTAGGGGAGAAGAGGACTCAAGGATGGTGCCCAATTTCTGGCCTGAATGAGTGGATAGAGAACCAGACTGGCTTGGCTTGGACTGCCCAAGCCCCCTTTGCTGCTCCCCCTTCCTTGGAACCCCTGAGGCAAATCTTCAGAAGCCCAGAGCTTGAGAGGCAAACATTGTTCAAAAACCACTGGGCTGGAGAATCAGTTTGGTCCCTTCCGGTTTTGAAATTTTAAAATTCTAAACTGAAAACTTTGTGAATAGGGACACTATTTCTATTTCTTTTGATTTCTCCTGTAGTTACCTCCGTAGAGCTCTGTACCTGGGGAGCATTCAGTAAGTGCTACTTGACTGTTCATTTGGGCACAGACCTTCCATGATAGAATTTTGGATTAAATTCCCTTTTAAAAATAAGTTTCTAATGTAGAATAAACTTTCAGTTGAAATCAATTCGCCTTGATAAAGTAGAGCCATGGCAAGGATAATCTAAAATTGTAAAATCCGTAGTAATTTCTATTTGAGTGGAGGCAGAGAAAAAAAAATGTTTTTCCTAAACAACTTATCTACATTTAGGTAAATGTTATTTTAGGGCAAATATCAAGAGGTAGTGGATCAAGCCCATTCAGAATAGGGCCAAGAAACCACTGAACATAATTCATAACAGTGAATGTAATCCATTTTTTGGTAATATATTCTCTCTTGAAAGCAAATATTGACCCTCTAAAACTTAGTTTGAAACAGTGACTTTAGGTAATTCTTAGAACCATTTTAAAGATGAACAAGATGGAGATGGAGCTGCATGGCCAGTCCAGGACAAAAATCAAAGACAGGGTGGACTCAGACTTGCCATTTCCTCTCTTCTCTTTCCTACTGCTTCTCGTCGGCTTGATTCTCCACTCTTCAGACATGATCTTTCCCAACCATCTGAAAAACTCAGAACTTCAATATCTATAAGCACATGGATCAAATCGTCAGATAAGCACGCTATTCCAAGCCTTTTATAAAAGAGGGAAGTAAAGTAACAGAATGTCTTTTATATGCCAAGCACTTTTGAACAAACATGTCATATGACGCTGCTTACTACCCTATGATGAATGCCCTGTTTCAAGGATGAGGTGGGAGGGTTGGTGGTCCAGCATCTGACCCCCTTCCTGTTTGGGATGAGTACCCTGCTGCGGACAGCGTCAGTGAGAAGGAGTGCTGAACGTTACACCGTGGACACCGTGGCAAGCGAGACCTTTCTTCGTTTCCCTCCTCACCACCCCTCCCCCCTCCCCCATGGTGGTCAGGGCCCAGGATGTGGTCTAGGATTAGTCAACAGGGTGCTGCTGCCTGGGCTTTGGGTTTGCAGCCTGAGGCACACAGACGGAAGAAAGGTTAAACGTCCTTTTGCAATGGCAGCAGCCGGAGCCATGTGTCTGCTGGTGGCACTTTGTGGCAGTGCCCAGCGGTTGGACCTCCTGGCCAGAAGGTCCTACTAAAGAAGGTTGTCGTTCTTCCTCCACCAGCCCTTGGTTTCTGCCGAATTTCCAAGACTGATTCTTCAGCTCCTGACAATTCTGGGAGCCAGAGATATTTCTTCAGTAAATTCCAGTTGGGGCTGATATAGCCAGCGTTGGGGCAGTTCTTACAACCAGAAACCTGACTGATCTGTGAGGAAACAGACCCTGAGGTCATGGAGCTTGTTCAGGGACCCTGGCTAGCAAGTGTCAGTGTTCTGGCCGAGAAGCCCGTGCTGCTCTCTTTGATTCCATGCTTCCTGAAGAATTCTAAAGAACGGCATAAAGGAAAGGAGCAAGGATGGCACACCGATTAGAGTGAGGCTTGAAGACCAGCAGGCATGTGAACACTTACCCCCAAATCCACATTCAGTAATACATCCGTAAATAAGTGGGGTCTATTCTATTCTGTGTAGAGGGACTGTGCTATGTTCATATATTATTTCAGTTAATCCTCACAACATTATGATATGGTGAGCATTATTTTCTCCATTGTTCATATGGAAAAACAGGCTCAGAGAACCTCGTCCAAGTTTATATATAGAAAGCGATAGTGCTGGGTTTGAACTTGAGTCTCCGAGGTGGCTGGAGCTCATTCATTAAGCCACAGCTGCTTCACTATGAAAGTTAATCAATCAATAAATGTTTCATCGCTGCCAATTTTCTACTAAACCCCATCGCAGCCCTAGCACAACCTCATCAGTGTGTTCTTGTTGGTATGCTTCCTTGAGTGTGGTCTTACATCTGTATCCCAGGGGGTGTCATCTGTCACTTTAGACAGGACCATGCCCCTACTAAGGATCTTCCTTCCTGAATTTCCACCTCCTATCCAGGCACTTATCTTCTATTCATTCCTGCCTGCCTCTACCTCCCCTACACCTTCAAGGGAAACCATACCTTTGCTTATTGGGCTGTAAAATGGAGCTGAAGATCCTCATTGGCAGAATAAATACCAGACGTCTAGGGGTCTTTGGGACAGATTCCTTGCCCAGACCTGGCTCGTGATGGCCAAAGAATACTTTGTCATTTGTGTTTTGGATTAAGAAAACAAGTTCTGTGTGTTTCCTACCATCACAAAGAGCAGTGAATTGAATCGGTACCATTGTAAGGTTGATTGTTGTTGCACAGATAAAAGCCTCATTAGGTCCCTCGTGAGGGGAGAGAAGAGGGGGTTCCTTGCTTGTTGTGGTTACAACAATGAAACAGTAAATGGAGGAAATAATGAAATAACTGCACTTCCTCCCCTCCCAAACCTCATCAAGAGGCTGGGTGAGTTTTTAATTAGTGCTGCGTTTTCAATAAATCCGTATCTGTACGTGGTACTGATTCTTTCCTGGATAAGGAAAGATGATAATGAGAATCCTATTTTTCAGCCCCACACTAAAGGGATGCCTAGTGTATTTAATCATGCTGTAGAAATCCTGGCAGCTTTCTCTGAGCCCAGCTTCTGCTCTAATTACATTTCTAGATTTTAGTAAATTGAAAGGGAAAATGTAGGAACAAAATAATTAAAACTGAAGAGGAAGTGCATATTAAAAAGGAGAAGCTGTTTAAAATTCTTCCACACAGTGCTTCCAAGGACATCTACAGTCATTTAATCAGATCCACACCAAATCAAAGTCCTTTGTACAGAGGCTGGTGGGATCACATCTCAGGTGGGCGGTATGGTCCCCACAGTAGAATGGGAGCCTCGTCACACCAGGCTACAGATGGAGATAGGACTCTTATGTCCTTCTAGCTCTCTGGAGATTCAGGGCCAGCCTGGACAAGCTGCTGGCGCAGACTCACCAGCTCTGAGGAGTCACTTCCCAGGTCCCAGGCAGAATCTGACTAAACTGTAATGATTAGCCCCAGTTGTAAGGTAGCTGAAGTATGTTGTCCGTGCCTCCAGTTTCCTCCTTCTGCACCCCTTCCCACCTCCGTGCTCCTCCCTCCAAGCAGTACCCCTTTCTTTCTTCCCTGCCATCCTGTGAGATCTGAAGTCAAAAGAACAGGAACTGAACAGTTTCAGTGACACCAGGAATCAGTTACTTGTAACTGGTTACTGGGTTGCCTGGGGGGCACTCTGATTCTTCCCAAGGACCAAAAACCTCGCTGGCTTCAGCTAACAGAATGAAATATTTGCTGCTGATGATGAGTGAAATCTAATTGGAAAGTTTCAGGCACCAGCCTAATAGGTGACGAAAGTGCTTTTTGTTTTCAGTGGGGCAGGCACCGTAACCACATCACTGTTGAATTTAGGATCTCCATTTCTTGATCATTTTGGCTGAAATATGGGTTGAGCAAGCTTAAGGAGTTTAGAGTGTTTTGTCTGTCATTCCTAGGACATTTTAAGCTGTGGGATTGTAGGGTGTGCTTGCATATTTGAAAGTGGAAGGCAGCCTGGCACTGTCACAGCCTCCCCTGTGGCTTTGCTCATGGGCTCCCAGCTTTCCCTGCTGAAGAGACTCACCAGCCACCCAGAGCCAGGATGCATGTGGCAGGAGACAGTCCCACAGAAGCAGAGCTTCCGGTAGCTATCCCCAAGGCAGGGCCCACACTTTGTCACCCCACGACCCATAGATTCATCTGGTTGCTCCTTTGGATACGATGCCTTCTCGTGCACTTGTGTGCGTGTCTACGTAATGGTATAATCTCAGTATGGAAAAGAGACAATGCCTGTTCCAGATTATTTGGCTTGATTCAGTAAGAATAATTTTTTTAAAGTTGAAGCTAAAGGAAAGAATTGTAACAATAACAAATATCCCATCACTGACATTATGACTCTAACATAATAACGTGGAGATGACTTTTTTCTCCCAGGGCCAAGATGCTCTGAGACTTCCTGTTTTTTTTTGCCGGCACTGCACTGCATGCGGGATCTTAGTTCCCCGACCAGGGATTGAACCCATGCCCCTTGCAGTGGAAGCGTGGAGTCTTAACCACTGGACCACCAGGGAAACCCCTGAGACTTTTTTCTTTTACTCAACTCAGGAATCAACCATAGCCCTTGGGGAGCTAGGATGTGAGACCAGCTGGGGACCCAGGTGTCCAAGACAATAAATTGTCACTGAATCAGCTTCCTTTCAGTTAAGCCACCTATATGCCTGCCTTCCCTCAAAAGAACGGTCCTTCTCCTTTCTGTTTCCAAATGCTCAGTTTTATGTTACTTAAAAGAGTCTCTAACATCATCATAAAGTCTAAAAAATATTTTACTGACAGTTGGTTAGAAAAAAATGAGGTAAAGTCGTTAGTAATCCACACCCTGCTTGTAAGTATAAGTTGCTGTTGTTAAATGCCTTTATTGTTACGGCCACCCCACTCCCACTCTTGGTGTGCCTCTATTTCGTCCTCGCACCTCCGCGAAGCCTGCCGCGCCCTACACGCGACCCCCTCCGAGTTCCCGCCTCTTTCTTCTCAGGCCCCTCCTTCCCCTCAAATCCTCGGGGCCTGGTGAGAACCGGGACGCATGCGCACTAGGGAAGGTAGGCGGAGTCTTGAAGCAGAGGGAGGAGAAGCATGAGAACCCAGAGAGGGGAGGGGAGGGGAGTAGAGGGGGCGGAGGCCGTGCGGGGTGGGGCCTGGCGGGTACGCGCTCGCTGCGTCGACGTGCTGACGCCATGACGCCCCGGCTGGTGTGTTTCGGTGTGTGTGTGTATGTGTGAGTGTGCGCGCTCCGAGTGTGTGTGTATTTGTGTATCGGCGGTTCCGCAGGTCCCGGATGTTGCGGACAGTATGAGGCGAGTGCAGGGGGACGGGGACCAGCAGCTGTCGCCGCCGCTCTCAGGTGAGTGGGGGGAGGAGAGTCGAGGAAGAGGGTTGTCCTGTCGGAGTGGGGGCGGGGCGTCTCCCTTAAGGGGTGACTGACCCCCCACACACTCCCGCCCCCCCCCCGCCTCACATAACTCTTCTCTGCCCCGTTTCCCACATGCCGGGTTACGTGGCCCGCGAATGCCAGAGCCTAATCAACCGTAAACGCGCCCCCGCCTTCGGCCCCCCCCATAATTTTCCCAGCCCCATCCCCCTTGCCAAATAGTGAGCTGTCGCCTGCGGCGAGATGGGTGACTGCGCATGCGCGAGTGTGAACGAGCCGGGGGTGCTTGTTCGCTGCCCTCGGGGCGCATGCGCATCGCTCTGTTGCAGGGACCTGCGGGATAAAGAGACCCTTGACCACGCGCCTGCCTTCTTCCCGGGCAGTGGGCTAGACTTGGTGCCAGATAGTGAGCCTGTTGCTTTTATCCAAAAGGGAGAATTTAAATTATTTAAGGGAGTTTATGGCAAAGCACCGTTCGCATCTTGTGTTGTCCTAGAGACTCCCAGGCTACAAACGCCTCCCAGAGCCAACATGCCCCACGCTGACCCTTCTTTTGAAACTGTCACTGCAGCTTCTAGTTCTAGCATTATTTTTCTTTCCTCGGATACTCCCATCGTCATGTTGTATCTTTAATGCAAACTTCCCCTAAATTTAGGAGTAGGTGCCCCAACCCATTCAATTATTCTGGCAGGGGATTTTGGTAGCCTTTCTAAGGAGGACTAGGGTCATAAAAACGAAAGTAAGGGGAGTTTTCGTTTAGTAAAGTTATTTATTATTCTCACAGAACTAGATAAAGAGCGAAGGGTATAGGGCTTAGAATAGTAATTGTAAATCAAGACGTCAGGGTTCTCTCATCTCCAGCCCTCCTACTTTGTGTGACCTATTTGCCTCTTTTTTGGTAAAAGATCTTCCTTAGCGCTTTCGTTTTAGCTGTACATTATTGATGCTCTGAACAGCACATGAAAACAAAAGCAATCTGAAACTACTGGTGGACAATAAATTACCCAGTGGACGTTTTAATTTTAAGTAACAAGAGTGGTGTTTCTTTCACATTTGCAAATAACAAAGAGCAAATTTTTAAAAATTAACTTTAAGGTACAGTAATATTTCAGTGATCTAGAACCAGGGTTTTCAGTTGGCAGATTACACGTGGTCCCTTAATTTACTCCTTCCTGTGTTGCCACTGCTTTGGATACTTGCTGCTTCTTACCTCTGCCATCAGAACAGAGTGAGGAGTTAATAAACTGTTACAAGCAAAAGGTTTGCTGAATAGCATTGAAATGAATAACTAAATTGTTGGGGGTGTGTGTGTGCACATTTTCTGTGTTTTTCAGTTGTCTTTGCCAACCTTGTCTCCTATCTGGATAACTTAGGAATGGGACATATTAGTGAGCCTTATTTTCTCTTCTCTTTCCTTTGTGTTCTTTCTTTGGTATTCGCCTCTCAAGGCTTTTTTTTTTTTTTTTTTTTTGCTGCCATTCTTAACTCTAGGACCTTATGTTGTTGGGCCTTAAAGTATATATATATTTTTTTCACTTCTCCATTTAACTCTGGCCTTCTCATGGTTCAGCTGTCTTTTGTGCTGTTTTCTGTTGCCATGGTTACAGCTGGAGCCGAGAGAGGACACAGAGGAAGCACAGGAATTTGGGGGGGCATATATTTTCTTGTGTCCTGTGAAAGAGCTGGAGACTCATCTTTTTTTTCCTTGTGTGAAGACTGAGGAGTGTAAGTTATTGTGACAGCTTCACACTTAGGCTGGGGGTGGCTGGTGTCCATTTGGTACTTTGGGACTTCTCCTTTTAGAGCTCTTCATAGTGGTTAGTTTGGTGCTTGGAGATGTTTAATGTTGCCTATGTCCAGACTTCCATCAGGTAGTCTGGTAAAATCTTGTAGTAAAGCTATGGAGGTAATAAATGTCCATTTCTCTTCTCAGTAGGCTTCTGTCCTGTAGGATGCTTTGTTTTTATCTGATTGAATTCACTGAAGTCTCATGTAAAATTTTCATGGTATGAAGACATGAAATGCTTTTAGGTTAAGATAATATTAATTACATAATTCGAACTGGTGCAGAGCCATGTTTAAAAAAATAACTCTTTAAATGGGTAACACATGTACATACATATGAAATAAAACTCAAACGCTACACAGAGAGAGGGAAGAATCTTTCTTCTCCTGTCCTCCTTTCATCGTTCTAGTTACCTCTCTCAAAGGAAATTATTGTTACCTGTATTTTGTTTACCTTTCGAGAGGTAATGCTTTTATAAGCATATACAACTATGTATTCGTTGGTATTTTGTTTTTATTTGTTGTTTATACAAATAAGATACTGTACCCACTATTCTGCACTTTGCTTTTTTTACTTAGTATATCTTGGCTGTCATTTCATGTAGTACATAGAGTACCTCTCCCATTTTGAAAGATGGCAGATACTCCACTGTATAGATGTACCGTCATTCAGCCAGCTCTTATTGGATACTTAGGTTGTTTTCAGTGCTACAATTAACTCCTTGTATGTACTTTTTATGTACATGGGTGTCTGTTGGATAAATTCCTAGTGGAAGGATATATGCGTTTTTAATGTTGTTAGATATCGCTAAGTTGCTTTCCATGGAGGTTGTATTTATATTCCTGCCAGCAGTGTATGAGTCTGCCTCTTTTCTCACCAACACTGTATTATCAAATTTTAAAAATCTTTGTGCAGGGGACTTCGCTGGTGGCCCAGTGGCTGAGAATCCACGCTTCCACTGCAGGGGGTATGGGTTTGATCCCTGGTCAGGGAACTAAGATCCTACATGCCGCGCGGCGCTGCCAAAAAGAGAAAAAAAAAAAGTGTGCACTCTTTTGTCTAAGTTTTTAAAGTTCATTATGTAGCTTGTTAAGATTCATTACACCCAGGAGTTGTGGATAAATACTGTCACTGTTTTGCAGATGGGGGTGGTGGTGATAGACATTGTTGGACTGAAGAATAATGAGAATAAAGTTGTATGCCTGGGTAACACGGGAAATCCATTAACAACGCTAGGAAGACATGTAGAACCTATATTCTAATTTCTCCCTTTAACTCTTGCTGCTAGTTTCTCTATGTGAAATTCTGTAAGCCCATAAGTGATGTTTGATGATCTCTTTTTGATAGCAGTGACTCAAAATTGTTTATACGAGCGAACTGCCATTCTGTTGAGGAGTTGGAAAGCTAACCCAGTTAGTTAAGGTGCTTTTCTGAGTGCCTGCACAGAATACTGCTACTGGTACTTTTATTTTTTTTTTTTATTTTTATTTTATTTACTTTTTTTTTAATGGGATAGTTGTTTTACAATGTTGTGTTAGTTTCTACTGTGCAGCGAAGTGGAGTTCCCTGTGCTATACAGCAGGTTCTCATTAGTTATCTGTTTTATACATATTAGCGTATATATGTCAATCCTGATCTCCCAGTTCGTCCCACCATCCCCCCACTTGGTGTCCAGACGTTTATTCTCTACATCTGTGTCTCTGTTTCTGCCTTGAAAACCGGTTCGCTACTGGTACTTTAAAAAAGTCTGCTAGGGGCTTCCCTGGTGGCGCAGTGGTTGAGAGTCCGCCTCCTGATGCGGGGGACACGGGTTCGTGCCCCGGTCCGGGAGGATCCCACATGCCGTGGAGCGGCTGGGCCCGTGAGCCATGGCCGCTGAGCCTGCGCGTCCGGAGCCTGTGCTCTGCAACGGGAGAGGCCACAACAGTGAGAGGCCCGCATACCGCAAAAAAAAAAAAAAAAAAAAAAAGTCTGCTAATTGCAGAATTTGTGCTTCGCTATGACCCCTGAGAAAATAGAAAAGAATTAAAAGATGTCTGTGCTGGAAGGAGCTTACAGTTTTATTGGAAAACCAAATCCGAATGTATCAAATTATAAGAGAACAATTAGAAAACAGAACAGGAACAGAAATATACTGTGCTACATGCTGAGAGGACTTTGTAAAGAAGCGATTAAGATTCAGAGGCGAGGTCATTTGGAAGGCCTTCCGGGAGGAAGTACATTTTGAGCCCCCCCCCACAACTGCTTAAGTGAAAAATTTTAAACATACAGAAAAATTGAAAGAACAGTACCGTTATCACCTTTATACCAATTATCCCCTAGATTCAACAATTTTTCATGTTTTCTATATTTGCTTTATCTATGTATGTGTCTTTACATATAATATATAAATCTTTATATTGTAGATATCATGACACCTTAATACTTTAATGCTTTACTTTAGATGCATCTTTTTAAAATAAAAACATTGTTTTAGTTAATTGTTCTTACATTGTCACAGCTGAGGCAATTAACAATACTTTCCTAATACCATCTGATACCCAGTTCATGTTCAGATTTTCCCAATTGTCTCCAATGCAACGCTTGTTAGCTATTGGTATTTTTTTCTCCAAACATGTCTCTTTAGTCTCTCTCTTTTTTTTTTTTTTTTTTTGCGGTATGCGGGCCTCTCACCGTTGTGGCCTCTCCCGTTGCGGAGCACAGGCTCCGGACGCGCAGGCTCAGCGGCCATGGCTCACAGGCCCAGCCGCTCTGCGGCATGTGGGATCTTCCCGGACCGGGGCACGAACACGTGTCCCCTGCATCGGCAGGCGGACTCTCAACCATTGTGCCACCAGGGAAGCCCTAGTCTCTCTTTTTTTTTAAAAGTCTTTATTGAATTTGTCACAATATTGCTTCTGTTTTTTTTTATAAATTTATTTATTAATTTGTTTTTATTTTTGGCTGTGTTGGGTCTTTGTTGCTGCTCGTGGGCTTTCTCTAGTTGAGGCAAGCAGGGGGCACTCTTTGTTGTGGTGTGTGGGCTTCTCACTGTTGTGGCTTCCCTTGTTGCAGGGCACGGGCTCTAGAGTGCAGGCTCAGTAGTTGTGGTACACGGGCTTAGTTGCTCTACGGCATGTGGGATCTTCCTGGACCAGGGCTCGAACCTGTGTCCCCTGCATTGGCAGGCGGATCCTTAACCACTGCGCCACTATGGAAGCCTCCTTCTGGGTTTTTTTTGTTTTTGTTTTCTGGTCACGAGACATGTGGGATCTTAGCTCTCCGACCAGGGATCGAACCCACACCCCCTGCATTGTAAGGTGAAGTCTTAACCACTGGACCGCCAGGGAAGTCCCCTCTTTAGTCTCTTTCTCAATCTAGAACCCTTTATTTAGGAGCCATGCAGTACTGCCTTTTTGAAGAGACCAGGCCATCTGTCTTGTATAACATATCACTTCTGGAATTTTCTGAGTGTTTCCTCACAGTTTCATTTAATTTGTTCCTTTATCTCTGTATTTCCTACAAACTGGCAGTGAAGTCTTGGTTAGATTCAGGTTAAACATTTTTGGTAATAATACTTCATAGGTGATGCTATGTACCTCGTATCACATCACAGTAAGAGAAACATCATGTCATAATGTCTGACTGTTAATGGTGATGAATTTGTTTGTTCAAGATCATAAATACCAGCTCTCTCCACTGTAAAGACTCTTTTCCCCTTTGTAATTAGCAAGTAATCTGTAGAGTGGTGACACTTTGGCGTGATAGCGTTTTACTTCTCCAGCAACCTTTCACCTTCTGATGATGATCCTTGCCTGAATCAGTTATTTCTTTGGTTATTACAAAATGGTAATTTTCGAATTCTGCCATTCCTTTGCCTTCCATCTTCTGTAAAGATTTCCCTCATCAGTTAGGAATAAATCATAATTTCTTCCCAAAAGTTCAGGTAAATTCTTAATTTTCCCTTTAGCAATTTTCTGAACAAGGAGTTGGTATACCTTTAATGATAGCAAATGAATTGTTTCTTTTTCTTGCTCTCTTGGTTTTAGTATCATTATAAACGCGTGGATTTTAATTTAGTCTATGTTTTACCAATAATTATAGCCGTTTTTTGATTCTCAAAATGTCCCATATTTGACCTGTGGGAACCCTTAAGCTTGGTGTCTGAATGCTTCTAGTAAAAGAAGTCCCTGGATCATTTTGTATTTTTCTTGTCTCAAATGTCCCCTCACCTCACCTCTGTACATTTATATATACATTAATTACGTTTTCTTCCCTTTTAATAAATTATGTTGTTCATCTCCCTAGGGAGTTTCTGGCACCACATTCTAAAAACTAAAGGTGCCTTTCTTTTAACACAATGCACCTAGTGTTTGACTCACTTCTGTGCCACTGGCATTGCTGGATTCTGAATCTGAGACCTCACAGATTTCTTATCTTGAATAGTCTTTGTGAAAGACAGGTAGTATCTCTGAAGAGGGCATTGCTTTCCACCCCGACATCGTTAATATAAGGTTAGCTATAGAGGAGACTGGGGAGTTTCTTCTCTCATGAGCAACCTTGCTTTTTTTCTGAGATTGAAAGGTACACAGGATGAAATTTAGAAACTGATAATTTGTATGTAGTATCTTGGGGATATGGGGTTTTGATTGTTATAAATCTTTGTGTGTATATGTATATATGTACAAGTATATGTTTGTCTTTCCTCCCTTTTCCTCAATTACACACATTTCTCCAACACAGTTGGACTGTTATGTAAGATTATGCTGTAATAGCATGTTTTTTTCATTATCACTAGATTTCATCATAAAAAAGAGACAAATTTTTCTTAATTAGGGGAAATTTTCAGATAGGCCGTGAACTCTGATATCTAGCTGTCTTATCACAGGTTGTGGAACAGTGCTGGATCCTGTGGATTTTTATCGTGTACTATGGACTCAGAAATGTTGATGCATCCACAGTGTTTTCTGAAAATCCATCACACTAATGAAGGATAATATAAATGAAAGATACAGTGGAACTACATTCTAAAACTGTTTTGGGGCTAAACTAATTCCTGCCTTAGCAGAAAATGATTTATAAGATTCTTACCGTTTAGTGGTATTTTGAGTAACTTACTGATTTCAGGTTACTCAGAGCCTGACAATAACAGTATTCTGATATTTATCTGAAATTCATTTTTCTTTTTACCATCTTGTCATATTTACTTTCAGATTTTATAAGGTTATTCTTAACCTAGTTTCATAACAATACTGCCTCCATATTAAATTCTGGTTGTGTATTCAGGGAAGCACACCTGTTTCTTGTGTTTGTTTTCAGTCATGGTGAATCACTCTGAAAGGCTATGCTGATACATTTGCTCCTAAGATCCAGTAGCTTCTTTTACTTTTGTTTTTGACAAGCTCCCATTATAGGAAAAAAGATTCTGAAGTTTAGCCTCTTTAGGGAACACTTGGGCCTTCATGCTTACAACTATGGTCATGTTTTAATAGAATTGGCAGGAGTTGTTTAGTTGCTCTGTGTGGCAGAGTTGGTCATGCTGCTTTGGGAGAGCTGGATGCAGACCGCAGAATGGGAATTTTACATTCAGACAGTAACTGTTGCTTGACCGTGAAGACCTTTATTCTTTTTTTTTTTCCACACTTAAAAAAATTTTTATTTTATTTATTTATTTATTTTTGGCTGCATTGGGTCTTCGTTGCTGCGTGCGGGCTTTCTCTAGTTGCGGCGAGCGGGGGCTACTCTTCGTTGGAGCGCACAGGCTTCTCATTGCAGTGTCTTCTCTTGCTGCAGAGCACGGGCTATAGGTGTGCAGGCTTCAGTAGTTGTGGCACGTGGGCTCAGCACTTGTGGCTCGTGGGCTCTAGAGTGCAGGCTCAGTAGTTGTGGCGCACGGGCTTAACTGCTCCGCGGCATGTGGGATCTTCCAAGACCAGGGCTCGAACCTGTGTTCCCCGCGTTGGCAGATGGATTCTTAACCACTGCGCCACCAGAGAAGTCCCAACAACTCTTTTTAAAAAGTTTTTTTATTTTTTGGCCACGCCGTGCGGCATGCCGAATCTTAGTTCCCTGACCAGGGATCAAACCCACACCCCCTGCAGTGGAAGCGCAGAGAGTTAACCACTGGACCACCAGGGAAGTCCCAGAGACCTTTATTCTTTTTTTTTTTTTTTTTTTGCGGTACTTGGGCCTCTACTGTTGTGGCCTCTCCCGTTGCAGAGCACAGGCTCCGGATGTGCAGGCTCAGCGGCCATGGCTCACAGGCCCAGCCGCTCTGCGGCATGTGGGATCTTCCCGGACCAGGGCACAAACCCGTGTCCCCTGCATTGGCAGGCGGACTCTCAACCACTGCGTCACCAGGGAAGCCCTAGAGACCTTTATTCTTGACTGTTGCTTTCTAAGAAGCTGTTGGCATAAATCTTCAGGCTGTGGCACCAGCTACATCAAAGGAGGGCTTGCAGTAGTTCTCTGAAGACCTCTGATTCCTCCTATCAATCTATTTGTTTGTAAGAAAAAAAGGATGTATATGTAATCATTCATCTCCTTAATTTGAGATTTACATAATCCTTTTCTTGGTATTTGGAAACAGGTACTACCTTCTGTTTCTATGATTTTGACTACTTTTAGATACTTCATATGAGCGGAATCATGCAGTATTTGTCCTTTTGTATCTGGCTTATTTCACTTAGCATGATGTCTGTGAGGTTCATCCGTACTTTAGCATGTGTCAGAATTTCCTTCCTTTCCAGGGCTGAATAATACTTCTTTGTATGTATGTAATTACATTTTGTTTATCCATTCATCCACCAATGGACACTTGGGTTGCTTCCACCTTTTGCTGTTGTGAATAATGCTGCTCTGAACATAGGCGGGCAAATATCTCTTTGAGACCCTGATTTCAATTCTTTTGGGTATATACCCAGAAGTGGAATTGCTGAATTATATGTTAATTCTATGTTTACCTTTTTTAAGGAAGCTCCATACAGTTTAATGTAGTGGCTGCACCATCTTACATTCTTACCAATAGTGCACAAGGGTTCCAGTTTCTCTACATCCTTGGCAACACTTGTTATTTTCTTCTTTTTTAAAAAAATAATAGCCATCCATAATGGGTATGTTTTAATTTGTTTTTGTTTCTTTTTTTGTTTTTTTGTTTTTTTTTTGCGGTACACGGGCCTCTCACTGTTGTGGCCTCTCCTGTTCCGGAGAACAGGCTCTGGACGCGCAGGCTCAACGGCCATGGCTCACGGGCCCAGCTGCTCCGCGGCACGTGGGATCTTCCCAGACCGGGGCACGAACCCGTGTCCCCTGCATCGGCAGGCAGACTCCCAACCACTGCGCCACCAGGGAAGCCCCTAATTTGTTTTTTAACTTTATCTTTTATTGAAACTAAATTTAAACTTTAAAGTAGGATTTTTTTTTTCCTTTATAGTGTGTGTTTCTTGTGAGGTAATAGTTACATCCTGTATTTTCTTCTACAAGTTTTAAAGTTATGCTTTTCACATTCAGGTTTCTAATCCACCTGGAATTTATTTTGATGCTTGGTGTTAAGTAGGGATCTAATTATTTTCATAAGGATAACCCAAAGTAGGGATTTAATTTTCTTTCCATAGGATAACCTGATATGCCACCATCATTTATTGAATAGTCATATTTGCCCCCTACAACTTGAAATACCACCTACATGTTTCCAAATATATGAGGATTTGTGTCTGTGTTCTCTATATTCTGTACCATTGGTCTGTTTACATATCTTGTGCTGGTACTACACTGCCTTAATTATCATAGCTTTATAATAGTTGTTCATATCTGGTAGGGCAGGTCTCATTACCTTGTTCTTTTTCTGTTCAACAACCTCTCTGAAAAACCCTGTCAGATTGGTGTATTGCAGTGAAGCCATTTGCTGTCTAAATTGTATTGACATGATATATAATGGTCTTCTCCAAAAGAGAGAAAAAAATCAAGCCTCCCTTATCTGCAGCTGGTCATTAAGTTTGTCTCTTATTCTGAATGAGCCGATAATTTACATTCAATTTTTAGTTTTGTTGGAGTGATAATTTTTTTTTTATATGGGAATATGGTCTTCAGATGGAGGAGAATCTTGTTATAATTTGTTGTTTCATACAAGGACACCAGATGAAACACTTCTGGTAACGGCATTGAGGTTCTGTGGTGTTAAGGCTTTCTTGATCATAAGGAAAAGAAGCCTATTTAAAATAGCTCATATAAAAGATTTATCAGAAGGAAATAGCTGTCGTCGAATCCAAGGAAAAGGTGAACGGCAAGGCTTCAGAAAGGGCTGGCACCAAAACAGTTCCAAGTACAATACTTCAGCAGTTAGAGTTAATGGAGTCTAGTGTTCCACCATAAACAGACTTCAGTATCCATGAAGCTTAATTCAGATTCCTGAGCAATATCTGATTTGGTCAGTCTAAGGCTTGATTTCCCCTGGGCCAGATATCTACCCCAGGTTCAACTCTGGTTGAGGATACAAAAAACAATTTGGGGTTGGAATCAGAGGCAAATTCTCTTAAGCAGTGTTTCTCAAAACTTTTTGGTCTCAGAACTCTTTACACTTTTTTTTTTAATATATATTTGTTTTATTTATTTATTATATGTTATATTTGGCTGCGTCAGGTCTTATTTGCAGCACACGGGATCTTCACTGTGGCATCTTTTGTTGCGGCACGCAGGCTTCTCTCTAGTTGTGGCGAGCAGGCTTTCCCTAGTTGAGGTGCGCGGGCTTAGTTGCCCCGCAGCATGTGGAATCTTAGTTCCCTGACCAGGGATCGAACCTGTGTCCCCTGCATTGGAAGGCGGATTCCTTACCACTAGACCACCAGGTAAGTCCCTCTTTACACTCTTAAAAATTATTGAGATTTTCTTTATGTGGTTTATATCTAGTGATAGTTACTAAATTAGAAATTAAAACAAAAAACATGAAAAAATATTAATTACTTAAAAAGCTATCATATTAACACAAATAATATATTTTTATGAAAAATAACTTAAAAAAATTAGAAGAGTGACATTTTTAGATTTTTGCAAATCTCTTAAATATCCAGCTTAATAGAAAACAGCTAGAATCTCATATCTGCTTCTGTATTCAGTCTGATGTGATAAATTGTTTTGATTGAAATACATGAAGAAAATATGGCCTTAAAGGACTTGTAGTTGGAAAAGGGAGGAGTATTTTCAGACAATTGTGCATATTATTCTCTGATACTACACCAAAACTTGATAATTGGTAGTTTGTTTCTTCACAAGTTAGGCTGCAGTGTGGAATCTGAAATCATACGATGTTACTGTTACATTAAAATTCATTTACATGAATTTTATAATATCATGATACATGATTTTATAATATCATGCATTGGCTGTTTAGGAAATGTTGGTTCATTGAGTTAAGCAGATCTTCCAAATGACACGTTTCATAATATAATACCAAAAAACCCACATTAGCTAATATCACTGTCCTTCTTATCAGAAAAATTTGTAAGTATTGGGCGTCTATTAAGCAGCTACAGTATTTCCAAAATTTTAATTTTTGATTGAAAGCTTGGACTTTATCATTGGCAACAAATACTATCAATTGTTTTCCTTGAAGGGACAGAATCACTTCATTTTCAAGAAAATGCCTGCTAAATATTCATGTCTGAATAACGACAGTTTGCCCTTTGTTCCAAGTAAAAGTAGTGTTCCATGAAAAAAGCAGTTAGTTTAGCTCACTAATCAGAGTCACAATTGCTTTTCCTGGAGACAACCAATGTACTATCCCGTAGAAGTGCTTTTTGCGTACTTCCCATTTCATCACGCAGAATATTTAAAAGACCTGTACAAGGGCTCAGATTTAATAAAATTTATAATTTTTATTGCTTCATCAAGAACATTTTTAAGTGAAATTGACTTTTTAAAAAGATCACTAGTCCATGATGGTAAAAGACACACATAACTCTAGTACAGTTTGATGCCGTTACCTTGATTTAAGCTAAGGCATCCACAGTTATACCCATTATTGATTTTGTATCACCAGTGCAAATGCCAACACAATGAAAAAGGCAGTAGTTTCTTAGTATTATGAAAATAGTTTCAACTTAACAGACTCAATGAAAGGGACTTTTCAGGGATCTCTGAACTACACTTCGGGAACCCCAGTGGGTAGGGAAACAAAAGTCTATTATTTGAGGTACAACAAGTGTTTCATGGTAGAGTTTTACTGGATTGCTGGTAGTGTTACTTAACATCATTTAACATGATGTAGAAATGAGTGGGATACTTAAAAGATCATAAAAAGTTTCAGATTTCTTGTTGAACAGAAATATTTTCCTAGTAATTATCGTTTTCAAACAGCAGAATTTAAGGTATTCAGATTTTTAGCCAGATAGTCTTTCAAATATGTCATAATCTTAGGGTAACCCATTTTAATATGGCATATGGAATTTATGTCATCATAGTAGCACGTGCAGCTTAACATTTTTTCCAAGCAGTTGAGTACATTAAAAATTCTGAGCTCCAAAAATTACATTTGGGAAGATCTTGCCTTTTCAGAAAAAGCATGGAAGGGAAGGTTAAGGCTAGGAATCTGCTATTTCAGCTTTAAGTCTTTTTGGTCATTAAAGAGTCTTGTGAAAGAGGACACCCCCTCCCCCCAAATTTAAATATGTTTTATGACAGAGAAGGGGGACTAGTGGTGTTAACTGACTTCATTTCAACAAATATCTATTGAGTAGTTATAAGCAAAAGAGTTTGTAAAAGGTGGGGGAGGGTATGTTCCAAAATGAGTGGGGAATTAAACCAGTATTATGTATTTTGGTGTTTAGAAGAGGAAGAGGGACTTCCCTGGCGGTCCAGTGGTTAAGACTCCTCACTTCCACTGCAGAGGGCGCGGGTTCGATCCCTGGTCGGGGAATTAAGATCTCACAAGCCCCATGGCGCGGCCAAAAACAAAAAAAGAAGAGGAAGAGACCATTCAATTGGGAAAGTTAGGGTGGGAGGACTATCTTTGTGAAGGTTACATTTGAGCTGGGTTTTGAAGGGTAGGTATTTTAAAGGCTGGAATTTTGATAGGCAGGAATAAGAAGGGAATTCAGGCAGAAGGAATGTCATGAGTAAAAATGTGGAGGTGAGGAAATGCAGTGTTAGTATAGGGTGCGTACTGGAAATAATGAGCAGTGTAGTGTAGCTGAAGCAAAAGACACATGGGAAAATGGGAGCAAGACGGGAAAGTAAATTGGCCCAGAACGTGGGAGGTCTTCTACCAAGGCCAGGCAGTTAGGGTTTAATGTGGTGAGTGATGGAGAGACTTTGAAAGTTTTTGATTGAAACAATAACATGATCAGAGTGTGCTTTCAGAAAATGTATTTGACCTCAATCATTTATTAACTCATTCATCTAAAAATTTTTAAATTGCTCTGTGCCACTTAAGCATGAGGAATGCTGTATATAGTGGTGAACCAAACGGAAAATCCCTATTCTCATGGAATTTACATTCTAGGAAAGGAACTTCAACAAATAAACAAAATATAATTACAAATTACTATAAATGTTATGAAGGAAAGGAATAAATTACTATGGGGGATAATGGGGAAATTAAATTTCATTGAGGAATCTGGGCAGGCCTTGCTGAGGAGTTAAATTTTTAATAGAGTACCTACCTTGTGCCAGGTGATGTTCTAGCTGCTGGGGATGTAGTTAAGGAACAAAACAGACAAACATCCCTGCTCTCATGAAGTGCATATTCAGGCAGTAAACAAGATAAATAAAATATATGTTATGTTAGAATGTGGTAAGTCCCAAGGAGAAAAATAAAGCCAGAGAAAGAGATGCTGAGCGTTGAGGTGGAGGTGGGTATTGCAGTCTTCGATAGAATAGCCAGGGAATGTCTCACTAAATCACTACAATAGTAATATTTGAGTAAATATCTGTAGAAGTAGAAGGTGGAGGAGTAAACCAGAAACTCCAGGCAGAGGGAGTAGCAAGGGCAAAAGCCAGGAGGAATGTATGTGCCTGGCATGTTCAAGGCACCAGCAAGGAGGTCAGGATGGGTAGAGTTAGGTGAACAAGGGAGAAAGTAGTAGAAATAAGCTTGGAGTGGTTCGTAGGAGTCCAGGACCTGTAGAGCAGAGGGTGAGCCCTGAGCTGCATGCCAGAACCACCCGGGGAGCTTTTAAAGCTCCTGAAGCCTGGGCTGCACCTCATACAACCTGAATAAGTAGCTTTGCAGGTGGAACTCGGTGGCAGAGGGAATGGAGAGAAGTAGATTATTTGAGAAGTATGTCAAAGAAAATCTGTTTAATTTTAGAGTGAATGTGGGGGTTTAGGGAGAAGAAAGTGTCAAGGATCACTCCCAGATTTCGGGCTCAAGTAATTGGATGGGTAGAGGTGCCACTTACTGAGATGGGAGAGGGAAATAGGAATGGGAAGAGTAGGTGTGAGATTTGGAGGGAAGATCAGAAGTCAGGAGTTCAGTTTTAGACATGTTAAAATTTGAGATGTGAATGAGGCTGAGTATAAATACATTAAGTAGGCAGAAATGTGAGTGGAGCTTGACGTAAAGTCAGAACTTGAGGTGATAAATTTGTATATAACCTGCTCGTTGATGGTCTTAAAAGTATCTAAATGACATCATGTAGGATATATTTGATGGGGAAGGAACTGAAGGTCTGGGAAGTTCAGCCTATCCCAGTAATTTGAATAAGAATTGGTGCTAGTGTGAACTAGGATGGGGGCATTGGGACTAGAAAAGAAAGAGTAGGTTGGAGGTTTGGGGACCTGTGGAGCCTGTATGTAGTGGGGATGGGCAGTAGACAAGGAATGAAAGATAGCTTTAAGATGTCAGTCAGGCCTGGGTAATGGTCGGTCTGTTAACAGATATAAAATAGTCAGGAGGAACTGGTTTGGGAAAAAAGATAGTGTTTGGCTTTGCATATATTGACATTTAAGAGAGGCTGCTTAGCAGGCAGGCAGTTTAATCTATTGCACTGGGTTTTGGAAGAGCAGGTGAGCTTTGAAACATAAATCTAGGTTTTATTTACATAAGATTGGTTCACCATGGGAGTGGAAACATTTTTGAAAACACAACATCCAAAGTCTTTATCATGACCTCCTGGGCCCTCTGTGATATCATCCCTTCCAGTTTCTTCTGCAGTTTTCCTTTGTGCACCATGTTCAAGCTGCACTGGCTTTCTTTCTGTTCTTCCAATATGCCCAGCTAGGTCCTCCTTCAGGGCTTTTGTACTTGTTTTCTCGTCTTGAGTGTTCCCTTCCTCTTGGTAGATGGAATAGAAGTTCACAGAGAAAAATTCGGAAGTTAGCATCTGGGAAGTAGAAAAAATTCCAAGAGATCCTTGCTAAGGTATGAGAATGTCAGTGAGCATCTGAAGTGGAATGGCTGTGGGAGCCATTGGAGTTGAAATCCTGTCAACAAAAAGACACAGAGTACCATCTTGGTCTTCATGTACTCCAGTATTCACATCTGTTGATTAGAGATGCTAACTCAGTGGATTTCCCCTCTGCCTTGTTGGTCTGATGCTGGGGTGTTGGTGGTGGTCATCGTCACTGACCTTTGGAATATAACTTGACTTGACAATGACTTGACTCATTGCCGTCCTGTCACCACTTATGGAGATGTCTGTCCTCTGAATAGGTGAAAACTTCCTTCAATGAAAATTATTGGTAATTATTTCAGAAACTTCTGGCATGAAGAAACAACATGAAAACAGCCGGGAAGTTGATTACATGTTGACTTTGATACATTGTTAAGGATTACTCTTCATGAGCTAGTGTGTCACTTCTTAAGTGGTAAATAGTTGTATGTTATTTCAAATCTACACTATATTTTTTTCAGAGTGAAAAGATTTGCTTTTTTCTGATTATTAAATCATGGAGAAATAGAAAAAAATAGAAACAACTTTAAAATTTTCATGTCATTACTAATACTCTTTTAAAGTAACTACATAGAAATATGTTGTATGGATGCATCATATTTTATTTGGTCTGTTCCCTCCTAATGAACTTCCTTTTTCTCCAGTTTTTGCTTATAAATTATGCTGTGATGAATCTTTATACACTGATCAGATTGATTCCTTAGGATGGATTCCTAAAGTGGACAGAATTACTGTGTTGAAGATTATGCAATGTTCCATATTTTCCTAATTATTCTTTTAATATCTTTATAGTTGAAAAGATATTTAAACAGCATTAAAGGACATTTTTTAAATTAATTAACTAATTATATATTTTTTGGCTGCGTTGGGTCTTCGTTGCTGCACGCGGGCTTTCTCTAGTTGCAGCGAGTGGGGGCTACTCTTCGTTGCGGTGCGTGGGCTTCTCATTGCAGTGGCTTCTCTTATTGTGGAGCATGGGCTCTAGGTGCACGGGCTTCAGTAGTTGTGGCTCATGGGCTCTAGAGTGCAGGCTCAGTAGTTGTGGCACACGGGCTTAGTTCTCCAAGGCATGTGGGATCTTCCTGGACCAGGGCTCAAACCTGTGTCCCCTGAATTGGCAGGTAGATTCTTAACCACTGCGCCACCAGGGAAGTCCCCAAAGGACATTTTAATAAAGGAAAATAATCTATTTTAGCCTTCTACCAGCTGTTTTCCTCTTCTCATCTAAGTTGTTCCGTTTTGATTTTTAAATACCTATTCCATGTTCTCACTACACCTACAAAAAAGAGAATTTGGGGGTAGGGAAAAACACATACAAAGAACAATTACAATTCTGGGCATCTTATATTATCAGATAAGGGATCCTAAGTAACATTTGTTAAGTGCTAAGAAGTGACAATAAATATGATAGGAATTCAGAGTGAACTGAGGTGATTAGGAAATGCTTCAAGGCAAGGTGGAACCTGACCTGGATCCAGAAGAGTAGTATTCAGATACGAGGTAGGAGAATGTTCCTGGCCTTCAGAATGGTATGAACAAATTTGAGGAAGGTGTGTATCAACTGACAGATAGGCTAGAGTATGCGGCTAGACTAATTGGAAAGGAGGGTTCATGTTGTGGTGCAGTGGAGAGCCTTCTATTGGAGTTAAGTTATATTCCAGAGGACTGATTTTATTTTTGGTACATCTGAAGTTGTACAGTAGGGAACTTTAAGATAAAGCAGATATGTGGCCCAATTTAAGCAAACTGAATAGTCAATTTTTTGCAAGAAATATAGGTTATTTATTTATGTAAGTGAATTATTTAAATAATGAACTTCCCGTAGATCTTAAAAGTTCTTATCACATACACACACACACACACATTTTTTTTGGTAACTGTGTAATGATGGATATTAGCTAAACATATTGTGGTAATCATTTCACAATATATATGTATATCAAATCATTATGTCGTACACCTAAAACTAATACAGTGTTATATGTCAGTTATATCTCAAAAAAAAAAATGAACTTCCCAATACTTAAATATTCATTTTATTATATAGTTTGACAGCATGTTGCAACTTTTGTGGCTCTCAGTTTCTTCTGTAAAATCGAAGGGTTTAGACAGGGTGGTTGCTGAAGTCTTCTGGCACTTGAGATGATTACATAAACTTGCAAGAATACCTTGACTTTATGAAATAAATTGGCCTGCAGGTAGGCTGCTACCCACTTCCAGCTCCTTAGGCACAATAATGCACCCCCGTGTCTGTGGGAGCAAAAATCCTCAGTTGGATGATCTCTCATGGCTTACCAGGCCTAGACCGATTAAACTCATTTGTTCTCACCTTTTACTTCTTTATAACATTTAGAGACTTGCATTTGAAAGAATTTTGTGGCCTAAGATTGAGCCTCAAATGGATGCTGTGAGGTTGATCATATCCAGGTGCAATTTTGGATATAAATCTATAGGAAAAATTACATTCTAAAGTAGAATGTTAAGGATTTCTTTTTTTACTGTCTGTTTTGAATTATTTACACCACTTTTCACCTCCTTTAGTGTGGATAATTGAGAACTGACTAGTACTTTTTAAAACTCAGTCTCTCTCTTTAAAGTACATAATCGTGTTAAAGCTAATTTGTGGTATACTTCAAGTATCTCCCTCCTAGCATCACATTCTTTTCACTGAAGCATATTTGACCAGTGTTGCCTTTTAGAGGGAACCAAGGTCATAAGCTGACTGACTAGCTCTTCGGACAAGCCTTCTCAGGATGCTGTTAACTTTTTTGGGCCTTTAGGATTTAGGATCCATTCCTCAGTTTTTCAAGTAAACTTGTTTCTTCGGTGCACCAGAGTTGACTGGTCTCAGAGAAAAGTGGCTAGCCAAACTCACATTGGGCTGACAGGTAAACCAGAATGACGTTTTATTAAGGTACATGGTGAGGGTTTTATTAAGGTACATTGAGGGGCAGTCTTTTCCATGACCTAGAAAATGTGTCTGCTCAGTCCCTTCCCCTCCTAGTGTCAGAGTATTATTAAAAAACTAGGCGCTGTGGTTGAGAATCTGCCTGCCAATGCAGCGGACACAGGTTCGAGCCCTGGTCTGGGAAGATCCCACATGCTGCGGAGCAGCTAAGCCTGTGCACCGCAACTACTGAGCCTGCACCCTAGAGCCTGCGAGCCACAACTACTGAAGCCCACGCGCCCTCGACCCCGTGCTCCACAACAAGAGAAGCCACCGCAATGAGAAGCCTGCACACTGCAACGAAGAGTGGCCCCTGCTCACCACAACTCAGAAGGCCCGTGTGCAGCAATGAAGACCCAAAGCAGCCAGAAAGAAAGAAAGAAAGAACATAGCTGATGTTTCCCGAGCACTTATCGTGTGTTAGGCTCTGCGCTAAGCGTTTTACTTGTATTTAACTCATTTAATCTTCACAGTAACTTTATGATGGAGGTATTCTTACCTGTGTTTTACAGGTGAGGAGTCTGAGGTACAGGGAGTTTTTTTGAGTATTAATAACTTGCCTGAAAGCATATATTTTGTTCTGTATTCTGATTTTGGTGGTTGTTACATGTGAATTCTGTCAAAAATTTTGTACACAAAAAGGTAAATTATACTGTATATAAAAATGCTAAATACATAAATAAATGCATCCAGAGTTCTGTGGATACTTTTGTATCCTTTTAACGGGATCTGTTTAGAACTTTTTATAATGCCAGAGTTTCATATTAACAAATTTTTCTAAACTTTCCCACCAGTTCTCTGACCAACCTGACAAATAAGAAAATGGGTGGATTTAAATTTATCCGTCCTCCCCCTACTTCGGTTATCTACTACTTGAAGACAGAGAGGCAAGAAAGGGTCTGAAGAGTCTACAGATTATACTGACCCAGTCTTCTTTTCCACCAATAAATTGTGAATGATTTTTCCCCATAGATATCTACAGTATTTTTTAAAATAATTGTAAACAATTTCTTTTTGAGTGTTTTCATCTCCTTCAAGTATGGTAGGGATTGAAATAAAGGTTATAATTTCATTCTAGAATAAAGAATGAGGATAACAGTATCTCAATGCCAAGAATAACAAAAATATTTTGAATTAGCTAAATTAACAACAGTTGGGAAAGTCAAAGTTTATAGACATGAGATATTTATAGGAGTGATTGGGTTAATTATAAATTCTGTGGCAGTCTTAAAGACACTGAACATGTAATTTCAATTTTTGATAATTTGTTATGCAGCAGTGGAAAACGAAGACACCTCCCTTCCTCCGCTGGCCTGTGCCTTGACTGCTGTGCCTTGTTTGGAGCGCGTGCTCATTAAAAACTCATACAGTGGGGGACAGAAGTCAACTGCTGCTTACTTTTGGAAGTCATTTGTATTACATGATCTGACTGGATGAACTTTTCTGGCAAGTATGGGCAGTAACCAATAAGTATGCACTTTGGTTATCAGACTCTCTACCAGCCAGTTATGACCACTTACTTATGTCATAGTAGTTTGCCATTTAACACAGCAACCCTACTAATAGTGGCTTTAGTTTGTTCCTGACAGTGTGTGCAAACTCAGTGTTAAATTGAGTGTCTTTGATTTTTGGTTTAGTTTCAGGTCGTCATTTTTCTGTCTTAATCCATTGCCACTTAATACCAATCTCAAGTCCAAGAAACAGATTCTTGTGTGTCTTGGAAACTGTAGATTGTATTGAAGGGCGTAATTGTTTCATCTCAGTCTGAGGCCTGCCTCCTTTATTATGTGATTGTAATATTTGTTTTTTCTGTAGTTTATAATTTTTATTTGAAAACTGTTAACCTAAAATTTTTATCTTCTAATCTGTGGAGTTCATTCTGGTAGATAGGACGTTGAACTCCATTAGGTAGAATTTGCTAGCACCTAGAAGACTTTAATTCTTTTCAGCTGCAACCAATCCTAAAGGGCCTACATACAGGTAAGGGTATGTTTTTGGTTGTTGTTAGTGGTGGAATTTGGGGACCTCCCATATGATTTTCTGATAAGGTCATGGGCAGGACCCTTGCCAGGTAACCCTTATATTTGACTTCGTGTCCCATTTACTTCAACTGCCCCTCCCTTTCCTAGTTGATTCCTTGTTGGATTATATGCTCTGAGTCCAGTGTCTGGAGTTGGGCCCCATTGATAATTTGTGCTGTAGTCAGAGCAAGGGTTGAGAAGACTTCCCTCATTTTGAAAGATGCTTCTGGCCCTTAGCATAGGACTTGCTGTGTTTGGTGAGTTTTACGTGTTAAGTGTATGTAAGGTCGGCTTTGATTTGAGTGCTTCGTGTTGATCCTTAAAACTGAGGCTTTTTTTTTAGTGATCTCCTGATAATAGAAGAAACTGGGGGCAGTTTTCTTAAGAGATTTAGTGTTGTGTGTGGTTGGTTTACTTGGATGAGGAAAGGAAAGATTATGTGTTGGGAATAATCTCATAGTGGGTGTTCCTAAATTATGTTTAACCACTTTTCTTATAAAATTAGAGGGAGCTTCTGCTGAAAACATACGGCATTAGATAATACCTCATTTCCCTGGTTCTAAAATTTTTTAAAAATTTATTTTTCCACATTTCAGTGTAAGACCAAAGTTGTTGCTCCCTCCCCACCATGTGATGGCATACTACAACTGAAGATGTAAGAAATACTTAAAATAATGAATTATAGAAAAGTAAAATGAGAACTTTTATATATGTTTACTTTGTTTTTAGAAACTCATGTGCTCCTCCTGGAGTTGCCTGATGTTTATATGGTCCTTTGCAAATACTTCCTAGTAAACTAAGATGATATTTTCAACGTGGATGACATTCATTAATTTAATTAAGTTACTTATTGAGTATCTACTCCATGCTAGACATTATACCAGTTATTTAATTAAAAAACACTTTAAAAATACCCAGGAGTTACTTCTGTGTGCTCTGTTAACACTTATCAACTCTGAGATCATGTACTATTCCATTTAACTTGGGAATAAACAGCTGAATTAATAGGGATCCTCTGGCAGTGAAGAAGATAAGGAACTAAATTGATTTTTCAGTGTACCGATATCCATCTCTGGGTGAAAGTGGCCAGATTATATGCGGAGGAATTTAGCCATACATGCTATTAAATCCACATCCTGATCTAAGATAGAACTTGATCTCCTTGGAATTAATAGAATCTGCAGTACAAGTTGCTCACTCTCACCTACTCTTTGTGCTTCCTTGTACTCAAAGGTGTGGGAGAATTGAGCATTCAGTCATGTGGATGGGGAGTATATATTGGTACAACATTTTGTTGAGCACTTTGGCATTATCTATCAAAATAAACAGTGCTTAGACTTGGGCTTGCTGCATTTATGTTCAGATACACCTATCTGCTACATTGTTTGCAGTAGCAAAAACCCAGAAACCACACAGCAGGGTACAGTGGAATTCCTTGCAGCCTTTAGAAAGATCAAGGTATGTGTGTGCCTCCAAGGAGTATGAGTGTGTGTGTGTGTGTGTGTGTGTGTGTGTCTGTGCTGGTACATGCCTTTTTTTGGTTTTGTGTGTTTTTTTGCTTGTTTCTGAGGCTACAAAAGAAAACAGTGGTTGTCTTTAGGCTTAGGAAAGAGGGACTTGGGTGTCTGGGAGGTAACTTTTACTTTTCAATTATAGCTTCCTATAACTTTTGAATTATTTATACTGAGTACATATTGCTTTTATTTTTTAAAAAGCATATGTGTAGAGAGGCAGATGTCATTTTAACAGTTTTTCCAAAGGGTCATAGAACTTTAGTTCTAGAAGGGAGCTTAGAGAGCCTTGGACAGTTGCCCTCAATTTAAATATAAGAAAACTTAGACTTAGCAAAGTATCTACAAAGCCTACACTAGAATTCAGGTCCCAAGGACAGCAAGAGCTTATAAATATATTGACTTGTTCTGTTCTAACAGTTTATTTAACTGATGTCCGTTTCTCATTGTGAAGAATTGATTTTGAAAGACCCAATAAAATGTTGACCTTTGTGAGACAGATCTTCGTGTAACTACCTCTGGCAATAAAGGTAAAGTGGTAGTGTTAACTCTTACCTACATTTTGTAACTTTTCCTTAAAA
The DNA here is from genome assembly GCF_949774975.1 of Lagenorhynchus albirostris. Taxonomy (NCBI): domain Eukaryota; kingdom Metazoa; phylum Chordata; class Mammalia; order Artiodactyla; family Delphinidae; genus Lagenorhynchus; species Lagenorhynchus albirostris. The sequence goes on from NC_083114.1 coordinate 36,412,362, forward strand.
GTGAGTTTATTTATGAGTTCTATAATTTTTAATATTTGAAATGAATTTGTGTCTAGAGTCCAAAGCTTCCCTTTTTTATTTGAATACTAGCTGACTATCTAGATTTTTTTTTTTTTTTTTTTTTTTTTGTGGTACGCGGACCTCTCACTGCTGTGGCCTCTCCCGTTACGGAGCACAGGCTCCGGACGCGCAGGCTCAGCGGCCATGGCTCACGGGCCCAGCCGCTCCGCGGCATGTGGGATCTTCCCGGACCGGAGCACGAACCCGTGTCCCCTGCATCGGCAGGCGGACTCTCAACCACTGCGCCACCAGGGAGGCCCTATCTAGATTTTTAAAACTGATTTTACTGAGCTTTTGTTCCATCTAGTTTCCAGGGATGAATAGATGGAGAAATAATTTTTGTGTCTTCTAAATGGCTTCCTATTTAAAGACCAAGTATACTGAAAAGGATGGTAGGGAAATTGTTTAAAGGAGGAAAATTTATATATTGAGGAGGAACCCTCAGTTCTTGAAAATATGAGTTCTTCTTTTAACTATAAGTTGAGTCTTTTCCTGGCTCTTCAAGGCCAGAAACATTTTCTTTTAAATCAAACCAAGCAAAGAAATTGGTAGTAGTGAGGCTGGTGATTTAACATGGGACTGGACATCCAAACTGTATTCAATGAATATTTTTTATGGTTGATTGACTTTAGGGCTTAAGCAATGGAAACACATTTATTAATGCTCAGAGTAGTTGTTGGACTTAGGATAAAAATCTATTTTTTGCTGTGACTCTACTAGTTGTATAGGTGGGAGAAACTTAGTCTTCCAAAATTTAAATAATCCATAAGCTCTCCCAAAAAGGGACCTCTATTTGATAATAATTTGATTCAGCTAATAAGATGACTCGTTGCTTTGAAGGAAAGGGTTTTCAGGAAATAGAGTAAAAGAGCCTTTTTACAGCTTGAGGATCAGAGTCAAATATGTGCAGCTTTAATCAGTTAAGGTTTGGTTGAATTGAAAGGAAGAAGAGGTTACAGAGGGCCAAGAACAAATAGAGTTGCAAATTTATATTTGTAACCTCACATCCTTGGGGAGGAATCCAGTTTCTATAGCCGCTTTAATTCTGTTGCGAATGTAGACTGAGCAGTAGAATTGGGTATCCTGACAGTTGACTTAATTTGAACAGTCGCATTAGGTAAGACTGGAAAACAATCTGTAAAACATTTTACTGGATGTCCATTAAATCCTTTTGTATCTCTAGAATATTTTGCTAATTCCTTTATTCACCAGATGTTATGAAGCACCTTCTGTGTGCCAGGCACAATACAGGATTATCTGGGTACACGTCCCTTGCCCTCAAAGCGTATTCAGGCTCATAGCAGAGAACTCCCTTCACTTTACTCAGATCACTTCAGTCTTTTACTCCTGAAGAATTAAGCAGCATTAGCAAGTTTTCTTGGTTTTTTACTATCACCCAAAAGGCGTTTGTTGCAATTTTTGTTATTATTTATATCTCCATCTCCAAAAATGCTTTTACGTCTACCTTTTATTTTTCTACTTGTAAGCCAGTTTCCCATCTCAGAAAACAGATCTCAGCTCCCAGTCCCATTATGATCAGTTGTTTCCCTTAACTGATAGAAAATAAACTGTGTACTACAGAATAAGGCTTAGTGGTCAGCAAAACTAGTGATTTCTTTAAGGCAAGACAGAGTCTACAGGCTTGATATTATAATTTTTAAAAAGAGAAGCCTAAGTGGATACAATAAGAAAAGTTTCAAAGATCAAGGATGGCTTTGTTAAAAATTTTTACACCCAAAAGAAGAAAGAAAGTTTAATCAAGTGTCTGTTGGACCCAAACAAGAAAAAGACCAGGGGCTGCTTCTGACCTTGAACTGGGCATTATCTCAGCAGAGCCCCCACTGTCTAGGTTCTGGTTTTCAGACTTGCAGGACCAGAATGTCAGTATTATAAGTGCACTCAGAAGATGATCAGGCTCTATAAACTGTAGACAGTGTAGAGGATTAATTCACACAAAACAAATCCATGGAAGAGTAGGGATGGGGCTGCTACTTTTGGCTGTGGTCACAGAAGGCCTTTTTAAATTTCTAATTAAAACAAAACAAAACATTTATTTATTTATTTTGGCTGTGCCAGGTCTTAGTTGCGGCACGAGTGATCTTCACTGCGGCATGAGGACTTCTTAGTTGCGGCATGCATGAGGGATCTAGTTCCCCGACCAGGGATCGAACCTGGGCCCTCTGCATTGGGAGTCTTATCCACTAGACCACCAGGGAAGTCCCCAGAAGGCCTTTTTTAAAAGAGATGAGTGTTGAGCTAAACATAAATAACAAGAAGCAAGTAATGTGAATAACTAGGAGAAGGGTCTTCCAGGCTGAGGGAAGATAGCACTAAGACCCTGAGGTGGAAACAGGCTTGGCTTATTTATAGAAAGAAGGCCAGTCAGTGTGTTTGGAGTGAGGGATAGGTGATAAATTTGGCATAATGGACCAGTTTTTATAGGACCCTATAGGGTCAGGTAAAGAGACTGAATTTTGTTCTAAGTGTGGTTAAATGGAAGAGGGACATGATCTGATTTACCTTTTTAAAGTTCATTGTGGCTACTGTGTGGCAAATAGATTGTGCTACAGAGGAAGCTGGAAGATCAGTTAGACACCAGTTACCGCTGGTTCAGATGAGAGAAAACTGCACAGAAATGGGTAAAATTTGAGATGGATAAATGTGGACTGTATTAGGAAGCCGGACAGCTGACAGGACTTGCTGATAGTTGGGATATGAGAAGTTAGGGGTTTTGGCTTGAGCAACTGGGTAGAAGATAGTGCCATTTAGTATTTTCGTCATGTTAGACTTTTCAGATGAATATAATTAAGGAATGATAGAAATTGTGCTTTTTAATTCTGTAAGCTTGTGGCAAAGGAGAGAGAGATCTCCTGGGGAAAAGACACTGGTTTTTTGTAAACTCAGACTAGAAAATACTCTGGCATGTTAGAAAAGTAGACATCTTATTTTTAAAAATTAATGATGATTAGGTGCTAAAATATGGAAAGTCCTTAAAAAAATGTGAGGACATATGATTTGTTCCCAGGGTCTAGTCTTGAAAGTAGGCATGAGCCGATCAACAGTTTGCCCAGGTGTCGTTAATAATTGTGCTCAGAATTTGTTAGAACAAAAGAGCATAGTTTTCAACAGAGTTGCCACTTGAAAACGAAATCAGAATCGAAAGTTAGGGTATATATATATATATATATATATATACATGCACACATATATATATATATATATATATATGTATGTATGTATCTTCTATCGGGTATTTTCCCAGTTCCTCCGTGTTGAATAATACCTCATCTAAGAATCACCTAGCCACAGGAATTAAAGTATTGGATTAGAAGTTGAAAGACTTCAGTCTTAACTCAGCCCCCTTAATAGCCATGTAACCATGGTAGATTGTAACCTCTGAGCTTCTGTTTCCTTATTTGTAAAATACTTGCCCTGCACGCCTCACAGAGCTGTTAATAAATCCCAAATAAGATCATGAATGTCAAAGTACTTGGAAGATGGTGAAGCGTTGAATACTGCTTGTGAGGGAATGGTTATATAGCTTAAAGCATTTACCACAAAACGACCTTAGAAGTCCCTTTAAAGAAGATAAGGAAGTGCTCGCTTTGGCAGCACGTCTGCTAAAATTTGAATGATACAGAGAAAATTAGCATGGCCAAAAAATAAAAAAATAAAAAGACAAGGAAGATGGGGGTGGGAGTGCTCCGGTTGTATCTCTACTGTGAATCTTGAGATTATGGTTTCCATTAGGCTGTAGTACTCAACTGTACAGACCTATTCTCAGTGGCCTTATAATTCTTAACCAAAGTGACTTGTGAAACACAGGACCCTAGATAAATTTAAATGTTATGAGGATGATAAAATGTAAGTTTGGTTTTGCTGTCTTATTTGGTAGTTAGAACTTTATTCCTATCCGTAATGAAAATGAAAGGCAGCAAAATATTAGTATTTTTTACTTTTAAGTTTTTTTCCCTTTATTTGCTGTTGGGCTATGGAGAGGCATTTTGTTTGATTTACTTGGAGTATCTTTTCCTTAAGAAGGGAAAAGTATAAACATGCCAGAGGCTTGCTAGCAGTTGAAAGCAACTGTTGGTCAGCCAGAGAAAAGAAGGAAAAAAACAGGTTGGGGAATGGAAAAAGTGAAGCAAGAGGGAGGAAAAACAGATTTGAAAGGGGGGAAAAAGCATTTAAACCATTTCCAAAAGTCTCAAGTTTTCTTTTTAAAAATCTGTCTTTGAGTTTAGGTACTATACTTTGAGGTGGTTGAAGGAGAGGTTGGTCTTAGAGGAGAGTGAGTAAAATTAGGGAAAGTGGGAGGACAGGTGTTCAGGTTAGAGGTAGATGATGGAGAGGAAGGAGAAGGTGCTCTGTGGAAATATGGTTCCTTGTGAGGATTGACAGTCTCTGAGGATATACTGGGTTAGGATGAGTGTTATCCTTATTTAAAATGTACTTTCTTACTGAAGTATATAACGTCAGTCTCTTTACTCCCTCTGCTTAAGTAACCCTGGTGCTGTGTTCCCATCAACTGGGGAAAATATTTCACCAAGAGCTAAATTTTTTATTATTGAGAAGATCTGGACTGAATTCATTGGCTTTTTTGGTTTGATTCACACTACTCTGATGTCAACTTTTTAAAGCTTTTCTAATCTACTCTTCCCTCTAAATTCATTGTTTTTGGGGACTTCCCTGGTGGTCCAGTGGTTGAGAGTCTGCTTTCCAGTGCAGGGGACCAGGGGTTCGATCCCAGGTCGGGGAACTAAGGTCCCACATGCCCAGGGGCAACTAAGCCGTGCGTACGCTCTGGAGCCTGTGTGCCGCAACTAGAGAGAAGCCCGTGTGCCACAACAAAAGATCCAGCACCACAACGAAGATCCCGCATGCTGCAACTAAGACCCAACGCAGCCAAATAAATAAATAAGTATTTTTAAAAAAAAGAAAAAGAAAGCCGAACAAAAAGTAGAGAGACTGTGAGACCTTCAGCTGAAGTCCTCTTCATTCACTTTCTCAGTCCTTTTTCCCACCTCACTCCCCAGAGACAATCGATGACCATAAACTTAGTGTGCATCCTGTGCAGAGTGTGTGTGTGAATGTATAAATAAATTCTATTGCAGTCATTTTTTCATTTATTCTTGTTTTTCAAGATCTGTCCATCTGGTTACATGTAGATCTAGGTCCCTCATTTCAGCTGTTTAATTTTTTAATTTCTCTGTATGTATATTTCACAGTTTTCCCAAACCCCTTCGATGGATATTTAAATTGTTTCCTTTTTTTTTTTTTTGCCATTACAGACAAAACTTCAGTGAACAACTACCTCATGTGGTGTTTTCCTCCTCCTCCTTCTTCCTTGTTATTGCTTGGGTGGCTTGATTTTTGTCCTAAATATCTTATTTGAATTCTCCCATTTGGTTTACCACTTTGGTATTCACAATCATCATTTGAAGGAGAGGAAGGGATGAGGAAAACCTTCTCTAACTTGAAATGCCAGTTTTCTTTTACTAAGGCCAGAGGCTCTGAAATGTTCTTTTCCTGTGGATTCTTTTTTTTTTTTTTTTTTTTTGCGGTACGTGGGCCTCTCACTGTTGTGGCCTCTCCCGTTGTGGAGCACAGGCTCCGGACGCGCAGGCTCAGCGGCCATGGCTTACGGGCCCAGCCGCTCCGCAGCATGTGGGATCTTCCTGGACTGGGGCACGAACACGTGTCCCCTGCATCGGCAGGCAGACTCTCAACCACTGCGCCACCAGGGAAGCCCATCCTGTGGATTCTTTATGGACTCTGATAAATTTGGCAACCTTTGCATTTAACATTTTATATTTTTATTGTCTCATATCCAATAGCTGATTTTCATAAACATCAGTAACTACTCACGTTTTCCCTTTCTCCGTTATATGTTTTCTTTCATTACTTTTTAACTCCTAGAATACTTCCCACTCATTAAATGTAGGACTAGTATTTAGGTGGTTGATCGCCAACCTAGTTCATTCAATTCTTGTCTTACAAATTCATCATGAACCAAATGTAGCTGATACTTCTGAAAGAGTTTCTTGGAGCATTCTTAGCCAAATTAGACATTTAAAAAATGTAAGCCTTTGGGCTTCCCTGGTGGCGCAGTGGTTGAGAGTCCGCCTGCCGATGCAGGGGATGCAGGTTCGTGCCCCGGTCCGGGAAGATACCACATGCTGTGGAGCGGCTGGGCCCCGTGAGCCATGGCCTCTGAGCCTGCGCGTCCGGAGCCTGCGCTCCGCAACGGGAGGCCACAACAGTGAGGGGCCCGCATACCTCAAAAAAAAAAAAAAAAGTAAGCCTTTACTTTAGATTAGAATTATGACAGATAAATTTTGTTCAGGGACCATATGTTTCAATGACCAATGGTTTTCTTTTCTTTTTTTTTTTTGGCTGTGTTGGGTCTTCGTTGCTGAACGTGGGCTTTCTCTAGTTGTGATGAGCAGGGGCTACTCTTCATTGCGGTGCGTGGGCTTCTCACTGTGGTGGCTTCTCTTGTTGTGGAGCATGGGCTTTAGGCATGCGGGCTTCAGTAGGTGTGGCTCATGGGCTCTAGAGTGCAGCCTCAGTAGTTTGCGCATGGGCTTAGTTGCAGCACCACATGTGGGATCTTCCGGACCAGGGCTCGAACCTGTGTCCCCTGCTTTGACAGGTGGATTCTTAACCACTGCGCCACCAGGGAAGTCCCAGTTTTCATTTATATATTTTTTTCTGGAGTCTTTAATCCACTATACTTTAGTCATTATTGTGAGGTTGGGTGTATTTTTTAAATTTATTTATTTACTTATTTATTGGCTGCGTTGGGTCTTCATTGCTGTGTGCGGGCTTTCTCTAGTTGCAGCGAGCAGGGGCTACTCTTCGTTGCGGTGCACGGACTTCTCATCGCGGTGGCTTTTCTTGTTGTGGAGGACAGGCTTCAGTAGTTGTGGCATGCAGGCTCAGTTGTTGTGGCTTATGGGCTCTAGAGCACGGGCTCAGTAGTTGTGGTACACGGGCTTAGTTGCTCCACGGCATGTGGGATCTTCCCGGGCCAGGTATCGAACCCATGTTCCCTGCACAGGCAGGCGGATTCTTAACCACTGAGCCACCAGGGAAGTCCCAGGGTGTATTTTTAATTTTTATGTTCTAGGGTTGTTGTTTTTTTTCCCACTTTAAAGGTGGATCCTGTTCAGAGCTTTGAGCACTTGGAATGTTAAAGTGTTACAAATGAAAACCGTTACTCTTCTCTAATAATACACTCCGCCAGCTGAAGTGTTTGAGTAGGACTTCCTTTCTTGAATATATCAACTATCTTTAAGAATTTATGTGCTAAGTATTTTTAAAAGTAATTGATAAGACCTTAAAATGGAAATCTTAGTAATAAATATAACTGTAGAATATCAGGTGCCTGTGTATTTTCTTTCAGATTGGTTTATGTCCTAGGATATGGTTCATGTCACAAGTTATTGTGGTTGGAAAGTAACCTTTGGATCTAGGCTTATTCTGCCTTTATTTTAGGTGAAGTATTCCACCAAAAGTATAAGCTCTATCTGTGTACTCAGAAGTATGTGTAATCACTCAGTAGGCAGTGAATTGTTCAGTGACTTTTCTTCCTTATGTTGTAATCAATAAGTTTGAATGGAGTTCTTTACCTGCTCTTTATCCTGTCAATCCCATGTTTTATGCTGCAGAGAAATGTTCCTATTTTAAATCTTTCTTTAGAATAAAAGTATGTTCTTATGTGGAATACTAACACCATGGGGTTTTGTTTTCCCTTCCACTCTGGAAACTCTGCTGTAACAAGTTTTAGTTCCTAAGTCAAAAATAATTTTTTCTTTTAACTGTAGTCACCGTCTTGGGATATTTCATCTGGATACATAACAGAAGACTTTACTGTTTCTGTGGGCATCAAAATATAATATAAAGAACCTTCTTCTTGAAATTATATTTTGTTTGCATAATTCTTTATTTAACACACCTTTTTTCCTGACTTTAAAGAAAATATGCTCATTAAAAAAAAAAACTTTAATGAAAAGTATAAATAAAGGAAGCAATCACTCAGTCTTCGTTGCTACATCTTGTTGAGTAATTCCCTTAGTGGTTACGGCAGCGCACACCCGCACCAGCAGTACAGGAGAGCTCTTGTCTTTTGTCTCTCTGGGCTCTCCCAGCATTGCCGTCATTAAAACATGCACTGCACATTTGCTTTAGGGGAAAATACAGTTTAGTTTGTATCAACTTTTTATAAGTCTTACCTGTGACTCAGTACTAATAAGAGCATAAATCTGAAACTTGTTAGTAAAACAAACTTTGTTAATAAATTTGAACAGAGAAGGGAAGCCTTCTTTTTTTCAAATGTATAAAGTTATTGTCTAATCTTTCAAGGATAGAAATCCAAAAGAAGAGGAGATTAATTCAGTCATTTATTAAATAAGTATTTGTTTCTGATCTTCCACTTGCCAGACACTGTCTGGGTACAGCAACAAAACAGACAAGAGTCTGCCTTCTTACATCTCAGGTAAAGTGTGGTAAATGACTTTGTGTGCTATAGAAAAAAATGAAGCAATGCAGGAGAAATAGGATTATGGCTTGGGGGGAGGGGATGACATGCTTAAGGGTGTCAGGGAAGGCCTCACAGAGATGGTGGTTATTAGGGAAAGCCCCAACAATGGGGAGGGAGTGTGCCAAGAGAATATCTAGGGGAAGAGTTATCCAGGTAGAAAAAAGGGCAAATGCAAAGCCCTAAGGCAGGAATGAGCCTATTCTGTCTGAGGAACAGCGGCAGAGAAGGCCAGTGTGGCTGGAACACAGTGAACTCCAGAGAAAATAATTGGAGATGAGGCCAGAGAGGTAATGAGGTCCAGATTGTGCAGGGCCTTTTCAGTTATTGTAAGGACTTTGGCTTTTACTCAGAGTTGAGATGGAAATCATTGGAGGTTCCATCAGAGGACATGATTAAACTAAAAAGGTAATACCAAAAAATACTTGTGTCCTGGCTTTGCTTTTTCAAAAGCTTTTGTTTGTATCTTATAATAATTTGGGTATTAACTAATGGCTCCTGGTGAGTAGTCATACATAGATTTAAACATTTGTCTCAGTACCGAAAATTTCGCAGGAACGCAGATCTTAGGTATTGCATTTAAATTCAGAGAAAGAATGTATAATAGGAAAGCCTGTCTATAGATATTCATTCCTGGGTGGCCCTGCTTTTATTACTGAGTTCTCATCCTGAACTGTCTTTGAAAAAAAAACATCAAGGGTATATTCTGTGCAATACACTATATTCACCCTTAGACATTGGAGGAGATCTATACACACATGCACATATACTCTACTGGGTAATTTTATTGCATATTTTAATGCATTTTAAATTATGATTTTATTTTAATGCATTTTGAAATATAATCCATAGAAAAATACACAAAACATAACTGTATACTTTAAAGTTTAATTATAAAAAGCAAGTACTGGCTTCCCTGGTGGCGCAGTGGTTGAGGGTCCGCCTGCTGATGCAGGGGACACGAGTTCGTGCCCCGGTCCGGGAAGATCCCACATGCCGCAGAGCGGCTGGGCCCGTGAGTCATGGCCGCTGAGCCTGCGTGTCCGGAGCCTGTGCTCCGCAACGGGAGAGGCCACAACAGTGAGAGGCCCGCGTACTGCAAAAAAAAAAAAAAAAAAAGCAAGTACTTATATAACCACCAATTAGACCTAGAAATATACCATTGCCAGCACCCAGAAGAAGCTTGCTGTGTTGTGTGTTACTTGTAGAGCGTAACCCGTACCCAGGTGTCACTCATCTGACATTTGTGATAGTTTCCTTTCCTTTGTGATTTTACTACCTGGGATTCATTGCAAACCAATAGAACTTAGTTTTGTCTGTTTTTGAACTTTATATACATTAAATGGAATAATACTATATGTGTTCTTTTATGTCTTCTTTCAGACTCTAACTATATGTTTGTAAAGTTCATCCGTGTTGTTACGTAGAACCGTAATTTCATTGCCATGTAGAACCCTGTCATGAATATACCCCAATTTGTGTATCCATTCTACTGTTGATGTTTTGCCTGTTAGGAGCACTGCTGCTGTGCATCTTCTTATTTATGTGCACTGATGGACATGTGCAGGACTTTCTCTGGGCCGTATTTGGGGGTAGGATTGTTTCGTTTTTAACAAACTGAACAATGGATCTTTAATTTTTTTTTAACATTTTAAAAAATTTTATTTATTTATTTTTGGCTACATTGGGTCTTCATTCTTGCGCTCAGGCTTTCTCTAGTTGCGGCAAGTGGGCTTCTCATTGTGGTGGCTTCTCTTGTTGCGCCGCACAGGCCCTAGGGTGTGCGGGCTTCAGTAGTTGTGGCATGCGGGCTCAGTAGTTGTGGCACACAGGCTTAGTTGCTCCTCAGCATGTGGGATCTTCCTGGACCAGGGATCGAACCCCTGTCCCCTGCATTGGCAGGGGGATACTTAATCACTGTACCACCAGGGAAGTCCCAATCTTTAGTTTTATTAGATAAGAAAAAACTGTTTTTCAACGTGGTTGTACTAATATGTCTTCCTACCAACAGTGTGAAAGTGCTCCTGTTCCTCCCAGTCCTTATCAGTATTGTCAGACTCTAAATTTTGCCAATCCACTAGGCCTAAAAGTGTTCATTCTAGCAAATTAACTGAGGAACCAAAACCTTAAACACAGTTGGTGTGCAGTAAATAATCTGTTAAATGAATTCGGCCTGACTCTTGCTACTCTAAATCTTCTGATCGTGACTTGTCCTGTTTTAGAGTCAATAGTTTAGTACAGCTTTTGGTGAGGGCTCATTCCATTACTGACAGTAACTAGACTTGGTTAACCAAAGTAAGAGGAACTTATTTGTACCAGTGTACCAGTTAAAGATAGCATTTACATTTTCAGGAAAAGATTCTGTTTTTGTTTTTGAAATGAAAGCAGCAAAGAGGAGATAGTAAATTTTTTTTATTGGTTTATTAACAGTACATTGTTAATTCTTTTATTTCCTTGGCCGCGCCTTGTGGAATGTGGGATCTTAGTTCCCCAACCAGGGATCGAACCCATGCCCCCAGCACTGGGAGCGTGGTGTCTCAACCACTAGCCACCAAGGAGGTCCCAAGATGCTGTTTTTTAAGAATCACCTACAGTGTATGCAGTACTTCATTTTCCCACAAAAAGGAAGATAGCACCAGAATTTCCTGCCTAGGTTATACTCCTAGAACCCTTGCAACCACTCTTATCCCTGTTTCTGTTTTGAGTGACTTCGTAGGCTATGGTAGATTATTTAGGTGGGGGGGGGTGTTTAGCTAAGATGCCTCACCAGTCTTCAACAGCCACCTCAGTGTGGCAGCTGTTTACTAAAACCATAGGGTGCATGGCTTTGTTTAAACGTATCTTGCTTCAGTGTAATTGACCCAGAGCACTTTCTTTTTCTTTAACATCCTTATTGGAGTATAATTACTTTACAAGGTTGTGTTAGTTTCTGCTGTATAACAAAGTGAATCAGCTGTATGTATACATATATCCCATATCCCCTCCCTCTTGAGCCTCCCTCCCACCCTCCCTATCCCACCCCTCTAGGTGGTCACAGAGCACCGAGCTGATGTCCCTGTGCTATGCGGCTGCTTCCCACTAGCCATCTATTTTACATTTGGTAGTGTATATACGTCCATTCTCTACGTCCGTGTCTTGATTCCTGTCCTGCCCCTAGGTTCTTCAGAACCATTTTTTTTTTTTAAGATTCCGTATATATGTGTTAGCATATGGTATTTGTTTTTCTCATTCTGACTTCACTCTGTATGACAGACTCTAGGTCCATCCACCTCAGTACAAATAAATTTCATTTCTTTTTATGGCTGAGTAATATTCCATTGTATATATGTGCCACATCTTCTTTATCCACTCATCTGTTGATGGACATTTAGGTTGCTTCCAGGTCCTGGCTATTGTAAATAGTGCTGCAGTGAACATTGTGGTGCATGACTCTTTTTGAATTATGGTTTTCTCAGGGTATATGCCAAGGAGTGGGATTGCTGGGTCATATGGCAGTTCTATTTTTAGTTTTTTAAGGAACCTCCATACTGTTCTCCATAGTGGCTGTATCAGTTTACGTTCCCACCAACAGTGCAGGAGGGTTCCCTTTTCTCCACACCCTCTCCAGCATTTATTGTTTGCAGATTTTTTGATGATGGCCATTCTGACTGGTGTGAGGTGATACCTCACTGTAGTTTTCATTTGCATTTCTCTAACGATTAGTGATGTTGAGCATCCTTTCATGTGTTTGTTGGCAATCTGTATATCTTCTTTGGAGAAATGTCTGTTTAGGTCTTCTGCCCATTTTTGGATTGGGTTGTTATTTTGATATTAAGCTGCATGAGCTGCTTATATATTTTGGAGATTAACCGTTTGTCAGTTGCTTCGTTTGCAAATATTTTCTCCCATTCCGAGGGTTGTCTTTTCGTCTTGTTTATGGTTTCCTTAGCTGTGCAAAAGCTTTTAAGTTTCATTAGGTCCTTTTTGTTTATTTTTGTTTTTATTTCCATTTCTCTAGGAGGTGGGTCAAAAAGGATCTTGCTGTGATTTATGTCATAGAGTGTTCAGCCTATGTTTTCCTCTAAGAGTTTTATAGTGTCTGGCCTTACATTTAGGTCTTTAATCCATTTTGAGTTTATTTGTGTATATGGTGTTAGGAAGTGTTCTAATTTCATTCTTTTACATGTAGCTGTCCAGTTTTCCCAGCACCACTTATTGAAGAGGATGTCTTTTCTCCATTGTACATTCTTGCCTCCTTTATCAAAGACAAGGTGACCATATGTGTGTGGGTTTATCTCTGGGCTTTCTATCCTGTTCCACTGATCTGTCTTTCTGTTTTTGTGCCAGTACCATATTGTCTTGATTACTGTAGCTTTGTAGTATAGTCTGAAGTCCAGGAGCCTGATTCCTCCAGCTCCGTTTTTCTTTCTCAGGATTGCTCTGGCTATTCGGGATCTTTTGTGTTTCCATACAAATTGTGAAATTTTTTTGTTCTAGTTCTGTGAAAAATGCCATTGGTAGTTTGATAGGGATTGAATTAAATCTGTAGGTTGCTTTAGGTAGTAGTATAGTCATTTTCACAATGTTGATTCTTCCAATACAAGAACATGGAATATCTCTCCATCTGTTTATGTCATCTTTAATTTCTTTCTTTAGTGTCTTACAGTTTTCTGCATACAGGTCTTTTGTCTCCCTAGGTAGGTTTATTCCTAGGTAATTTATTCTTTTTGTTGCAGTGGTAAATGGGAGTGTTTCCTTAATTTCTCTTTCAGATTTTTGGTCGTTAGTGTATAGGAATGCAAGAGATTTCTGTGCATTAATTTTGTATCCTGCTACTTTACCAAATTCATTGATGAGCTCTAGTAGTTTTCTAGTTTTCTGGTAGCATCTTTAGGATTCTCTGTGTATAGTATCATGTCATCTGCAAACAGTGACAGTTCTAATTTTTCTTTTCTGATTTGGATTTCTTTTATTTCTTTTTCTTCTCTGATTGCCATGGCTAAAACTTTCAAAACTATGTTGAATAATAGTGGTGAGAGTGGGCAACCTTGTCTTGTTCCTGATCCTAGAGGAAATGGTTTCAGTTTTTCACCATTGAGGACGATGTTGGCTGTGGGTTTGTCATATACGGCTTTTATTATGTTGAGGTAGGTTCCCTCTATGCCTACTTTCTGGAGAGTTTTTATCATAAATGGGTGTTGAATTTTGTCGAAAGCTTTTTCTGCATCTGTTGAGTTGATCATATGGTTTTTATCCTTCGATTTGTTAATATGGTGTATCACATTGATTGATTTGCATATACTGAAGAATCCTTGCATTCCTGGGATAAACCCCACTTGATCATGGTGTATGATCCTTTTAATGTGTTGTTGGATTCTGTTTGCTAGGCTTTTGTTGAGGATTTTTGCATCTGTGTTCATCAGTGATATTGGCCTGTAGTTTTCTTTTTTGTGTGACATCTTTGTCTGGTTTTGGTATCAGGGTGATGTGATGGTGGCCTTGTAGAATGAGTTTGGGAGTGTTCTTCCCTCTGCTATATTTTGGAAGAGCTTGAGAAGGATAGGTGTTAACTCTTCTCTAAATGTTTGATAAAATTTGCCTGTGAAGCCATCTGGTCAACCAAGAGCACTTTTTATAAAGGGTTTTTTTTACATAGAAACTTGATAGTAATTCTTTTAGCATTTTGTGAAGTAGCTGGCAAAAGTGGTCACTCCCCTCTTGTAGATCTTGTAAATATTGACACAGGGCAAGCCACTTATTTCATTTTTGCTGTACTCATAAGCCAGTTCATTAGAAGAATCAGCTTGAATTTTTCTGACTTTAATTTCTAAGTATAATCTTTTTGAGAGATGACTAGAAAATAGAGCTCTCAGAACTAGTGATGAGATATAAGAATGGTAATTTTGACTAGTAAATCCTAGCTAATGTATCACCTGCTTTTGTAAGATTTTCCCTTTTCAGAATAGCCTAAGTAAGTAAAGACTTGCATGAGATTCAGAATCTTGTTAAGTCTGATTCATCATCTCTATTTCCAGCAAAGATTTCCTGTTAGACAAGACAAATTAGAGTCTTCCTACTGACTTGGTGAGTTTTTACATAGTTTAATTTTAAATATAGTTTAAGATCATGAGGACAGAAGTGGAATGAAATGCATAGAAATATTTATCATGACTTTAAAAAATGCACATCTTGTAGTGCAATCTACTGTTTCATTTCAGTGCAGATAGTATGCATAGTTGGAAGTCATGTAAGGTGAGCATGTAAGTTTTTTTTTTTAAATAATGAGGATTACAATCAGTGTTAAAGAAACATTTTTCATAAATGGTTTCAAAAGAGGTTTTATTCTAAATATTCTTTCCTGGAGTAAACAATAGTTATTTATTCAGATCTTCTTTGGTGACTAGTACATACAGGATAAGGCTTTACAATAATGATGGAGAGGAGAAAAGATGTTTGGATTTAAATTTTTTGATATTACATGATATGGAGACTTTAGAGTAAGATTATTTTTCTCCTGAGAAAAGATCTTCAGGGAAATTTGAATTCCAGCTTATAAAAGGAGATACCTTAAAGCAATTCATGGGCTCCCTTTTACTCTACATATAAAAGGAGTTTGATTCTGAGCAGGTTGCCTTTGTGTATGAACCTTAGAGCTCATCTCTCTATGGGTAACTTAGACAACTGTTTCTACCATTCTGGCTGCCATCTTAAAAGTTTTGCTTTGTGGCATGAGATTCTTGCCTCAAATGCTTATGTATGTTTTTACACAGTTTTATTGGGTAAAATAGGTGTTATTGCATTTTAATCTTTTAAATTCTGACAGAAATCACTGGGAGCCAGGAAATTGTGTTAAGACGGACATTCTGTCTTAACTTTCCCCTGTTTTGTCTGCCTGTGTGGTTTTACTTTTTCCTTGCGTCATGAATTTTGGAATGAACACTTCGAACTGAGAACTTCCTGCTCATCCTTTGTCCCATTTAATTTAGTTAGAACCTTAACATTAACATAGAAATTGGCTTATTTTTTAATAACTTTGGAAGAAGGGAGAATTTATTTTTTACAGGTGGTTTCTAGGTAAGGAACATGGGTCCATGTAAACAATCATCGGATTTCTTTACTTAAGACCATACTTAAAGGAGAAGAGTAAAGCATACATATACCTCAATCTCTCTTTCATAGGTAGGGGGAGGTCTGAGTGTCACTCATAAAGGTAAGAGTCTCCAGAGAACACTGGATTCTGTGCTGCTAGATAGTATGTAGTAGTAAACGCTGAAGAGGATCGGTTGCCCTCGTAGTAGACCAAATCCTCTGGAGCAGGTGGGTCTTTTCAGATTCTAAGTTAATGAAGTTATTCCAAATTATATACCTTAAGACCAGTTTAGAATTTATTCTTTGGTATGCATTCCTTGAGCCCTTTCTGTAGCCAGACTGTGTTAGCAAGAAATATTTTTAAATGGCTTGACTGAAACATCGATGGCCAAAGAGAACTGCTTGTTGAATTTGGCTTCTGTAAAGGCCAGAGGATCCTGTGGGGTTATGCAAACTCTGCCTATTTGTTTCATGAAATGACTCTTTTGTTTCTGAATTCCTTGCAAATTAGACATGCTTAAATTGTATTAAGGCCAAGGCATTCATCTGTTTACTATTTGATTTTATAAGGTTCTTCGTAATTGTAGCTGAGGGGAGAGAGAAGGTGAAAAACTGTCTCTCAAATCTCAAAACAGCTTTGGGAATATAATTATATAATAAAGAGAGTCTTCTTAGCCATAAGGTTTTTTCCCTCTTCTTCCTCTTCCTTCTTCTTTTTTAAAATTCTGTTCCAGCTCTTGTTTTAGAATAAATTTTCTCAACCTAGAGGAGAAGTCTTTGATAACATGTGGGATGTGTTAAAATCTTTATCTTTCCTAGGTTTGCTCTTTGTGGCCCCAGAGATTTTTGCCCAAGCCATTCAGTGGAATCAACACATTATTATAATTTGTGAAAAGAGAGGAGTTGCTGATTGCCTCTGCCTATCTAATTTCATTTCTAAAGGTGTTTTCCTTTGGAACTGAGATCCACTTTGAAGTGAAATAGCCCCTTTATAGTCAGGTTTGTTTGCTGATCTGGATTCATGTCATTCTATTTCAGACATCTCCCAGATGATGCATTTTGAAGGTGATGTGTGGAGAAGCTTAATCCTGTGAACCCTATCTGCCTTTTTTTTTTTTTTTTTTTTTAAAGCAGTTGGAGGAGGGTTTTTTTTGTTTCCCTAGTAGGGGGTTAGTAACTAACAACAGCAGCACATCACCTGATGGAAAGAACCCAGACCTTGTGAAACCTGTGCCTGTTGCAGCCATCATGGTTTATGCTGCAGGACCCTCCGTCCAAGTGGAGGCAGGAATTTTTTCCTTCTATGTTGTTATGTAGATGTAGTCATTTGTGCCTAAATTAAAAAGCAAAACAAAAACTCAGTAAGTCTTTTTAAGGTCTAAGGAGATGCAATCCTACAAGTCTGCTGAATGGCACCTACCTCTTTCCAGGACAGACCTCTGCATTTGGAGCAGAGCGTGCTGTCCCTGGACGTATTTTTGGGGTAGGGAATCATGCTAATATGTCCATATCAACAACTCTTACATAATGGATAGTTTTTAGGGGGAGGGAATGATTCCCTAGCCCTTAACTTAAATTGGCAATAAATTTTTCTGCTCTTTGATTTTTGTTTTCTAACTGGAAAAGTTGCATCCATATTGAGAATTATTCCATATTTTAACCTTTGAGCTGATTGCTGAGGTCTCTTTGGGGACAAGGACACTTTGTAGTTATTTATAACCTATAGAGAAGGGCAGTAAGGCTGTGAACAGCCAGCACGTGATGAGGTTTGGGAGCCAGTGGGAGCAGTCTGTTGTTTACTCCTCTGCTTTCCACGACTTGAAATTCTTTCATGTATCTTCTTGTTCCTCTTCATTTTGACTTTGGATGGACTTTACTAGCTGGGGTATTTCTATAAAACTCTTATCTTGTAACACTTAGATTGAGGAGAAGAAGGAAAAATAGCCTTTTTATGTACAAAAGCATGTCTAATCCTCACAGTCATTTCAGAGTCTATGCTTGCCTAAGAGATCTGTAAACTGGGAAAACCTTAAAGGTACTGACATGCATATGTAATACTATACTTGTTTCTGAGTTTTCCTTGTATACAGTAGTTTCTTCTAAGTTTCCCTTATACACAACAGTTGCAAGAACAGTTGAACTCTTAGTTAAATATTTGGCTATGGTAGAAAATAAGTTCTGCATCTTAGCCTGGTATAGAAAAAACTTAATGTGTCTATACATGTCTTAAAGGTATGTCTCCCTGTCTCTCTTTATATCTGTACACATGTGTACACGTGTATATATTTAATGTTAATTATTGTTTCTCTACATGTCAGTTTTAAGGGAATCAAACCCTGTGTCAGATATGAAACTTATAGATCAAATCTAAATAAATGCTAAGAATCTGCCTCATTTTTATCAGTATACTGGGATTTTACTGTATAGAATTTAACTTGAAATAACTGAGTGGTCCTCTGTTTCTGACAGCTGCTGTAATGGTTCTTTCAGGATCGACTTATCCTGGAAGATGTGCTTAGATTACTATTGTCTTATGGGTTCAAGAACTTCCCATTTAGCCCTGCACACTTCTCTTTCTCCCAACTTTTCTTGGATTTTTTTTTTTAAATCAAAGAAGAATGTAGTTTTGGAATGTATTAAATTAGTTCTTCAAAATAGGAGATCAACTGATAGTTTTCTTTTTAAAATATTTTCTTGTTTTAAGAGTATGCTTGGATTCCTGTAGCTGTTACTCATTCAGCAACTCCCAAACTTTAATCTTTTAACTAGAGCTCATTAAGGAAAAATATGGTCCCAAAAGACAGTAGTCTAGTTAGTCAACAGCAATTTCATTGAACAAATATTTATTGAGTGCCTATTATGATACCATTTTAGGCACAGGGGGATGCTGTTCTCTCATTGTGCTTAACTTCTAGTGGGAGAGACCGTAGACAAGTGAAAATATAAAAACAAGGTAATTTCAGATAGTGGTACTAAAAAAGAAATTTGAATAGGGTAATGTGATGAAAGAGGCTAGAAGTGGGGACTGCTTCAGATCTGGTGGTCAGGGATGACCTCTCTGAGGATATTACATTTGATAGGACACCTAAATGACAAGAAGGAGCCAGCTGTGAAAAGATCTGAGGGAAGAAAGAGCTTTCCAGGCTGAGGAAAGAGGCTGATGTGTTTGCCAAGTAGAATTAAAGGCCTGAGTGACTAAAGCATGGTGATTGAGAAGGGTAAGTGTTAGATGAGGTCAGGGAGGTACACTGAAGCTTTGGCAGTCATGACAAAAGGTAGATTTTATTTGGATAGGAGTGGAAGTCACTGAAGAATTCCTGTCTTGTTTCTCATAAGGGTCTGACTTATAAGCCATCTCATAACCAAGAAGAATTCATTGTGAAGTCTGCTAATTCCTTTTAAAATATTTTTATTCATTATTTGAAAAGGTAATATATTCACATGGTTCAAAATTCAGTAAGTACAAATGGCAACAGTGGAAATTCTCCTTCCCACCCAAGTACCCAGTTTCCTTCCTTGGAAGTAACCAGTGTCCCTAGAGTCTTGTGTAGCTTTACAGACAGAGATATCTTACACACACACATACATACATACATACATACATACATACATACATACATACATAAATATTTCTGCCTCTTTAGGTAGAAAGAGCTTCCCCATTCCTTTTTTAAATAGCTTTATTATTACATTGTCTGTATCATAATTTATTTAATCAATCCCTTATTGATGGACTTTCAGGTTATTTTCCATGTTTTTGTGATTACACATAGTGCCACATTGAAAAACCTTTTATATTTATCATATTAAATATATTAGTAGGATAAATTTCTAGACATGGAATTGTTGGATCAAAGGGTATATGCATTTCTTATTCATTCTGATATGCATTTCCCTTCATGAAGTTTATAACAATTTATACTCTAATCAGAAATGTTCTCCTTATCCTGGGCAAGTGTTATCAAACATTTTAATTTTTGCCAATTCACTGGGTGAATTAATGTGTGGTTTAATTTGCATTTATGTTTTCACATATTTAAGAACCATTGATACTTACATGTCTGTAAACCATTGGCTGTTCTTTGCGCATTTTTCTGTTAGGCTATTGACTTTTTTCTTCTTGATCTTTAGATTCACTCAATTCTAACTCCCTCTGTTAAAGAATTTTTAAAAAATACAATGTTACATGTCAGTTATATCTCAATTTTAAAAAAGCAGTCATCTTTAACTTGTAAATTTTAGGAAACATGAACCTGACATGAGACACGATAAACCCTAGTCTTTCCTTTGCTGATTGAAGTCTCTCTTGATTGCCCTTGGTTTCATTTTAAGAAGTGTCTCTAAATTAAAATAAACAGAAAAGAAAAAGAAAAAAGTGCATTTAGTGTTTTGTTAGAGTAGATTTATCTGCAAAAAGTTAACCCATAATAAATATTCAGAAGTCATTCAAACCTTGCAAGAGAGGAAGTCAGTATGACCTGTAATAATCTGTCCTTGGGGTAATGAGAAAGAAGTTATTACCTCCTGGGCTGTATATGATTGAGGACACTGTAACAGAAGAAATACAGACATTCCTTTGAGGTCCCAAAAGTTTCTCAAAAATGAATATACCCAAATCTTTCTATAGTTTTGGGGGGTTTTTTTTGTTTTTTGTTTTGTTTTTTTTTTTTGGTCAAGTCTTTTTGGCATCTTCTGTTTTGGAAAATGCAAACGTCTCTCAAGTTTAAAATAGTTACAACATTGGGATTTTTCCTTACTTGGAAACTGTACCAGGCTTTAAACCAAGAGAAAAAATAGTTACAGGCTTTAAAAAGTCCCTAACAAACCATTCTTTGGCAAGAAACCATGTTCCCAGCCATCTAGTTTGTGCATGTTTGTGTATTATATTAAACAACATGAAATTGTCAGGATTTAATAGAGTGAACAGGAAAATAAATGGTGGTATATAACAGATATGTTCAGCCTCTGAGTTGTCAGCATACTGGGAAGTTTGCTAAGCCTGGGAAAATAAATTTCTCATTAGAGAACTTGGGCAGTCTTGTTTTAACTTGTTTGAAGCCAGGAACAGTATATTTTGGTGCTAGTTGTCTCCTACAAAGGTTCTCAAACCATGACCCTCAAATAGACCTCCTATTTTCTAAAATTGTTTTTCTGCTGGGCATCTGCGGCAGTTGGCATGAAGTGCTGAAGAGTTCACGTACAGGGAGGCTACTTTGCTTATGAACACTTTGCCCGTGGTGCCTGCTGTGAGTGAAATTAATTAGATTTGTGCTGTCCTAGTCGATTTCCCTCCCAGCAGATTGTGTGGTTAGACCTCCTCAGAGTCTAAAGCCGATTCTCCAGTTCTACTGACTGCTGGGTTGGACACTTTTAAAAATTGGAAGAAAGGTTGGTGATATTTTAAAAGAAACCAAAGACTTCTCTACAGAATAAATGAGAAGCAAAAAAGATAGGTAAAAATGGCCAAGACCAAGGTGGTATTTTTTTCCTGGTTGTGATAGTGAACCATGGTTCAGTAGCAACAGTTAAGCCATTAAAATAAACTGGTTTTTAAACTTGTCTTTTTCTTAGGCTTAGAGAATTCTTAACTTGTTAATTGTTAGATAAATTTGAAGTATTTTTTTAAACTTCAAAAATAAACTCAAATTAGTATTTTATGATCTATCAATATAGAGCTGAGCCTGCACCTCATACCTACAGAGCCAAGTTTTATGCTCTTAACTAACATGTAAAATTCACATCTTCATTCCAACCCGCTCAAAAGATAGTTTTAATTGGGAATTTTGAAAATTCATTCTGGCTCCTACTGGCAGTAATGGTAACTGGGATTTGTAAAACCGCCTAAGGTGCATTTACTCACTACTAGATAAGTAAACAGTTTTGTGAGAATATGTTTTCCATCAAATGCAAGTCTACCTTGATCACAGGTCTCTTTTCTTGATATTATCATGAATCCTGAATTGCACAAACCAGGGAGGCCCAAATTCCATTGCAGTGCTTAGTTTAAGTGAAATAGCACATCATGTATAAGACTTAATTTCATGTGTGATTACATGGGATGTTTTAACTATAAACACATGTAGGATAGTGTTAAAACCAATGGGGACTCTGGTAATACTGATGGTATTACTCTGTGAGGGTGCAACTATATCTTATTACTCCTCCTCCGTGTTTATTAAGTGGCCAGTGAATGTGAGTTGAGTGATTTTTTTTTTTTTACCTCTTTCTACGAAGGATTTGAGGCAGTTTCCAGAAATACTTAATATATCAAACAGTAAAATAAATCAGTTCAAGGAATTATAGCAAAGTGAATAACAATGTTAAGAAAATAATAAAGCTATTCGGACTTCCCTGGTGATGCAGTGGTTAAGAATCTGCCTGCCAATGCAGGGGACACGGGTTCAAGCCCTGGTCTGGGAAGATCCCACATGCCTCAGAGCAACTTAGCACATGTGCCACAACTGCTGAGGCTGTGCTCTAGAGCCCGCAAGCCACAGCTACTGAAGCCCGCACGCCACAGCTACTGAAGCCCGCTCAACTAGAGCCCGTGCTCTGCAACAAGAGAAGCCACCGCAGTGAGAAGCCCGCGTGCAGCAACGAAGAGTAGCCCCCGCTCGCCACAACTGGAGAAAGCCCGCACGCAGCAACAGAGACCCAATGCAGCCAAAAAATAATAAAATAAAATAATAATAAAGCTATAGTAGAGGGATCATATGAGCCTATATAGAGTATAGCATGTAGAATGAGCATATGAGCCTGTAGTTTCAAGAGATGGGTCAGATTTGTCTCAGGGCTTCCTAGTAGCCAAGCAAAGAGAGCAGCATTATCAGATATAGATTCATATTGTCTGTCCATAGCTGAAAACAGACCAGGTGTTCAGGAAAGAAATTTCTCCCTTGTATATTGTAAACCAGACAATGTATGATATGATGGAGTAAGTACATCCTTACACTATTCCCACAATTAATAAAATATATTTTATTGTATTTAAGGTTTTTTTTGATATGGATCATTTTTAAAGTCTTTATTGAATTTGTTACAGTATTGTTTCTGTTTTATGTTTTGATTTTTTGGCCGAGAGGCATGTGGTTGGTATCTTAGCTCCCTGACCAAGGATCAAACCCACACCCTCTGCATTGGAAGGTGAAATCTTAACCACTGGACCACCAGGGAAGTCCCAATAAAATATATTTTAAAGATAAAGCAGAACAGTACAAAGGGTAGTATATACTAAAATAGCTCTCATCCCAAACTAAAAGACATTTGTCATATTTGCCTCAGGTCATCCTAATTTTTAAACAAACATGAGAGATCAACTTGAAATGTCTTACATTCTTTTCCCAGCTTCATTCTTCATCCTTGCTCTCCCATCAGGAATCTGATGCATAGCTTGTCAATGATTTTCTTCACTTCTACTGTATGCATATATCTGTAAATAATATATAAATCTTAAATTTGCATAAATAGTGTACTGCACATGACATTCCAAAACTTGCTTTTTTTCATTAGTGTGTTAGATCTCACTCATCTCCATGGTGCTGTAGATGTAGTTCATTACTTTTAAATCCTGAAGTAGTTTTTCATTGTATGGAAATAACCCAATTTAGTTATCTGTTTCCCTCCTAATGGATTTTTAGTTTGTTTGTCTACAGACAAACTGCCACATTGAACGACCTTGTCCATGTCTTCTTGTGCCTGCGTGCAGTTTTTCTAGGACAGTGGTTCTCAAAGTATTCCAGGGCATATCAGGGTCACCTGGGAACTTGTTAGAAATGGAAATTCTTGGGCCCAACCTCTGAATCAAAAACTCTGGGGGGCAGGGCCCAGCAATCTGTTAGCAAGTGATCCTGATGCACCTGAAGTTTGAGAACCACTACTTTAGCACATATATAGTTAAAAGTAGAACTACTAAGTCTTAACGTATAAGTAGGTTAAACATTACTAGATATGGCAAATTCCTACCCCAAATATACTTAATAATTTACAGTCTCACCAGCAGTGTATGAGAGTTCCTATAGCTCCATACTGTGGAACAGAGGAACAGAGGAACAGAGAAAGCAAGAAGAATCTGGAACATCAGATACCAGTGAAGTGTAAGTGGAGAGAGATCTCTAATGATACAGAGAAAGGAAAACATCTAAGAAAGGGATAAATGTTGCCCTTACAGAGAGCAGCTAGCAATGGGTTGATAAATAGAAGACTATTCATTTTCTTAAAATTTATTTTTGGCTGTTTTGGGTCTTCGTTGCTGCACATGGGCTCTCTCTAGTTGTGGTGAGCGGGGGCTACTCTTCGTTGCTGCACGTGGGCTTCTCACTGCGGTGGCTTCTCTTGTTGCAGAGCACGGGCTCTAGGTGCGTGGGCTTCAGTAGTTGTGGCGTGCGGGCTTCAGTAGTTGTGGCTTGCGGGCTCTAGAGCGCAGGCTCAGTAGTTGTGGTGCATGGGCTTAGTTGCTCTGAGGCATGTGGGATCTTCCCGGACCAGGGCTTGAACCCGTGTCCCCTGCATTGGCAGGCGGATTCTTAACCACTGCACCACAAAGGAAGCCCAGAAGACTATTTATTCTTAATAATAAGTTTGCACTGAAGTGTAGGAGAAGATGAGACAGTATTTGGAAAGGTAACAAAGTAATTTTCCTTTAGGAGTGAAGTATTTGTACCCTCAAGGGAAGGAGCCCACGTACAGTGGTAAAGCTGTATGTGGTGTTGACCATGCTGTCTCCTCTTTAGGTAGCCTTTTCATGGATGTACTTTAAGTACCCTTTGAGTAAACTCATTTGGTAAGATAATATTAAATAGTATTGTGCAGAAGATTAAAATAGGGTGATATCATTGTGATGAGACTGCTTTAGGTTAGGTGATCTTCTCTGAGGTTAACATTGAATGC
This sequence comes from Lagenorhynchus albirostris, assembly GCF_949774975.1. NCBI lineage: Eukaryota > Metazoa > Chordata > Mammalia > Artiodactyla > Delphinidae > Lagenorhynchus > Lagenorhynchus albirostris. The sequence goes on from NC_083114.1 coordinate 36,436,918, forward strand.
TAAGAAGCCATTTGAATGATAAGGGTAGAGAATTCCAGGCAGGAGACAAAGTTTCCAGTCTCTGGAAGGTCAAATGGAAATAGTAGGATAGTATACCATTAATCTAATAAAATTCTCTTGCTTCTTGCATCATCCAGGGTGAAGAGGAACAGAAGTCTTTGTCCCCTGACTTTGGAAATCTTGTTTAACCTTCAAACTGGCGATGTCAAGGGTTCCAAGTCCTCCACCTCCGGCAGAAATGTCGAGTGGCCCAGTAGCTGAGAGCTGGTGTTACACACAGGTAGGTGCTTCTTGGGAGGATTTTGGGGGACGAAAGGAATCAGATTTCTTTTCTACGTTGGCTTTCCTGCTTTCTCTGGGTCATACCTGCCAAATAGTTAGATAAAGTACTTGTCAGCTTGGTTTTCCATGGGGAATCTGAATGCCCTAGGCATTCACGGGAGCTTGAAAGGGGAATCTTTGAAACTGGATCTGCTGCCTACATCCACCTTCATGGAAGTGTATTCCTCTGTTGGGCAATTTAGGGGGAAACCAGGTTTGAGATTGCAACCCCAGGCAGTGGTATCAACATCTAAATCATCAAACAACTGCTCTGAGCAGAGGTTCATTTTAGGTGTGGCTTAATCACCTGCTTTCCCAACCTTGTCCATGTTTTTCTCACTTTCTGTCTAGTGTTTCTCAAGCTGAGAAAAGTTATGAAAGCAGTTGGTCACCGTGAGATTTCTTAAAATGTAGATGAGAGACAGAAAAGGCTGAGCCTCCATGCTGGCCAAACAGTGCTGTCTTCCTATGGGATTATGCAGAGGGAGGGAGGGAGAAAATTATCTGATCTCCAGCCTGTTTTTCAGGTTGCCCACTTCCTATTTAATTGCTTCCTGGTTTTCTATCAACAGATCAAAGTAGTGAAATTCTCCTACATGTGGACCATCAATAACTTTAGCTTTTGCCGGGAGGAAATGGGTGAAGTCATTAAAAGTTCAACCTTTTCATCAGGAGCCAATGATAAACTGAAATGGTGAGGAAGACTACATTTAGCTATACAAATTTTTCTATAAGTTGCCTGTTTGCTTGGCTTCACAGGATACTGACTAGAGTGGAAGATCCTTGATGGCAGGGACTTCGTTTTGTTCTTAATGTATTCCTTGGTGTCTGATACATAACAGATGCTCACTGTATATTTGTTGAATTAATTCAATGAGTATATCAGGGGATCAGCAAGCTCAAATGGCTGTAGGGTAATGTAAATGTGTAAAGAGAGCCAGTGTTGTAAATAACGTCCATACATGGTATGAGTGTTGACCACTTGGCAAACTAGTGAATGTCCTTCTAAAAGAAGTGGTGGCTACTCAGCTCCAGCTGACTAGAGGCATGTGTGAATAAGGACTGACTTTTCTGATTTTTCTGATTTTTCAAGAAAAGCAAGAGATCTAGATTTTAATGTAATATCTCTTGACTTTTAGATTGCCTGTTTTTAAACAATAAAGGAGATTTATTTACTTATGTACCTGGAATGCCCATGGTGTAGGATGTCTTTGAAGGTAGTTTGATCCAGCAGCCAGCCCAATGGTTAGATTAAGGACCCCATCGCTCTCTGCTCTGCCCTGCTCTCCACACTGTTTGACATTTCAAGCTTAGCTTCCCTTGTGGTTGAAGGGTGACTGGCGGTAGCAATGAGCATCACCCGCTACCATCCCACAAGTTCTTTGAACTTGCTCTGAACTGTGTGGCCAAGAATGCACTGATTGGTTTAGATCTAGGTTCCCTCAGTTGATCCCTGTGGCAAGGGAAATAGGATCTGGAAGTGGGGGTCAGTCCTATCCAAACCATGTGTTTTCTTTAGGAGGGGCAGGCAGTTATGGATACAACCATATGCTCTCTACAAAGACCAGAACACATATCTGTGAACCACCATTTTTGACCTCTGATACCCACTGAAAAGTTTTAACAACTCTCCTTTCGTTTAGTCCTTTTTGGCCATGTACATAAGCAGTGTACTACTAGGTGCTGAGAGAAGGCTTATTCTTAGGCATTGTATTTAAATCCGCATCTTTAGCACAATTGTGTAGTGATCTATGTGGCATATGCACTTCCTGGAGAAGCACTGAATTGGGCCACCTGTTTGAGAGAGGTGCTATAACACTGGCAAGGCCTAAGGATACATATGGCCTGTGTATTATATGTGGTAGAAGCCATGTTTGAACCACATGCAGTTCAGCTAATGACATTTACAACTTAACTGAGTTGAACCTATTCTGTCTGAATTTTGTTTTGATCCATTGGTAACATATTGGCATCTCTAACTCTGTTTAGAAGTCTGGCTTAGAACTCTACCCTGTGTAATGGGAGTTTACTTTTGTCTGTGCTTCCTCCATGCTGCCTCCTTTATTTTAATCTTAGAATATTATTGCCAGATTGATAAAATATCTATAAAAGATTATTTACTACTAACATATTCCTCTATAATTCTTTTTCTCTCCCAAGGTGATATTGAAAGGCTCACTGACTTTTTTTTCCTGGTTTCACTGCAATCCCAGCAAAATAAGGGGCTGCTTTTCCTGAGATTGAGGATTAGAATAGATTGAGCCTAGGCTGAATTTTAAAATATTTTAGGGGAAAAAAGACTGATTTGGGAGATTATGAGGAAAGAGGAAGAGATGCAGGGGATGTGTTGTCAGATCCTAGGATGCCCCTTTATTGTTTACTTTTTAAAAGGTGCCTCAGGTTGCTCTAGAAAAGTGATTTCCAAGTAGTCATTCGCTGAATCAGAATCTCCTCTATGGGGCCTGGGGTTTTTTTTGTTTGTCTGTTTTGTTTTTTTAACATCTCCCTCTCGATTTGGATGTTCTAGTTCCCTCCTGTCCTTTCATGAGCCTACAAACATGGATGCTTTCGACATTTTTTTTTTCTGTTTTGGGTAGGTGTTTGCGGGTAAACCCAAAAGGGCTAGATGAAGAGAGCAAAGATTACCTGTCACTTTACCTGTTACTGGTCAGCTGTCCAAAGAGTGAAGTTCGAGCAAAATTCAAATTCTCCATCCTGAATGCCAAGGGAGAAGAAACCAAAGCTATGGGTAAATGTTACCTTTGTTCGGCTCTTTATTTTCACATATGGCAACTTTATATATTGACAAATTGTGGATTTGATATGGTTTTTTGAGTAATCCTAAATATAACTTTTTTTTTTTTCACTCCAGAGAGTCAACGGGCATATAGGTTTGTGCAAGGCAAAGACTGGGGATTCAAAAAATTCATCCGTAGAGATTTTCTCTTGGATGAGGCCAATGGGCTTCTCCCTGATGACAAGCTTACCCTCTTCTGTGAGGTGAGTCCTTTTACCCTGCTGTGAGAGTAGCAATTCCCAGACCTGATGGGTATCAGTAGACATAATTGTATTGTATCAAGGATGGTGAGTGAGAAAAATCCCCAAGTGGAGTGGTGCTGCACAAATGCGATTTGTGTGACTGACTGAAAAGCTGTGCCGTGATTTCAAGGTTGTTGGGCATCTCAGCTTTCCACCTGTTACTTTCTTAAAAACAAAGGTTGTGCCCTATCTTGGTATGTGTGATTTTTTAGCTGCTTGCGTCAGAATTCTGGCTTTTTCCTTGTGGATTTTTTCAGAAAGCATTTGGAAGGACTGTTAACTTTAAGCTGAGGAGAATGACCAGCAACTAGATATGTAAATATATTTGTTCCTTGAGCTTTCTGGCTCCTCCTTGAGTATGAAGTCCACGTGTGTTTGACAGAGCACTTTCCTTTTCTGCTTTTCGAACTAAATGACTCTTACCGGTTGTTGAGTGTCTCCAGTTTGTCTTTCTGGTAATTGTGAAATAGGAAGGTGAGAACCATTTTTTCTAGAGTGAAGGTTAAAACGGTTAAAGCCCTCTACCTCATAGTTAGCTAAGAGAGTTATCTGTAGTCAGTTAGGAGAGTCCTTCTCTCCCCAACGACCTAAAGAGCCTTTTTTCAGGTTTATAGGAGAAGCCTTGAAGTAAAATTCCCAAACTGAGAGTGAGTTGAAAAATGGTTTCTTTAATGAGTATATACAAATTGGTCATCTCATGCTGTTATCAATACATATATAAATACTCATAAGCTCACAGTGTAAGAAATGAATAAAACCTCCAGTCAGCTGGGATGTTGGCATTCCCTGTACATCGTATGGTCAAGGAGCTGCTTCCTGAGCGACACCACTTTATGAAAATGACCACTGTGCTTTCATGGGGAAGGTGCAGGCAAGTTCCCCAACTAGCAGTGTGCTCTGTCAAATAATAGGCACATCACCGCCTGCACAGTAGGAAACGTGTCCCTTAGGAACCTTGCCCCTTTGTAGACGAGGCCTGGCCAGCAGTAACCAGCTTCTTTTCCAAGTCACAGCTCATTGAATATTTCCACGGAATAGTTGCTGGTGCTTAGGAAATTTGGGAGCTATAGTTTATTAAAATATCGCACTGAATACGTAAAATATAGTTTGCATAATAGCTACCTTTTCTCCTTTTTAATTGCTAAGTAAAAGAAGGAAATACTAGAGTGATGGCGTCTGTAAAAATACATAAAACTTTGCAGTTGTTTTTTGTCTGATGGACTTGGAATTTGAATTCTACATAAATCCAAGTAGTTATAGATCATACTCAGTTGCCCAAGTGAAGAAATGAGAACAATTAGGTGGTTTTATGTGATGTTGGATGTTACATAAACAAACCATCAATTTAATATTCACCCACCTTAGAGATCCTATATTTCAGAAAAAAATTAAAAGAGTGGAAAACTCTAATTTCTGTTGGAAATGAAAGCCAATTTTTGAACTGCTCTCTGAAGGAAGAGAAATCGCCTCTAAATAATGCATCTGGTGCTTTAGGCAACACCAAAACCTTTACTGTAGCATTTTCAAGTCCACAGTGGGTCCAGCCTTTTCTTACATGCTTCCCCTCTATACCATCACCAGATCCATTCCATCTGCTCCAGCCCTTGTATTGACATTCTTGATTTGGAAACCAGTTGGCCTGCCCTCACTTCGCAATCTCTCATCCTGTAGTTAAGTCCGAGGTGCACTCTCTCTTTGCTTCCCCATATGAAATTCTCTTAGGAGAAATCCTGTGGTTAAGTTTAGAAATGCCTTACTGACTTAGAAGGGAAGTGAGATGACACTTTGGAAATGAGGAGATGTTGAACAGGGAAACGTCTGTTGGGTTCTGCTGATGCCATCGGTTTCTTACCATCGGACCAGGTGTGCCATCTGTTCCTCTCACACTTCTCTGTTGGCCACAGGTGCTGAGTGTTGCTTCTTGTTCTTGGGCTTGTGCCTAGTGAGACTCGTTTCTGTTCCAAGGCTCTCTGTGGACTTAGTAGCATTCAGCATTGCAAGACAGTTGCGTGGGGGGTGTGTTTTGAATGTGTGGGTTTTAAAAATGTCTGCAGCTCATCTAAGTTCTTAGTGCATTTCAGAGCTGGATCGTCCTTTGGTGCAAATTCTATTCTTCTGACCTGTGCTACCTCTATCAATAGAATATTTATAAACAAATTTATTTTGTTCATATTTATTTATTATTGGTTTAGTTAGTATTTTGTTATAATTTAGAGGCCTTTATGAAGTTGATGTCCACATACAAATTTAGGTTATGAGTACTCCACTGTTCCATTCCTTACTCGGTCTTTGGCCCAGGCACTTCTGTCCTGTCCTGATGTAAGTAATAAGTACAGTTGTTTTGTGGATATTTTTGGTCTGTTCCCAGAGGCCACAAGAGGGAATCCGAAGGTGAAAGACTGAGAATCACACATTTGTGTGTTTGGGTTGTATTTCAGTGGTAAAACCATTAATGAAACTCTGAAAAATGCCGACTGAGTAGTCTTGTTTGTAATGTGCTGCACTGGGTTCACTTTTGATTCTCGGTGATCTTTCTGTCTGACTATTGGGAAGTATGGCAGTTCTTCCAAGTTGATGTTGCTTAGTTAACGCATTCCCTGAATTGTCTCTTATCACAATCCTTTGAGCTAGGTTCGTTTTTTTCTCTTCATTTCATGTTACTGGGGAGAGAAGCAGTGCCTAAGGAGGTCAGGTAAGTTTACTAACATTGTGCAGCAAATTAGTGTCAGGGCTATGTCAGCTCTCCATTTTCCATCTCTAGTCTGCTGTGCTACACTAAGTGAAACTGAATGCCATTTACCCAAGGAAACATGGGCTCTACCAAGTTTTCTTTTGGTAATGAAAGAGAGAATCGTGAAAGCTTTACACTTTTAATTTTCTCTGTAACAATTTGGACCACAGAAAATCTACTTGAAATGTTTCAGCTTCTATTGATCTTCTTTCCACTGATTTATATTGAAAACAAGTAGCTGTTAGCAATAAATATACATGTATTCCACCGTCAATGTATATGCCTCTGACAGGTAGAAGATTCCAGTGCCTCTTTGTAATGTTGCAATTAAAGTTGAAATATTAAATACCATATGAAATATGAAATACCAAATATGAAATATCTCAATACTAGTTAACTCTTCTTTTTTTTTTTTTTTTTTTTTTGCGGTACGCGGGCCTCTCACTGTTGTGGCCTCTCCCGTTGTGGAGCACAGGCTCCGGACGCGCAGGCTCAGCAGCCATGGCTCACGGGTCCAGCTGCTCCACGGCATGTGGGATCTTCCTAGACTGGGGCACGAACCCGTTTCCCCTGCATCGGCAGGCGGACTCTCAACCACTGCGCCACCAGGGAAGCCCCTAGTTAACTCTTAAAACATCTCTTTCCTTATCAAACACAGAATATCCGTTCAAAGCCTGGGAATATGTATTTTTGCCAAATTTTAAATATGTGGGTCTACTAATTTTTCTTTTTATCATTTTTAAATGGATTATTTGGATATATTAGTTGAACTTATGAAAATGCTAATAATATTTGATCTTGACCTACAAAACTGGTTATTAAATATGTATTATCATTATAGGTTATAAAACATGATAATGTAGTAAACCTACCACCCAACACAGCAACATCACCAATAACTGAGAACTATATATGCTTCTCCCCTGTCCCTTAGACCTGTTGTCTCCCTACTCAGATGATGATAATAAATAGCGCTTTTGAATTGTTTATCATTCCCTTGTTCATTATTTGCATGCCTGAACAATATATTGTTTAGGTTCGCTTGTTTTTGAGCTTTATGAAAATAGTGTCAGGATGTATGTAGTCATCTAGGACTTGCTGTTTTCATATTATGTTTCTAAAATTTATTTATATTGTGAATGTAACTATAATTCTTGATTTTTAGTGCTGTACAGTAGTTTGTTGTGTATTCACATGACAGTTGATTGTTTATTCATTCTCTTGCTGATGGACATTTATTTATTTATTTTTAATATTTAGTTGGCTGCTTTGGGTCTTAGTTGCAGTGCATGGGCTTCTCTAGTTGTGGTGCATGGGCTTCTCTAGTTGTGGCGCACGGGCTCAGTAGTTGCAGCACATAGGCGCTCTAGTTTAGCGTGTGGGCTCCAGAGTGTGCAGGATCAGTAGTTGTGGCGCGTGGGCTTAGTCGCCCTGTGGCATGCAGGATCTTAGCTGCCTGACCAGGGATCGAACCCACGTCCCTTGCATTGGAAGGCAGATTCTTAACCACTGGACCACCAGGGAAGTCCCCTGATGGACATTTAGTTTGTTGCTAGTCTTTTGATTAGAAATAGTGCTGCTGCTATAAACAATCTATATGCTGTCTGTTGATTTTTTCTTGATTGTTTTAATTATACAGAAATTTAAAATATATTTCTAGTGGTTTTACCTTGACATTCTATGTTTAGACAAAGTAAACAAGAAATGGCACAATCTTTTATGAAATTTAATGTCTTTTATGAAATTTTCTTTTTTAAGAAAAGGAATTGACTTTAAAAGTGAGGCCCTTTTACAACTTGAAATTTAGAGGGTTATAGAGCCTTCCTGAGACATTTTCATGCAGTCATTTCTAAGACATAAATGTCACAGTCACGTCATCTTCACAGCTGCAATTTTGAATGAGTCTCCGTAGTCAACTTTATAGGCATTAAAAAAAATCTTTAGTTTTTCTCAAAATGGTATCATTTTAGCATCATCATTTGCAGAGGAAAACAATCCCTTTCTAAGTTAAAAGTTTGGGCTCTGAAGACTCATTTGTGTATGCCATTTAAAATTTATTTTTAATTAAGCGTATTTAATGTTGGTAAGAGGTGCCAGACATTCAGAGCTCTGGAGACTCCAGGCATCCATATATCTGCAGAACAAGTCTGGCTCAGACAGTAAAGGTACATTCTCCTTCCTGCTGTGTTCCTGTCTGTGTCTGAAGAGAGGAATTGCCCCAGTGAGAGGAGTCACAGTCTTTGGGCCGCACTCATTACCAAGTGCACGTGCAACCAGCACAGAGTCCACTGGTCACCACAGTTTGCAAATCAGCTTGGCTCTTGCCAGTTCATTTTACCCAGTCTAGTAGATTGCCATCAAGTGTTAATGACTTTGGGCTCCTGTCAGCCTGGTTTAATTCAAGCTTAGGAACCCAGTGCCAAAAGCGTTCTCCATTCCCTTCATTGGCCATCCCAAGCGATTCCTGCCTTTCCCTATGAGGAAGTTGGATTTAATTGGTCTTTTCCTTGGTGCTTTGTTTGTTTGTTTTTAAATCAGCAGTATTTTGAAGATAAAACTGGAAGTAGGCTACTTCTATTTCGGTGTTAATATTATATCAAAGAAGTAAGGGTGTTAATATGAGAAAGTTGCTGAACCAAATTAGAGATCTTACATGGGACGATCTCTGTGGGGTGGTTTGTGTTGGGTCCTGGGCTATTAAAATAATGTTATGCTCTGGCTCTGATAAACGTGCTACTGATGCTAAGCACATTCATAGTTCATTAGCTTGGTTGCTTCATTGCCCAAGACCGTAACAGCCAGCTTTAAACAAATGAATAAACTTCATGACCTGATAGTAAATACCTCACTCCTACGCAGAAGGGACTACAGGCCTCTGGGTTTATGACTGCACTTAAGGAAGGGATGACTTGCCTCTTGAAGGTTAAAAGAAATTTGGGTCATTTAGGATGCTCCTCAGCTGTCTTTCTCATCTAACTCATAGGAATAGCAAGAGTGGGGAGCTGATTCTCAGGGTTTGTGAATTCTGCTTTCATTTGAACATTTCTAACCTAATGTGATATAGGAGAGGACGCATAGCCAGGGTTGTCAGGCAGAAGACTGATCTGTTCGGTCTCATCTTCAGTTTGGTCATTTACGTTTATTTTATGATGTTATATGGTTTATAAATCCTTGTATTTTGTATCCTGACAAACTTATGTGAGCTTCATTGATCCATCTAGAAGTTACCAGGGTTTTTCTCTAGACTGAACAGTTAATTCAACTGGTTAAACCATGCTGCTGCTGAAGCCAAGCGGCAAGTTGGATTCCTCTATAAACCCGTCGTCGTCATTCTGTTCCACAGCTGTAAGTGCATGCCCGGCTGGAGCCAGTCATCTTGTATGTCGTTGTCACCAATGACCGAGTGAGGGTATAAATGGTGTGGGATACCCACCTAGTTATCACTACGCAAGATCTTGCAGGCCCAGTCCTGTTCATTAAACTAACATTTGTGAGGAAATGCCCTATGGAAGCTGCATTTTATTTTTATGTTCCAGACCCAACTGAAAAAAGTGAAGTGCTTTTAGGCTTACTAGAGTCTTTTCTCTGGAGAGTTTAGTTTAAATGGTAGTTTCTATAGAGTTCTTTATATTTAACCTTTTGCTTAAGGCAGAATAAGGTAAATACTTGAGGTTTAACATTTGTTTTTGTCAGTTTTTTCCCTCTGGGGGTTTTGCCCAGGTCTTCAGGGCAGGGAAGGAAGAGCTTGTTAGAAGTTTGGAAGAGAAGGAGATCTGTGGGGCTCTCTCCTTATTGTCCTGAGATGGTGTAGAATAAGTATGATCATGATAGTTTGGAAATTACTTGATCCAGAGGTTAAAGACTTCATTTGTGAAGGTGGTTTCAAGAGAATATGCCTAACGTCAGTTTCTAAATGTACCATAACAACAAGGTAAAAGTCATCTCTCCTCCTGCTGGGAAGAAAATTCCTGGTAACAAAAGCTTTGGACTGTGTTTTCTTATCTTTCACAGGTGAGTGTGGTGCAAGATTCTGTCAACATTTCTGGCCAGAACACCATGAATATGGTGAAGGTTCCTGAGTGCCGGTTGGCGGATGAGTTAGGAGGACTGTGGGAGAATTCCCGGTTCACAGACTGTTGTTTGTGTGTTGCTGGCCAGGAATTCCAGGCTCACAAAGCTATCTTAGCAGGTTGGTATTTATTCATGGGGAGCTTTAGTTGTGGTTAAACAAGGAAAAACAGTAGGCTGCATAATCACCTTTTGAATTACTTCAACTTTTTGAACTAGTCCAAAAAAACTGCAGCTAAATATATTTTTATATTGTGGTGACATTAGTTGTCAAAACCAAAAAGGCTACTCTCCATAAAAATGCTACTTCTTTTTTTCTCTCTGTAGTGGACTTAGGCCATCATTTGCAAGGAATGGATGATGATGTGTATTGGATGCCTTTGCACCTGGAGGCTAGATGTCAAAACACTGGTTAAGAGCAGGTATCAGCCCCTAGACAGGGACTTAGGATGTAATGGAGAGGATTCTGGACTCAGGACTAAACCACCACATAGCCAAATCCCCAGCCCTGGAGGTCTTGGCCCTCTCTTCCATACAAACTTACTAGAAGAATGAGAATGTTGCCAGTGACGTGGAAGATCAGGTCTTGTTCTAGTAATAGGCCCTTGGTCTTTAAGACCAGAAAGACTGACACACAGCAGGAACTGTTAAGGCAGACTGATGGCCTTACCTCACAGGGAAGCGTAGCTTTCAGCCACAAAATTATATTTAGGCCAAGAGATGTAAGAGGAAATCACATGAACCTTCAGGTAACAGATTTCTTACCAAGACCATCAGCACTGCCATTCTAAAGTACACACCTGGCAAAACCTCTGTCTGGCTCAGTCTAACCATCTTCCTGATCTCTCTCTCAACTAGGTGTTACTGAGACTTGCTAAAGGAAGTCATTAACTCTTGTGTTCGTGCCTCTGTGCTCAGCTAGGCCCTCGGCACTGCCGAGACCTCTTTCTACAGATGCGTAGTCAGCTCCTTTTCTTTTTCTCAACAATAGACACTTCACACCTTTACCACTCTCCTTTAATCTCCAGCTCCTAAAAGATGACCTTGCTACTTCTTCCAAGAGAAAATCAAGGCCCTTCTCCCTCGGCTCTTGCCTCTCCCTTGCATTTTCTCTGCATTCTCAGTGGAGGAGGTGCTCTTCGTGTCCAAAGCAGACTACTTTCTACCGTTGTTCTGTCTCATGCTGCCTTCTCAGAAGCCTTACTCTGCCAATTAGACCCTTGTTCTCCGGTATCGTTGCCATCTCTTTCTCCTGTTGCCTGTTCACGCTCAGCCTGTAAACACGCTCAAGCTTCTCCCTCTAGTTAATTCTCTATTTTCCAGAGCTAAGTTTCTTGAGTTAACATATTCATTCTCTCTATTCTTTCCTCCCACTTATCCTCAGTTTGCCTCCATGCCACAAAAGCGGTTTTCCAAAGTTACATGACCTGCTAGTTCCTAAGTTTGAGGGACTCTAGTTTATATATTATTTGACTCCTTTCTTCTGGTTTCTCTGGCTGGCTTTCTGGCTCCTTCTAATGTGTGGCCTCCCTCTTCTTCACCCATCCCTTTAAACGTTGTTATTCCCTAAGGGTCTGCCTCAGTTCTCTTTTCACTCTACTTTAGTCTCCCTAGATTATTTTATTTATTCTCATAACATCAGCTTCTCTCTATCCACTGATCCCTCTAGGCATATTGCTGCTTTGGACCCTTCCCTCTTTATTAAAAGCACCAGCCCTTTAGTCTTCAGCTTCTGTAATGTATTTATATAGTACCTTATAGTCTATAGCCTTTCAGAGATAAGAACAATGAGAACTGATATTCTTTTGGAATAGATTAAAATATTGAGGTTCAGAGGGTTACGTGATTTGCCCAGATTATGTGGTTAGAAAATGGCCAATCTAAAATTAGTCCTTTCTGACATAAATTAGGTCAAAGTTCCAGGTGCCTGTTAGCTGAAACTCCTTCTATATATTCCATCTGTCCCTCCTCTCTTAGGTAGAGATTGGTAGTCTCAACTTTCACCAAAACCCCTGATTTATTGGACATGATAAAATTTGAGTTCTTAGCCATTTTATTACTTTCATGGTTGAAATTAAGTTTACTTATTTTTCATGGTGTTCATTAGACTAGAATGGGCATGGCTTAGAACACTGTTTCTGAACCTTTTTTTCATTATTCCCACCCCTAAGGAAAAAATTAAGACATTAAGGAATAAGATTTTGTCTAGTTGGGTTAAGATCTGAAGGGCCACAAATGATTGTGATACCTAAGATTGTTTTCACCTCTTTGGGGCGTTACCATCTCTGTTGATAATGCATGGCTTGGAGTAACAGACAGCCTGCCATAAATAAGCCTGCACTTCACCTAGCTAAGGGATGCCATTGAGCCCTGTTCTTGACCTCCTTGCTGTGTGGTCCCTGGAAGCGGAGGAAGTGTAGGTATCATTGTTCCAGGCAAAAATGCAGGTATTAGGACACCCTGCTTAGACCATGAAGGAGCTTCCATTTGAACCCCAAGATCTACTCAGAGGATATCATTGTCATCTAACATAGGTAATTTGAGTAATCTCCTTGAAATATGAATGGTTGGAATGAAGCCAATAAATTATTTTGAAAGAAGTGATTTCTTATTTTCCCTACGTATTATATAATAATTATTCACTTATTGTATAATATAAAAAGAAAGTAATTTTATAATTCTGGCATAATTTGATATAAAAGACCATTTCTGTAGTAGTGGGACAGGAAAGAAAATGATCTCTTCTTCTGGAGTTCCCTGGCAGTCCAGTGGTTAGGACTCGGTGCTTTCACTGCCATTGGCCCAGGTTCAATCCCTGGTCGGGGAACTAAGATCCCACAAGCCACATGGTGTGGCCAGAAAAGAAAAAAAGAAAATGATCTCTTCTTCATAACAGAAGAACCAAGAGATTTTGGTGTGATAACCATATCTGTTTCTGTTTTCCTTTCACTTTGTAGCTCGTTCTCCAGTTTTTAGTGCCATGTTTGAACATGAAATGGAGGAAAGCAAAAAGGTATGTAACAGGATAGAGATACGTCTTTTTAGCTAGGTGGCTAGAATCAGATCATTTCCCAGTTTGGCAGCAGATTTATTTTCCTGGTTTTTTTTGTCTTATTATGTTATTCAAATGGAGTAGAGTTCCCTGAACAGACAATTTCTGAGAGCAGAGAGAGGTAGTCTGGAAGCATTCTAGGTAAAGCAGAAACACTATTCCAGGCAGATCATCCAAATAGTCTTGGGTGAGGGTATTAGACACGTGTTTCTACTGAGGAAAAGAAAGGTGAAAAATCAAAGGTATAGTTGTCTTGCTATTGTATTTGAGAAAACAAAGGTGGTACATATGATGGGAGAAAAGGCTATTACAATCAAATAGGGCAAAGAGAACTTTCCCATTCGTGTTAGATTTAAAATGGTATGAGCTCCTCTCTTCATCAGAGCTTAAAATCATGAAAATTGTCTAGGGATTTTGTTACGTTGGAATGTTTCTCATTTTTAGTTTCTTTGGCATAGAATCGGGTTGAAATCAATGATGTGGAGCCTGAAGTTTTTAAGGAAATGATGTGCTTCATTTACACGGGGAAGGCTCCGAACCTCGACAAAATGGCTGATGATTTGCTGGCAGCTGCTGACAAGGTGAGATGAGAACAGGAAAACAACAACAAGACTAGGAGTCTTGGTGACCTCTTGAGTTTCATGACTGGGCTTTTATGTTGCTTTGTGGGCAGGATGAACATATATCTTAGTTTCATTTTTTTTTTAATATTTATTTATTTATTTGGTTATACCAGTCTTAGTTGCAGTAGGCGGGCTCCTTAGTTGCAGCGCGTGGCTTCTTAGTTGCGGCAGGCAGGCTCCTTAGTTGCAGCATGCGAGCTCTTAGTTGCGGCATGCGAACTCATAGTTGCAGCATGCATGTGGGATCTAGTTCCCTGACCAGGGATTGAACCCAGGCCCCCTGCATTGGGAGCGCAAAGTCTTATCCACTGGGCCACCAGGGAAGTCCCACATATATCTTAGTTTGGCCAGAACAGTCTTGGTTTACACTCGTGTTCCAACACAGTTACTGATAGCACCCTTTTTATTTTCAAAAGTATCCTGCTTTGAAGGGCAAATTATATGGTCATCCTAATTATGGAAAAGAAGGATGAGTTGATGTTTACCTCTCTTCTCTTGCCGATCTCAAATTTAACCACAGTGATTTTAAAGATTCAGATAATACTAACATTTGGATTTATAATTTGGCTTTGTAATTTACAAAAATATTCTTGAGTTCATTAACTTTTATTTAAACTTTGTCAGTAAGAGAATAACTTTTACCTAGTATCCTGCTTATTAGCATTTTCAGCTTTTACCTTAGAAGTTATTGAAATATACCATATTCAGAATTGAAGGATGACGAATAGATCTTTGGGAAAAAAGAGATACTACTACAGTAAATGTATGCTTTGATTGTAAGACACGTTTTAATTTGAGAAATGTTAAAGTGTGAAAATAAAAATGTAATGTAATGTAAAATCTTAGCCTTAAGGAAATATGGTTATTACCTAAAACAACAGGCTGGTGATTCCCAAAATAAGGTTGAGGGGAAGAGGTTAATGAAACACCAAGTCAAATTGGGTTTTTTTGTGTTGCTCTTTTATAGCAGGACCTTTCTCAGAACCTTTAGTATGTCAGTGTGTACTGTTAGTTTTCTAAAAGAGAATATAATAGACAAATTTCTCCAGTTTAGTTAACCCTGGAGTTACTTTTCTCAAGGATCACCTCTGGGGATTAGTGTTCCCCAAAACACACTTTGGGAAACTGACTCATTGTGTAGATAGACCAGAGAGAGCAGTGACCTGTTCCTCCAAGGCCCTGTGGTCTGAGGGAACGTGACTGAGGGGTGGGGGTGGGGGTGTGTGTGAAAGGATTGCTATTTATCCTGTGGAAGCTTCTCTTACATTGGGGGGCAGTTGAGGCAAGGGTGTTAAAGGGCTTAAACCCAGCCAGCAGTAGACCCCGTGAGAAAGATGGTTCTCTGCTGGAGGCGCCCCCTTTTCCTGCCGTGATGCTGCAGCGCCCACCCGAGGGGCACAGCTGGCTCTGGCCTGAGAGCACTAGAGCCTTCTCAGGATTCACTCACGGGAGTAACCTCCATCCTTCTCCCTTAGCACCCCGGAGGAGAGTGTTTGTGTTTACAGTGGAGGTTTTATCTTTATTGATCATCTTTTTGGAGTGTTTGTAGAGGATGAGGCATGTAAACCCAATCAGTGCTGCCGGTGAAAAGGATTGAATAATAGCTGCACCTTTCTTATCACCTTTCAAGACTTTATTAAGTACAGTTAAGCAATGTGAACATCCTATACCCTTCCAGTCTAGCTCAGTTCTGACCAGAGGAAACTTGCCTCCAGTGGAAACGGAAAGAAAGTATTCGCTGTGAGTTCTGGGGAAGTAGAATACACAGCCCAAATGGCTGCTTCTTATAAACATGAGTTTATAATGATTCTGCCTCGTCCGCCCTCTGATTTTTTTTTTCTTCTTCTTTTTTTTTGGCCTCACCACACGGCTTGTGGGATTTTAGTTCCCCAAGCAGGGATCGAACCCAGGCCCTCGGCAGTGAGAGCACAGAGTCCTGACCACTGGACTGCCAGGGAATTCCCCTTCCTCTGATTTTCAATGAAGCAGTCACTTGTGCTTATACATGCCAGGCATTTATCCCCCTCATTGTCTAGCTCCCATAAGGATGAGTAGCATCACAAGGTCCAATTTTTAGACAGAAATACTAAAACTCAGAGTTGTACATTCTCAGAGCCAGGGTTAGACATCTGTGTCCCTGGGTTTTCATACCTGCTCCTCAGCCAGAGAGCCTACTGGGAACCTATTGTAAGTAGAGAGCAGGGGGTCAGCCTGAACTGACATTCTGAGGTTGGTGCTTTTCAGTACAATGTGTTAGTTAAAGCAGTTGAATCACAGCGGTGCTCTAAATTTATGAATGAGAAGTAACGGAAGGGTGCGTTTTTCAAATTCCATTCAAAATTTCCCATTAGACAGTCGTTGCTCTAAGCTTATTTGAAAACATTTTTACCTTTACACCTCCTTGTGAGCTTCAGGAAAACAGAATAAGAAAATTTTCATGGAAGGATCTAAACATTTAGAATTTACCCAAGAGGCTAAAACAGCTTCTTCTAAGTTTTTCCAGTCTCCTGGGGACATGTGTAATTAGACCAAAAACAAAACAAAACACATAGCCCAGGCCTAGGAGACAAATTTCAATCTCCCGGGTAAGGACTACCATTAGGCAGGTTTTTCAGAAGCATAATTAAGAAAAAAACCTTTGTCCCCAAGGGACGAAAATGGCTACTCTTGTCTAATTATGCAGTAGGGATCAGAGCTATTCACAGTAAAAGTCCTTTTAAAAGAATTTTATTGAGAAAGGATAAGACGAATATTCTCTGCAGCACTGTATGAAGACTGAACATTTACTTAACCTTTTCCAGTCTTTTAAAACAAAAACGGCAGCCTAATTTCTTTCTTGTGTAGTGTCATTCCCGTTTTCCATGGAAACTGTTTTCTAGTTACTCAAATGTAAGAAATTAAAGCTGCACCCAAAACCAATAAAATTCTCTTTTTGCTGCAGGAGATCACAGTGCCAGCAGATATGCCTCCTCACCCAGAATTCATAACAATAAAAGGGTCTTGGTTTGATCGTCATGATTCAGCCTGAAGGAGCGTTGTGTCATTCAGTTCTCAGGCCCTCAAGATGGGACCTATATGGAGACTGTGGATACCCTCAGAGCAAATCATTCTCCTATGAGCTGATTAATGACATTTTATTTTGTGCCTTCCTTTATCCCTTCTTCCCCCTTTTCCCTGAAATTCCTTAGTAAGTTCATAATATATTTGAGAGCAAGTAGCACAGTTGCATCAAAACAAATCAGGTAGATCAGATGTGCCCAATGTTAACCTAGGCCTTCATTTCCAAAACATTTATTTATACCCTTTACTTGGAAAATAGGAAGTTTTTAGGCTGAAACTGGATCCAGGGTCTCTGTTGCTTTGTTCTTCTACCCTAAGAATCTTAACCTCAACCCCGATAAGATAGGACTCCATTTATCCTTTTCTGTTGAAAAGGAGGCCTTTAGTTGACACTCATTCAGGAATAACTAGTGGTAGAGATGCTGGTGAATGTCACCACAGGGCTCCTTTTCACAGCCTGATGGGACAGTTGGAATATCCTGCCGGGCTGGTGACAATGCTTAAGTAGAAAGGACTGTGCTGCACCCTAGTCTGGCTCTAAATAAAAGGATTGCAGAAATTTAAATGTAATGTCCCTGTCGACTTGAAGCAGAGAAATACCTCATTGTAAGGGTAGGTGGTGATGGTTTAAGAGACACTTTAATGGTAGTCGGGGTAGGGGAAAACTTGAAGATATGGGTCTATTCCATAATTGCCATTTTTCTAATAGACTTTAGAACTTGAATGGCAGCTATGCAACAGCTATGCTGTTCATTTCGGCCTTCGGAGTGTGGTTTTGTTTTATAATTGCAGTAGCAGCATTTTTGTGGTCTGTGCAGTTTTGTTAAGGTATCCAGTTACGTGATGGTACAGCTGAAGAAAACAACTTCAGTAGCGGTCGGTCCAGAGCATTCCTGCTCTGACGACAGCCACGCTTGTGTTTTACAGTATGCCTTGGAGCGTTTAAAGGTCATGTGTGAGGATGCCCTCTGCAGTAACCTTTCCGTGGAGAACGCCGCAGAGATTCTCATCCTGGCTGACCTCCACAGCGCAGATCAGCTGAAAACTCAGGCAGTGGATTTCATCAACTAGTGAGTTGTCATCTTCAAAGTTCTTTCAGGGTAGTTGGGTTAGTTAACGAATGAGAAAGGAAGACTTTGAATTGGTGAGTGAAACAGGTGAGTAGCTTCATTAAGCTTTTTAGTAGTAAGTAGAGAGTGTCCATCTTTTCCTTCAGCTTGACGGTGTGAAAAATGGTTCTGCTTTCATCAGTCTAATCTGATTGGTGAGTGAAGTGTATTACTACCTTGCAGGATCAGAATTGATGAAAATGACAACTTGCTGGTCTGAAAAAGCTGTGTCCCCTAAAGCGATAGTATCTGTACTTCACACTCACCGGCTTAAAAAAAAGACATGCAGATCTCTGGGAGAGCAGAAGTGGATTTTTATGAGTTAGTAAGAGTGTCCAGCGGTCGGTCGACTGCAGAACGGGGGAAAAGAGAAGGCATGATCAGGAGACGAGGTCGTAAAATAACTGTTTTGAGAAAGAAGCGTAAATTCCAGTAGAACTGTTCCTTCATCCTAAATGACCATATTACTTTCTGAAATAATTTTCAGTGGGACATGTTATACTCCTTTGCCTGATGGGGAGCAAAAGTTGGAAAAAACCCCAGGAAGAGAAGCAGGCCTACTAATAAAGCCCTCAAAACAGCAGTTCTGGGGGGTGAGAGGTCTAAGAGGTCGCAGGGTAGGTGAGTAAGCATTACTTAACGCAGAAAATGCCCTGAAAACAGGAAATGATGTCCTCTAAGTCTGTAAGATTGTTCCGAAGCAAAGTGTTCCTTGTCCTGAGTGCTCACTCTGTGCTGGACGCTTGCTTGGTGCTTTTTAGATGTTAACCGTTCAGTGAAGTGTGAGTATTAGCCCCTCTTTTTCGATTATCAAATAGGCCCCAGGCTATGACCTGCTTTGTGGTTATGGGACTAGTAAGTGGCAAAGCCAGATGGAAGCTCAGAGCTGTCTGACCCAGAGAAGTCTTGCTCTTTCTCTTTATCAGCATCACCAATGAATATGAAGAGCATTGATGATGTAGAGAAGAGCCTGAGGAACATTTCATCTTTTGTAATTGAGAACATAGCGTCTCAGAGTCCTAGTTTTCAGAGTTACAACAGTCGTAACCCGGTCACCTGTCTGCACGTTTTCTAACAAGCAAATTCTCATGCATGTTAAGGGTTCTGTCTGAGTACGTCTTGCATTGACACCCAAAGCAGCAAACCCTGGGAAATTCGGCTGTCTAGGTGGCTGTGTAATTCATCCTCCACTCACCCCTCTGGTAACCCATCTCTCGCATTTCTCCTAGTCATGCTTCGGACGTCTTGGAGACCTCCGGGTGGAAGTCAATGGTGGTGTCACATCCCCACTTGGTGGCTGAGGCGTACCGCTCTCTGGCTTCAGCACAGTGCCCGTTCCTGGGACCCCCGCGCAAGCGCCTGAAGCAGTCCTAAGATCCTGCCTGTTGTAAGACTCCGTTTACTTTCCAGAAGCAGCAGCCACTGTTGCTGCCACAGTCCACCAGGTAGACAGCGCAATCTGTGGAGCTTCTACTCCGTTGTGGGGGGAAAAGACTGCATCGTGGCCCCAGACTTTTAAAACAGCACTAAGTAAACTTGGGGGAAAGGGGGGTGGGGGGAGGGAAGGGCCCGGGACTCGGGGCTGTTCAACCTAATGAAAATCCTGTTGCTGCGTCACTGTGTTCTCTTTGGCCTGGCCGAGTTTGATACTGCGGGGATTCAGTTTAGGCGCTAGCCCTGAGGACATCCCAGCGGTGGTACTTTGGAGAAACCTGTCTGCATCTGACTGAGCAGAACAGATCGTCAGGTGCCTGGAGCAAAAAGAAAATTTAAAAAGGACATTTAGTTTTAAGAGAAGGGAAAAGGAAAGAAGAAAGGATTTTTGCAGAATTTCTCAAAAATCAGTTTTTGGATTCCAGTAGTATTTATGTTGAGAGAAGTTTTAGTACATCCAGCTGTGCTAAAACTTGGGTATTTGTGAGAACTCACCACGCACCATGCAAGTATCAGAAGAGCTCTCTTGTTGTTAGCACTTATTGTTTGCAAGAACACAATACTTCCCGTTACCCTTTTATGAAAAACAACAAGGAGAGGTGAAAGGGGAAGGAGACGATTTGATCTAGAAGATGAGTATTCTGATGTGGTAGCTTTTGGAAAAAAATCTTTATTTGGTGTTGAAAACTGGAAAAAGTAATTCATCCAGAATTCATACTGTCTTGACAAAAACTATGGTTCTCTGTTTTTAGATATTGTGGAAAATGTTTTTTGGCATTTTTCTCTGATTTTATTTCTTCTCCCCTGTTCCTCTTTCTAAAAAACAAACACACACAAAACAAAAACAGAGCAAAAAGACGAGAAAAGGAAATTTTATTATTAATGCTGTGTGGAAAAACTCCCAGCCCAGATTGCTCAGCTGTTCGTACCTGACTTGCCACCTGCATAGGAGCCAGTCCTGTTCCTTCCAATTCGCCCCTCTTCCTACAGGGGAGAACTTCCAAATGTTAATTTTTTTCTTTTTGAAAATATAAATAATGACTATTTTGTACTGTGTGGTATCTCTGGTCTTTTGTTTCACTCACCTGGCTTGTCTTCGGGGTCTGAGTTCCTTAAGGGATTTTGAAGGCCTAGTCTGATTCTTTAGCTTGCAGAGATTATGCTCCAGATGTCTAAGCGGTAGGAATTTATTGCGTCTCCCTAATCTCAAATTTCCTTTGTGAGCTACCAGCATCCGCCAGTCCCTTGTCCTTCTTATCTCACAGTCCACATCCTACTGAGGGATCAGGGAAGTGGGCTCTCCTGCACCCTACATGTTTTAAGACCGAATTCCCAATCTCCCTTCTCCTTAAGTAAATACAAAAATATCAAGGGGACATGAATGTGGAGACTTAATAAAGGGAAGTTCTTATCTCTGACTGGTTCTGTCACTGACTGGATGTGTTTGCAGAAAAGTTAATGTCCAAATTCCCAGTGAGCTCACAGGAATGCTCTGGGGCTCCTCCTCTGCCTTCCCTGCAGCAGTGCTGGACAGGGCAGTGGGATACACTGGAGAACCATTGGCCATTGGGCCAAGGTGTATATTATTTGACCTATTATCAGTCTAATCAAAGGCAGGATTTGCTTATTAGAAACCACTCCTTTGCGCTTCTCGGTTTCCTCCTAAGTGTCACCTGTGTGAGCAAGTGCCCAGTTCTCCATGTCCTGGCTGCTGTCCTGTGCCTCCTGAGTCCTCACTTTCCAGATCAGCACATGGACCTGGGGACCTGGGCGTACCCAGGGTCTCCTGTACGCACAGTGTCTCTCAGGTAACTGCACTGGCTCAGCACTGCTCACGTTTCAGCAAACCTTCCTGTACAGTATCTCATTTGAACTTCCCAACAACTCGATGGGTTGGGTAGGATAAATGAGAGATAAATAGCATCTTCCCATTTTATAGGTGAGAGAAATTGAAACCCTGAGGGACATGCCTAAGGTTACAAAACTTGAGTGAGAGTTCTTCTAATGTGATACCCTGAAAAGATTATGTAAGCAACTGGAGGAAGTTCCATTTCTGAAATGTTTAGGTACGCAATCTGAGGTAAAGCTTTCTTTCTGTGGGGATGGCAAGAGCAGAAGCTCTGGAAAGGTGCCTCAGCTGGCCTGTGTGTCAGAGGATCCAGGAGGACAAACCGGGCTTCAGATTTGCCCTTCCTCATTCACAGAAAGCTGTGGATTGGGGGCTGGTAGGTTCAGGGAACATGTCCTCAGGAGGGTAGCAGTTTTGGCACCAAGCTTCTGGCAAGATGAAAGTCTCTTCTGGGATTTCCCAAAATTTACGGGATTTCCACTGTGGGCTTTACTGTTGGGTACAAAGCAGTTAGGATTTCGGGTACAGGTGAAGCTGTTTGATGCCTCTCCTGTCATTATTCTTTCTGGACGTGTTTGTTTCTGTTTAAATGATAGAGTTGAAGCCATCTGGTTATGACAACATCAGAGCCCCAGCATACTGTTCATAAACCTCCCACTGCCACCACCCCCTCCCTGAGCTCCCCCACATCTGAAATTTAATTCAAGTTAGCTCCACAGTCTGGGGCATGTGCTGTCACTGCAGAGATGTCCGTGCCAGTGGAACAGTTGGAGATTTCAATTCCACAAGGATATGGCTTATTTATCAAAACAATATTTCAGGCAAGTAGTTTCACAGAACCTTTGGAGTTGCAGTTTCAGGTCCAAATACTGTATCTGGCATCATTCCCCAACTTCCCTCCTTCCTTATTGTCAGCCCCCCTCTATCTGGCCATTCACGGAAAAATTTTCTTGTTCCTTATGTAGAGATTAAAGCTGTGTTATTAGGCATTTCAAACACCTTTATGAGGTTTAACAATTCAGGTAAGAGATGCCTCTCTTTTCCTTATCACTGGTAAGTCTGCTGGGCTTTTAGGCCTTTAAGAGGTTCCTCTTTTTTTTTTTTTTTTTTTAAATTCTAGCCAGAGACATCAAGATTCTTTCTTAGGCCAAAAGATCTCTAGCTTGACCACCACTCTGCGCATTCATTTATAATTCTGGCTTAAACCTATTGTAGGTTCTCCATATTGCGTGAGCCTGTGCAGATGAAAGGAAACAGCCTGTATGTTTATGAGCAAAACAACAGACGGGGCGGGGGGGGGGGGGGGGGGGGCGGGGAGTTGAGCTGTACTTTGAAACTGACTGTTGCTTTGTTCTGGCTCTTCAACTCCTATAAAAGAACAGCAACTAAATCCCCCCAACGTGACTATATTGGATCCTTTGGTTTATCTTTGTCAAAGACAAATTCTTGGCTGGAGCCCAACCTTATTTTCCACAGCTAATTATCTTTTTAATCAGGCCTGTGTGTTTCCTTTATCTCATGATTGTTCCCTGAACCCTGCCCTGTATCATTTAGATTCAATTCTAATGGCTCGCTGACTAATCCAGCATTCAGGTGAGTATGGTCGGACTGCTCTTTATGTATGTGTATGCACAAGGTAGATGTGTTTCCCCCCTTTTAATTTCAGAAGTGACCTTGCCACCTTGGGGACTTTGACCCAATAGGTGGACACCTCCTGGAGACAGTAAGCAAGGAAGCAAATGTAGGATGATCAGTATTGGGGATAATGAGCTGGGAGAACCAGAAGCTTTGACCTCCAGATGAGAGCGGAAACTTGAATGTTGTCGACTGATGGGATCTTTATGTGGCTAAGCTATTATAATGTAAGATATCATTCCCCCTCTGTAAATCCTGTAATGCTGGAGTAGAAAGTGGCATCTGGAATACTCTTTGGTTCTGATTCCTGCAGCTCTAGGAAAAGAGAATTTTAGACTTGAGGGAATTCAGTACAAGCAACAGAAATGACTAAGGAGTTGAAGGGGATCAACCTCAGGGGGAAAACATTATGAAGATAAAATATGCATTACTCCAGTATGGGAATGTTGCACCAGGACCTGTAGCTTACAGATCTCACGGGAGTTCTGTACGCTTGCCGGGGCTTGTGTTGTGCAGCTCCCGTTCATCCCAAGGTGATAGAACCGTAACATCCTCGAGGTCACTCAACCTGGCTCTGAGCCAAGAAGCAGCAGAAGGCAAAGGAATCGCTTTGGGCCTTAGGCCCCCAGACCAGAAAGAAAGTGGAAATCTAAGAATTTGCCCAAGTGGGCACCCCTGCTCATAATGCTCAGTTGAAATGGGGTGAGCTTTAGCCCCCTCAAGACCCTGGAAGGTGAGCTTTTGACAAACGTCAGGGAAAAAAAGGGGCCCCCACATAACTCATCTTCTTTTCATGTCTGAGAAAACACATCCAGAGAAGTGAGATGACTGCTCAAGGTCACAGAGATGAAAACTCAGGGCACTGACTGAGCAAACAGTGCCTGAGCACCTAGAAAGTGGCAAACACTGTGCTAGGCTAGGTTTGAGGTGAGGGGTAGGATTTTCCCTCCACTAATCCAGTCTAATGGAGGAGACGGGAGTGGCCCACAGAAACAAAGCCGGGGGGTCATAACACCGAGGACTGAAAAGCTATTGAATTTAGCAGGAAGGAGGTCAGCGGTTACCTTAGAGCAGTTTCTGTCAAATGGTGGAGGCAGAAGCCAAGACTGATGAGAGGGTAAGCAAACATGGCTTGAGTATAAGCCACTCTTTCCAGAAGTTTGGAAGGGAATATCTCCCGCCCACTCTGAAGAACTTAGCATCTCAATTTAGTCAACACATTTATGTTTGTTTAGAAGTGATGGTATACAGGTTGTTCCGTAAAATTATAGACACTTCAGTGACTGATGTTTGTAATAAAAGTCATGTCTGTAGAATAATTATAGCTTCAAATTGAGAAAACAATCACCGTCAACCCTTACACAGTTTTGAGAATGATTTCCTCAAGACAGACACATGTTTCTATACTTCTTTAACCTATCCATCTTCCAGGTAAAAGTTGGCTTCACATTTATTACAGACCCTTAAAATGTTTTTCTGGGCAGTGGTTTTGTTCAGTGGCGTGCTACTTAAAGGTATAACATTTAGTTCCCCAAAATGTCAGCCCCGATTGGTAGCATTTGCTAGTTTCCATGGTGTAAATACCCCCACTATGGCCATTTCAAACCCTGAGGTGACGTTAGCGGGTGCAGAGTTGGAAGGGGTGTGCAGCTCCCCACTGTCGAGTACTGCCGCCATACAGATGGGGTAAACGAGTAGAACCTCAAGCCATAGGCAATGGTGACGTGTAAGATAATTAGGAAGAGATGAATTTTGAGTATTTATTACTTTTGCTGTTAGTTGTACATTGATACAATTTAATTTTTTTTTTTTTTTTTTTTTTTTTGGCGGTACACGGGCCTCTCACCGTTGTGGCCTCTCCCGTTGCGGAGCACAGGCTCCGGACGCGCAGGCTCAGCGGCCATGGCTCACGGGCCCAGCCGCTCCGCGGCATGTGGGATCCTCTCGGACCGGGGCACGAACCCATGTCCCCTGCATCGGCAGGCGGACTCCCAACCACTGCGCCACCAGGGAAGCCCCCAATTTAATTTTTAATTGGCCATTTAACAAACATCTCTCAAAATTTCTGAAAATTGTAACGAATGGCTTTATAGAGCCAGTGTGAACTGGTTCCAGCACACCACTGGTGTGCTTTCAAATTTGCCCTCCAACATCTGTGCTTTGTTATTTCCTGTTATCCTACAGCACTTTAAAATGCACTTACTAGTTTAATGGTAGAATGAAGTACTGCCTTTTTGGAAATTTATAGATAGATTGACATTGATACATGAACCAATAGTCATATTACACATTTTAATCTCTCTGGGTAAATAAACATTTTTTTGCTATCTCTTACAGGTATTGGAAGTGTTTATTTTTATTGAAACACTAATGAAAAGTAGGCACATCCCCTGATAAATCCAATGTAATCTTCAGTCATTCCAGGGAAGTGGTCTCCACAGTGTATCATTCATGTCTCCATTACCTCTATTCATGTCTCCATTACCTCTGAACAACAGTTAAAGAGGGAAAAAAGAGGGCGTTTGAGCATGGTCAGCATACCAATGGGTGATCCCCAAGGTCTTCTACACCCACTGAAGTTTAAGAACCTTGCATTGGTTTTGCCTTTCTTTTTTTAAATAAATTTATTAATTTGTTTTTATTTTTGACTGTATTGGGTCTTTGTTGCTGCTCATGGGCTTTCTCTAGTTGAGGCAAGCGGGGGCTACTCTTTGTTGCGGTGCGTGGGCTTCTCATTGTCTTGGCTTCTCTTGTTGCAGAGCACAGGCTCTAGAGCGCAGGCTCAGTTGCTCCGCGGCATGTGGGATCTTCCCGGGGCAGGGCTCGAACCCATGTCCCCTTCATTGGCAGGCGGATTCTTAACCACTGCGCCACCAGGGAAGCCCTGGTTTGGCCTTTTAAGAATGAATTTTTAGAGCCCTTTCTGTTTTCTTTGCTAAAAATTTATTTATACCATATATGATGTGCCAGGGACTGTGCTCGTTTCTAGGGATAAACAGTGAGTAAAACTAACTGCTCCCTGCCCTCATTGGACCTGACGAGTCTAATGGGGAAGAGAGTGTCCTTAATAATCTCACAAAGACATGACGTCAAGCCATGGTGAGTGCTCTGAAAGAAATGTGTAAGGCACCGTGAGAGCCTGGAGTGGGGAGTTCATCTCTTCTGGGGCATCCAGGAAGGCTTCCCTAAGAAAGCAACTTTTGAAGTGAGAGCTGCAGGATGAAGAGCTGTCAACTTGGTGAAGTTGGAGAGTCATGTTCCACACAGAAGAAATCGCCTGCATGGAGCGCAGACTCAGGAGGGAGCATATGGTGCCGGTGTTCTAGGAGCCCAGAGAAGGCTGGGTGGCTGGAGTGTGGAGAAGTGTGAGAGCAAGTTAGAAGCCAGACCTGGCAGGACCTTCACAGGTCACATTTAGAATCTGGGTACTTATACTAAGAACAGTGGGGAATCATGGAAGCTTTATTAAGCAGGAGGGGGTGACAAGATTTTTATTCTAAGATCTTTGGCTTGAGTGTAGAAAAGTTGATTTTGAGAGTGGGGATGGAGGAAGGCAAGAGATAGCAGAACTTGAACTACGGAGGTGGCAGAGCTGGAGAAGAGATACATTTGAGAGAGGTTTAGGGGGCAAATTTGTTAGAACTTGCTGATTGGATAGAGTAAGGACAAAGAGGTGAGTAGGATGGATTCACCAACATAGAGACCAGTGGGAAGATAAACTGGGAAATTAGATCATTAAATTCATTTTACTTGTTGCTTATGAGATGCCTTGAGAATTCCAAATGGAGGTATCACATGGGCTATTGAATTTTTGAGCCTAGGATTCAGAGGAGAGATCAAGACTGGAGAGATGGTTCTGGGATATACCGGTTTCGAGGTGTAATTGTGAAGCCCTTGGTGTGTTGGATCATCAAGGAGTATAGAGTGAAGAGAGAAGGGGGCCCGGGAACCTTAAGGAACCTAAAGCTTCCTAAACCTTAAGGAATGCTTATATTTTAGGGCCAGTAAAAAAAGATAAGCCACAAAGAAGGAAAAGAGTTGGCTAGAGATAGACAGGAAGGAAACATGTGTCAGAGAACAAATACAAAACTGTTAAAAGTGTCAAATGCAGTATAATAAGAGAAACGATAAAATCGCCCATTGGAGGTAGCAACATGGAAGTCATTAGTGAGCTTAGCTGGGGCCATTTCAGTGAAGGGACCCAATCTGGGTGAGGTGAGGAGTGGGTGGGTCATGAGGAATGAAAAGTTCGGGCAAAACTGGAAGAAGGAAATGAGTAGAGGGAGGAGTTCCATTTGTTTCCTATAGTATGGAAGAGACATGAGCACGTTTAAAGCGAGGGGGATCCCTGGCGAGAGGGATCCAGTAGAGGGGAAGCAGTTAAAAGCTTTCAGGTCCAGTAGAGAAAGGACCATCTGTGCTGGGAGGTTCTGAGTGGTCGGGGAGGAGAAGCGGGTGGGTGGGCATAGGTAGGAAGAGGAGGGACACCCTCTCTGGGTATGAGGAGAGTCCTATAGAAAGTGGGTTTGTCTCATAGTAGGAAGTTGAGCAAGCTTGCATCTGGTGACGTGTACGTTTTTGAGTGTTAAGTAGGAAATAAGATCAATGGCTGAGAATCCCTGGGATAGCGTCGGGGCTGGGAGGTGTGATGAGCCTAGTGGCTGGGGAAAGGTTGGTGAGAGTGCAGGCAGCGCTGGAGGTCTAGCCAAGGTTGGTGTTCAGAGAGCACAGCGTCTGGAGTCAAGGAGCCCGGCTCTGATCTCCTGCCACCACTCACGATCCTGGCCAAAGCACCTGCACGTATAAGCCTTAGTTTTTCTTCTGTAAAATGGGTATTTCATAGAGTTCCCGTGGAAATTAATGAGTAGTACATATCAAGTCCTTAACATGGTGACTACCGTTCATGAGCTCTAGAAAGGTTAACTGCCACTGATGCTATTGTTATTGCCGTGTACTTCTTGTTGGTCCTACCCTAAGCCATATGTAGCCTTTAGAGTCCATGGCCTTTTAGGATTTCTTGGAATGGAAGGTAAATCTGCGACGAGACCCTGAAATGGGCACCTTTGGGAGTGTGGGGATCTTCTGAGCCAGAATTCCCTGTGGGGAGAGGGAGAGCCATCCCCTGGCCAGCACTGTGTCCTGCGAGCTCTGAGGTTCTCACCTGCTGTAACGCGTGGGGGAGTCTCAGGAAGAGTCAGCCTGCCCCAGACCTTTCAGTCACCTGGAACAGCTCTTCATCTATGATCATCACCGTCATCTTTGTTATAATCTCCAAAAGCTAGGAGTGCTTGACATTAGGCATTCCAGAGAGGAAGGTAAGACGCAGGGCAGAAGCACTTTGGCTTGGAGGTGTGAAAATAGGGACTGGGGAGAGGATGTAACTTGAGGACCCTGGAGCCCAGTTTCTTGGGCAGCTGCTGCCTCCTGAGGGGCCAGGGGGAGAGGGATGATGTACACCTGCTAATTCAAGGCCGTCTTTTCTACATGGTTTTCCTTCTTTGGCTTCTTTTCTTTTGTCTTTCCTTTTCCGCTCCCTGTCCTTCCCTCCTCCTGGAGCATGGAAGCTTCCATGATTTCCTAGACATTTCTCTCCCCTGTCTCCAGTACTGCTCACTAGAGTGACGTCTTGAGCCTGATCCTGCAGCATTAAAAAAAAAAATAATAAAAACCTGCCTACAATGAGCCCTCCAGTGCTGATCTCCGCTGAGATGTGACAGATGGCAGCGCCTGACTGAGCAGCGGCAGGCCCCTCCTATCCCAGGCCTGGGAGCTGCCGAGGCTGGTAAATGGGGCATCTATATACCTTTCCACACTCTTGTATCCTCCACCTTCCCGCGATTTCCCCAAACAGCATCCTCCTCATTTATAAAGTGCAGATGCCGCCTGTCGGGGTTTTAGCTGCCCCTTGACCTGTGTCTTCCCTTCTCCTCCTCTCTGTCCCTGTGAAAGACTCTCACGATAGAGAGCGTTCAGAGTCCCTCTGCCAGTCGCAGATTTACTGCCAGGCCCTGTGCCTACCCCATGCCCTTGGCCCTTCTCAAAGTGTAGAAGAAATGGGTCACGTAAGGCCCAGTCCTCAGGGAGTCACCCTCGGGGCTACAGTCCAAGATGGGCCTGTTTCACACACCCAGTTCCCAGGAGTACCATCAAAGGACCACAGGCCATCCAGGCTGATGAGAAATTGATCCGTTGGGTGGAGGTGATAAAGGCAGGTGAGGTGAGGGTGGGGCAAGTAAGGCAGGAGGGGCCCCTGCAGGCTGCCTCAGCCGCCTGGGGAGTACACTTGGCTGACTGCTGTGGGTCTTTAACTCTGCTTCTAAATAAAGACCCTTTGGCCCCCTGCATTCCCCGAGCCTTGTGTCGTGTTCACCAGTCGAGGTCCCCAGGGGGAGTACCCAGGGGCTTCTGGAGTGCAGAAGTGGGGGATTCCTGGCCCAAGGATCAGTAGAAATACAACCAAGAGCTCCATTTCTCAACTGGAATCAAAAGAAAAGTAGATTCCTTTGTGTGAGTCATCTTTTGTAGACTTCTGACCTTCCCTGTGGGTATTTTTTCCTGCGCATTCCTGCCCATGGCCATACTTCTCCCTCCCTCACACCCAGGCTTGGCCGGGAACAGAGAGGGCCATAGGCTGGGACTGTACTCAGGGCCGCTGTGCCAAACACGGTTCAATTGCTTTACCCATTCCAGCTCACAACAGCCCTCTGACAGGTAAAGACCACCACCCGCCCCGCATTTTACAGATGGGGAAATTGAGACACAAAGATGTTCAATAACTGAGGACAGAGGATAGAACAAAGAAGACGGGGCAAAGGGTGTATATCAACTTCTTAAGATTTCTGGAAGTTGCCACAGAACTGGCAACTTGCTGAAAGTCTACAGTTAGGAAGTGGCAGAGCAAGGACTTGAATCCATGCAACTCGGCTCCAGAACCGGTGCTCTCAACTGCTGCTCTCCACAGCCTCTCCCAGGAAGAAGGAGAGACCAGCCCTCTGCCGCTGCCCGTGAGCCCCAGCCAGACGGCAATAGCCCTACACGGACCCGGAGCCACCGCCGCCAGGGCTGTTTCTGCAGGAACCATGTGAGCAGGTGGGGGAAGGACTGCCATCCAGGCCCAGAGGGCTGAGGGGACCAGAACGAGGCCACACGGCAACCAGTACTCAAACCCAGCTCTCTCCAAACGCACCCTCGCTGGGGAATGGCCTTGCTCTGAACCCAAGGAGGGGGAGCCCAGTCTCCCTGGGGCTGTGCAGGCCATCCTACCCCAGGTGGGGCCACGCCTCAAGTCATGAAGGGGATCGGATCAAGGAAGCCTGGGGTCAGGAAAAAGCAGGTACCGGGTTAGGAGCCAGAAGACCCTGGCTTTTCCTGTGACGCTCAGTGCCCCTCACTGTGCCTCCGGAGCTGAGCCAGGTCTCAGAAGACTGTTCTAGAGAAGACAACACACAATATCGGGACAGCTGGGAGGAGGGGTGTGCCAACACCCACATGCTGCCCTCCTCCTCTGCTGTCCTCACCCTCCCTGCCCACCCTCTCCTCCAGCCAGGAGGACCTGGGCTGCTGGAGTGAGAACAGTGCAGCAGATTGTCCCCCTGTTGTCACTTCCTCTCCCAAGGTGGCAGAGTGAAGGCTGTGATCATGCCTCAGCACACCGTCCAGTGAGGCCCATCAGGGATGACTCCCCAGGGCGAGTTTGGTGTGCAGGACACCTTTGAGCAGATATGCCTCAAAGTAAGGCCCTCCTGTCTCTGGGGAGCCTCCAGGCCAGCTGGACAGGACGCACAGCCCCTGCGCTCACAAGTCTTCGATGTGATGGGGAATGACAGCTCCTATGTCCCGTCTCTAGTTAGTCTGGGGGCACATCCACATTTCCCGCTGTGACAGTCCCCAGGTTGGCAGTTACATAGCACTCCAGACTCAACCTGGGTCAGAGGTAGGAGCAGTCTCTTTCAAGAGGGCCGTGGATGCTGGGGGTAACAGAGGAAGCAAGGTGGAGTGGGGTGTTGCGGCTGGATGCAGGAAGAGAGGCAGGGGGTGGGAAGGCGGGAGCCAACAGGCCTGGGTACCGCGGAACACGTTCAACTGCAGTGCTCCCGGCTTCAGCTACGGAAGGAGAAATTTGGGGGTGTGGAGTGGTGGGGCCTCACGGCTCCTACCTTTTCCCCTTGAGTTTTTTCTTCTTCTTGGGGTTTCTTGCTTCAATTCTAGCCACTGACATCCTGCTGACCGCAGTAGAACATGTCCTTTAAGGCTATGGCTCAAGTGCGAACTGAACCTCTTCCCCCAATGATCTGGCCCCATGGAGACCAGCTGGAGCTTTCAGAGACTTTATTAAACAATATTTGTTAAATGAATAAGTACTAAGGGAGAACTGAAGGGTATTAACGTATTATGTCCACAAGGCTTAAAAACAGCCCAGCTCATGGAGTCTGGGCTTCTGCGTCTGCCCTGCCAAGGGTTGGCAGGCTCTGGCCTGGCCTGGGCTACTGCCTTCTGCCTTCACAGGGAGAAGCCAGTTGAGGGCCAGCACCACGTTGGGGGAAGGGAGCTCCTTACTAGACCCCAAGAAACCACATGGTTCCTCTGCAGCCCACCTAAGTCACCCCCTTTCGTCTCCCTCCCCAGATGGATAACACCTTGAGTTCACAGGGGCATTGCTTTTCCTTGGTGGAGACAGAGGTACCCCTGTTTGTTAAGCCAGGCCAATTAGCAGGAATCAGAACTGTACCTGCTCCTACCCAGACTGTCCCGGGCAGGGCCAGCGTCTTGAGGGACTCAGACCTGAGCTTATACAGTCTGTGCTGGTCTCAGTGTAAGCACAAAACCAACACTGACAGCTTCAGGTTCAAGTGGCTGGTACTCTGCTCCCAAGGGCCTCACTCCCCACTTGGCAGTCAACCAACCAAGCCAGAAGCACGGGCCACACAGGCTGCTCTGTACGGTTTGTGCCCACCCTGGTGGGAGAAACGCTCTACAACCCCAGGTTCCCAGAGTGATGGAAGGGCAGCCCCTACTCTGCCCTGTCAACGATCCCCCTCCCGTTACAGGCCCCCTTCTGCACTGGACTTCCAAAGCTGTGTTGCTGCAGGTAATTAAAGGGTTTTAATTAAATTAGGATCCCATCTGGCTGGGATCAGTCAGGCCCTGAACAACGATTTTGTGTCACCAACATCAGAATGTGGATGGGGACTCAGATGTGTGGGGGCTGAATTTGGGGACTGGAGGCCTTTCAGACAGGGCTAGAGGATGCTTCTCAGCTTCTTGGGAGCCCCCTGCAGTGCAGCAGCAACTTCTTCCAACTCGCAAATGGCGGCCGTGTGCCTCAGTGCTGGAGAGGGGGCAGAGAACCAGAGCTTTTCCAAGTTCCTTCTTGCCCGTGAGTCGATAACATCTCTCTGAAGTGCGGCAAGATATGTGAGCATTTTCTCATTTCTACAGATGAGGAAACTGAGGTCCACAGAAGTGAAGTGCTCAACCACATCCACGAAATCAAGTGGAGCTGGACTAAACTGCTAGAAATGGAGACCCAGTAAGAGAAATTTGATAGAAGTAAGATAGAAATTTGATTTTTCTCTCACATAAAAGTCTGAAGGTAGGAGCCTAGGACTGGTATGATATTTCTATTCCACAAAATTTTCGGGGACCAGGACTTCTTCCAGCTCATGGCCACTTCTAGGGTATGGCTCTTATCCCTCGTGGTTTAAGATGGCAGGTAGAGCTCCAGCAATCCACGTACATGTTCCAGGCAGCAGGACAGAGGATAGAACAAAGAAGACGGGGCAAAGGGTGTATATCAACTTCTTAAGATTTCTGGAAGTTGCCACAGAACTGGCTTACTGGCTAGATCTTAGTCACGTGGCCACATCTAGGCACAAGGGAGGCAAAGAAATGAAGTATGTTTTTCAGGCAGCCAAGTGCCCAACTAAAAATGGAGAATTCCATGACTGTGGAGAGAGGGGAAATGGATATTAGTGATCTCTGCCACACTTATTATGGGAACCCAGGTCGCCTACCTCTGGCCTGGGGCCTTTTTACCTCTCCACACCAGGAGCAAGGCTGAAGTTAACACAGACCCCCATCTCCAGAAGCAAAGAAGAAGAGGAACATTTGTCGAGCAACTCATTTAGTTTTCCCACCAATGCCCCAAGGTAGGTAGTAGATCCCTAGTTTTTCACATAAGGAAGCTCTGGAAGATTATGTCATTTGTCCCGGGCACCCGACTAATAAATTACAGACTCAGAATTGGGATCCAGATATATCTTTCTGCAACTCTCATGTTGTCAGTTCATTGGTTCAGGAGGTGCTAGCTTGTCCCTTGGGACCATCTAGCCAGGCGGCCCTGAGATGATGAACTGGGAGGCTTTGAACTAGGCACCTTAGCTTGGGTGGTTTTCAGGTCAGGCTTTGAGCTTGGCAGGCCGACAGGAAACAGGGGCTTCTGTGGAACCAGAACCCAGCGCACAGCCGCCGAGTGCCGTGTCGCCTCTGGCATTTGTGCCCTGGCGCTGGTAGTAGCTGCCACTCCAGGACTTTGGTATAATTGGTAGGTGCTGTCCCCAACCAATCTTGCCTCCGCCTAGCGGGGCTGGTGGTGCCTCTCCCTGCCTGTCACCCCAGCCCCTGGTTCTCCTGGCAGTACCAGAGGACTCAGAACCTTCGGAAGTAACATTTCTCTCTCCTACTCCCAGCCATGACATTGGATCACTTCCCAGCACAGAGCAACTGGTTCATTGTGTCTCCCACGACCCCCTGCACATACCCACTCAATAATCCAGCACCCTGGTCACTCCACGACCTTCAGCTGCCTCCACCCCCATACACGCCCTTCCCCCAGCTTCCCTACCTACCTACCACCTCGTGCATCTCTGAGCAGTGGGCCTCGCCACACAAGTCTGCTACATGCAAGGTCACCAGCATTCCTGCCAAGGATGGGAAAGTGGGTGACTCAGTTCCTGCTTGCTCATCCCTGGGAAGTGGGTAAGGAGGGAGGGGGGAGGGACCCAGGCACCCATTTGCTTTTGCCTTAAACTTCATCAAGAGGAAGACTCAGCATTGCTGCCGGCTGACCTAACATGTATTCCCTCTTAGCTTCACAGACCGCTGGGAATATTCACTCCATTAGAGATGGGGATGCCGAGACCCAGGTGGGAATCCTTGCCCAGACGTGCGCAGGGCTGAGGGCAGAGACCACCTCCAGGTGTTCCAGTGCTTAGGAAAGAATAAGCTTTCCCCACTGCGTCCAAATCGCAGTTCTTGCCCTCAGAGAGGCTCCAGCCTGATGAGGGAGGCACAGATCCTAGCTTCAGAGGCTCTTCGATCTGACGTGGCAGGTACAGACCCTGGTTCCAGGGGCTCCCCAGTCTGGTGGGGAGATACAGGTCATGTCCCCAAAGAGCCCCCAGTCTGGTAGGCTTGTCCCAGAGGCTCCACTCGAACAGAGGAGCCAAGGCCCCCTGCCCTGGGGCGGCTCCCCAGCCAAGTTGAGCAGATGGGGGAACAGGGCCACGGGGCCAGCAGGCCAACCACTGAAGGGCAGTGGGAGGGGGC
This sequence comes from Lagenorhynchus albirostris, assembly GCF_949774975.1. Taxonomy (NCBI): domain Eukaryota; kingdom Metazoa; phylum Chordata; class Mammalia; order Artiodactyla; family Delphinidae; genus Lagenorhynchus; species Lagenorhynchus albirostris. Next base: position 36,471,386 of record NC_083114.1, read on the forward strand.
AAGGGTTGGGGGTGAGGATAGGAACCTAGAGCTTCTTCCTGGGACAGGAGACAGGTTTGTTCCTGAGGAATCTGCTCTCCTGTGTTTTTGTTTTGTTTTGTTTTTGTTTTTACGGTCTGCGGGCCTCTCACTGTTGTGGCCTCTCCCGTTGCGGAGCACAGGCTCCGGACGCGCAGGCTCAGCGGCCATGGCTCATGGGCCCAGCCGCTCCGTAGCGTGTGGGATCTTCCCGGACCGGGGCACAAACCCGCATCCCCTGCATCGGCAGGTGGACTCTCAACCACTGCGCCACCAGGGAAGCCCTCTCCTGTGTTTTGAATGGCAAGAGTGGGAGGTCCAAGCAATTGATGGGGACTGGGGGTCTATCTGCCCAGGAGATGCCTCGACATTGCTCACCAAGGGGGAAGAGTTTGGCTTCTTCATAGCCAGATGCTTAGATGGACCCCTTCCCTCTGTGGGGACCAGGGGGGACAGGAAGTATCTGGTGATGGCA